>NC_091255.1:25174015-25477045 GCF_042477335.2 Ovis canadensis | reverse complement strand
GAAAAACCAATCAATGAAACAGACCCCCAAATGAAAAAAGATGATCAGATTAGTAGACAAGGACATTAGGACAGTTGATATAAGTATAGACCATGTTCAAGAAATATAGGGGAAAACTGAGCATGATAAGGAGAGACAGGGATGATATCAACAAGATTCAAAGCAAAACTGTAGAGATGAAAAGTATAATATCTTCAGTGAAAAATATATTGGTGGAATTCACAGCAGATTAGGTAGCACAGAAGAAAAGATCACTGAGCCTGATGACACAGCAATAGACACTGTCCAGAATGAAACACAGAGAGAAGACAGAATAAAACTAGCGGAGTATCAGTGCACTGTGGGATGGCATCAGGTGACCTCATACTGATGGAACTAGAGTAATAGAGGACGGGAGGAAAGAAAAAATACTTGAAGAAATAAGTGAAAGTTGCTCAGTCGTGTCTGACTCTCTGTGACCCCATGGACTATACAGTCCATGGAATTCTCCAGGCCAGAATACTGGAGTGGGTAGCCTTTCCCCTCTCCAGGGGATCTTCCCAACCCAGGTCTCCTGCATTGCAGGCGGATTCTTTCCCAGCTGAGCCACCAGGGAAACGCTTGATGAAAGAAAGGCCAGAAGTTTTAAAAAGTTTGATGCAAATGATAAATCCATAGATGCAAATGATAAATCCATAGATGCAAATCAATCAACGAACAGCAAATGTAAGGAACACAGAAAACCACATCAAAGCACACTGTTATCAAATTACTGAAAAGCAGTGGCAAAGAGAAAAATCTCAAGTCAGAGAAAAAGACGCATTGTATGCAGGGAAACAGATATGAGAACAAAAGCAGATGTCTCAGAAACAGTGAAAGCCAGAAGACAGTGGAGTGGTATCTTTAAAGTACTGAAAGGAAATAACCGTTGACCTAGAGTTCTAGATCTAGTGAAATGTATTTCAGAAACAAAGGTAAACCCAAAGGTTTTTTTTTTTTTTCCAAACATACAAACAGTGACAGAATTCATCACTAGCAGACAGCTACCAAGTGAAACGGCAAAGTAAGTCCTTTGAGCAGAAAATAAAATGATACCAGATGGATATGTGAATTTATATAAAGAATATATGAGTAAATATAAAGTATTCATATTTAAAAACTCCTTGAAAGATGATATTTAACAAGTAAGAAATGATGTATTGTGGGGTTTACAGCACATGCAGCAGAAAAATATGTGAAAAAATAGCAGTAAGGTGGGGTGGGGAAGATGTAAGTTTACTTTTGTAAGCTTCTTTTATTCGGTATGAAGTGATAAAATAGTCACTTGAAGATAGACTGTGATGTTAAAGATTTATGCTGTAACTCTAGAGCTGTGGTTCCAGGGTTGCCTATCCTGGGGATATCTGTCACCATATAGGGAGGGGTTCTTGGCACCTAGCGAGCAGAGGTTAGGGATACTGTTAAAGATTTCACCAGGATGCACAGGACAGCATCCTGTGACAATTATCTAACTTCAAAGCCTAATAGTGTCAGAGTTGAGAAACCCTGTTCTACAGTAGTCCCCAAAAATTGTAAACAAAGAGGCAGAACTAGGAAGCCAACAAAGGAGAGGAAAACGGAATGAAAAAAAAGGATTAAGCAAAAAGAAGACCAGACTAGTAGGAAAAGAAAACAAAGATGAGATGGGGCAAATAGACAACAAATAGCAAGCTGATAGACTGAAAACCCAACCATGTCAAACACCAGATTAAATCAAACGGTCTCGGCGTCTCAGTTAAAGGCAGAGATGGTCAGATTGGATATGAAAAAAGCAACACCCAGCTATATGCTGTTCACAAAAACAACTTTAAACATAAAAACAAAGATGAAAGTATATAAAAGGGGAAACCATGCTAATTCTAGACACTAGAGTGGCTTTCTTACTACCAGACAAAGTAAATCTCAGAGCAAAGAATATTATCAGGGACAAAAAAGTTCACTTCTCAATGGTAAAGGGGTTAATTCACCAAAACGTGAATAATAATAGTGAATATTTATGCATTTAATGGCAGAGCTTCCAAACACATGAAGCAAAAACAGAATTGAAAGTAGAAATAGACATAACTGTAGTTACAGCTGGGGGCATCAATACTCTATTAATAATGTATACAATATGTAGACAGAAAATTAGTAAGGGTACAGAAGACTTTAATAATAATGGAGAAAGAGTGAATGATTTTCCCCTGAAGATGAAGCAGAAGACAAGAATGTGGGCTCTTACCACTTCTATTAAGCATTGTGTTGGAGGTCCTAGCCCGTGCAATGAGATAAGAAACAAAAGGCATATCAACTGGAAAGGAAAAAGTAAAACCAGCTTTAGTCACAGAGAAAACAATAATCCATGTAGGAGATTGTACTGAAAGTGAAAGTCACTCAGTCGTGTCCGACTCTTTGTGACCCCATAGACTATACAGTCCATGGAATTCTCTAGGCCAGGTAGTGGAGTGGGTAGCCCTTCCCTTCTCCAGGGGATCTTCCCTACCCAGGGATCGAACCCAGGTCTCCCGCATTGCGGGCAGACTCTTTACCAGCTGAGCCACAAGGGAGATTGTAAGGAATTTGCAAAAAAAAAATTAAAAAAAGCTACCAGAACCAATAAGTGTGTCTAGTTGATACATACAACAATACGGAGAAGTTTAAAAGTTATTATGCCTGGTTAAAGTCAGACAAGAAGAGAACATATTGTCAGCCTCCGTTTCTATAAAATTCTAGAAAATTAAAATTAAAGGAGGGTGACAGAAACCAGATCAACTGTTCCCTACGGATGGAGATGGAAGAAGGGAAATGGATCACAAAAGAGACGTGAGGGGATGGAAATGTTTGTTTTCTTGATTGCGTTGTTGGGTTTCAGGCGTCTTTGTCAAAACTCATCAGACTGAGCATTTTAAATATGTGCATATTACTGTGCAGTGATCGTATCTCAATAAAGTTGGAAAAGATGCTAAGAGGAAGAAAGGGAAAGAAGAAGAGGAGGGGAGAGGAGGTGGGGTGGGGAGAAGGAGGTAGAGATGGAGAAGGCGCACGGAGAGGAGGAAGGCGAGGAAGGGAGGCTGCTGGCCACCTAGAGCTAGGACGGGCAACACCCCAAGGACTCCGTCCACGCTGCCGCTCACAGCGCTGCTTTCTCAGAACTCAGGCTGTCTCCCTGTGCTCAGGATCACTGTTCCTAACGTCCTTGTTCACATCTGCAGGAAGGAGAAACACACGCCATAAAGTTTCCCCGTAAGACAGAAAACACTTGCCCAGCAAAGTACTCCTTTATCTCTTTGGCCAGAACGGTGCTGCACGCCTTTTCCCGAACCTTTGATTGCAGAGGGGGCTTGCACATTGAATTAATCCCAGAGTTCCCGGCAGTGATCTCACTCTAAGGTATTTTTCTCCTCACCATGAAAGACAGTTCTTTTCCCTTCTCTCTGTCTCCTCTTCTTCATCTTGTTTTTCTTCCTCTTCTTCTCCTTCCACTTCTCCCCTCCCCACCTTCCACCTCCTCCTTCTTTCTATTCCTCCTCCTCCTCCCCCTTCTCTTCCCCTCCCCCTTCTTCTTAATAAAGACACATCATAGGTCACATTAATTCACAGATTTAAAATTGTATTTAGATATATTTATGAAAGATGAAGCTATAAGTGGGGACAAGAGATGGGTTTGCTCTGTTACTAAGATGACATTCACTGAGGACCATCCACATGCCCCGGGGTCTCTTGGGTGGGCAGGGAACAGAGACATGCCGCTGCTCCTAGACCCTCACCTCCGAGTCCCTCTGACTCTTCAGTTCAGTTCAGTTCAGTTGCTCAGTCATGTACGACTCTTTGTGACCCCATGAATCGCAGCACGCCAGGCCTCCCTGTCCATCACCAACTCCCGGAGTTCACCCAAACTCGTGTCCATCGAGTTGGTGATGCCATCCAGCCATCTCATCCTCTGTCGTCCCCTTCTCCTCCTGCCCCCAATCCCTCCCAGCATCAGGGTCTTTTCCAATGAGTCAACTCTTCACATGAGGTGGCCAAAGTATTGGAGTTTCAGCTTTAGCATCAGTCCTTCCAATGAACACCCAGGACTTATCTCCGTTAGGATGAACTGGTTGGATCTCCTTGCATTCAAGGGACTCTCAAGAGTCTTCTCCAACACCACAGTTCAAAACCATCAATTATTCGGCCCTCAGCTTTCCTCACAGTCCAACTCTCACATCCATACATGACCACTGGAATAACCATAGCCTTGACTAGATGGACATTTGTTGGCAAAGTAATGTCTCTGCTTTTCAATATGTTATCTAGGTTGGTCATAACTTTCCTTCCAGGAGTAAGCGTCTTTTAATTTCATGGCTGCAATCACCATCTGTAGTGATATTGCAGCCCCTGAAAATAAAGTCTGACACTATTTCCACTGTTTCCCCATCTATTTCCCATGAAGTGATGGGACCAGATGCCATGATCTTAGTTTTCTGAATGTTGAGCTTTAAGCCAACTTTTTCACTCTCCTCTTTCACTTTCATCAAGAGGCTTTTTAGCTCCTCTTCACTTTCTGCCATAAAGGTGGTGTCATCTGCATATCTGAGGTTATTGATATTTCTCCCAGCAATCTTGATTCCAGCTTGTGCTTCTTCCAGCCCAGCGTTTCTCATGATGTACTCTGCATATAAGTTAAATAAGCAGGGTGACAATATATAGCCTTGATGTACTCCTTTTCCTATTTGGAACCAGTCTGTTGTTCTATGTCCAGTTCTAACTGTTGCTTCCTGACCTGCATATAATACGTTTCTCAGGAGGCAGGTCAGGTGGTCTGGTATTCCCATCTCTTTCAGAATTTTCCGCAGTTGATTGTGATCCACACAGTCAAAGGCTTTGGCATCATCAATAAAGCAGAAATAGATGTTTTTCTGGAACTCTCTTGCTTTTTTGATGATCCAGCGGATGTTGGCAATTTGATCTCTGGTTCCTCCGCCTTTTCTAAAACCAGCTTGAACATCTGGAAGTTCACGGTTCACATATTGCTGAAGCTTGGCTTGGAGAATTTTGAGCATTACTTGACTAGCGTGTGAGATGAGTGCAATCGTGCGGTAGTTTGAGTATTCTTTGGCATTGCCTTTCTTTGGGATTGGAATGAAAACTGACCTTTTCCAGTCCTGTGGCCACTGCTGACTCTGACTCTTACAGTACAGCAAATCCATGCTCCATCCAGCTCTGTGATGATATGGTGTGTGCTTTGATTTCAAGAGGCAAGAACTGGAAGGCTGCCTCTGGGGCTATTTCTCATAAATACATAGATATTAATATTTTAAAGGTTAAAAAGCAGTGCCCAATTTTCTAATTGACATGGTCATAGACAATAAAGCAGATAAATTAAAATTTAATAACACACATTTTTTTGGGGGGGGGCATGTGATTCACTATAGCTATTTCTGGACTAAATGGAAAAAAAACCCATGCACACTGGGTATTTTTCATTTGTTCTGAATTGGCCCTTGTTCAAGAAGCACTGCTCACCACAGTGGCCTACAGGGCAGGAATTTGCTGACCAACTGGAGAGTTCACTCTGGTTTTCAGGGAACTTTTTAACCTACTTGAAAGAGCTAACTCATTGGAAAGTGCATTTACATGTTAATGCTCTAATTACAAAGATGTTTTATCTTCTCATTCAATGAGAGGAAACCCTACTTAACTCTGCTTAGAACCCTTTGTTAATAAAACTTTCCCCAGGATGAATCTGGAGATGAGCGACTTAGTTTGCAGTGGGTCCCATTTCGGATAGTTTGCAACACTCTAACACTCTTCTTCCCCCCTGACTGAGTGACTTTGTGCCCATAGGTGCGGGGCTAAAGATGTTGTCCTGAATCTGTGCTTGCCCTGGGCTACTGGCGTGACCAGACCCTACAGAGCTGCACTCATACAGCTCCTGGAGCCTTCACTTTCCTGCATGTGGCTCCTGGCTGGGTCCACTTTCAGTCCCACCTGCTAGCCTCTGTCCATAGGCTCTCCTCTGCCTGTTGAATCTGCGTGCACTACGTGGAAGCTGGAGGGACCTGGGAATTTACATCTCCTTGAAGAGCAGCCCTTAACCAGTGACAGAGATGCAGGGTATGTAAATACTCTGGCTCTCTTGTGTGCTCATGGATCAGCTCTGAGCTGTGATCTAGATCAGGTGTGATCGTCTCTTGTAGAGAGGGTCTCCACGAGACCTGGAGATCCGATGCAGAGACTCTGTGCCAGGGCTGAGACTCTGCATTTCCAACAAGTTCCTTGGAGATTGGTGATGCTGTTGGCCCCAGACCATGCTTGGAGTCTCACCGGTCTAAGCTGTTTTCCAGAACCACCCACCCCCTGCCCAGGACTGAGTGAAGTTTCCTTCTCAGGGACTTTGGTTGCCTTGCTTGGCTTAGTCATGTTCAAGGTTTCCCTATTGATTTTTCCTGGGAATACTTCCTAATATATCACTTTCTTTCTTCTTCTTTTTTTTTTTTTTGAAATAAATCACTTTCACATGAATCCCTGTCTCACAATCTGCTTCTGGGGCTCCTACCCTAAGGCAATAGAAAATAAGCATGTTGGCAGGTGGAGGACGCTAGTTAAGACGCTCTGTGACAGAGAGTCTATTCAGATCACAGGCATACCACAACATTCTCAAGCCTCCTGACCTTTGCTTTTGCTGGTCCATAAAGCTGGAATTATTGCTTCCACTTCTCTGTACATTCCTCATTTTTCAAGACTCTAAAGCCAACTGTGTGTAAGTGTGTGCTAAGTCACTTCAATCGTGTCCGATTCTTCGTGACCCTGTGGACTGTAGCCCACCAGGCTCCTCTGTCCATGGGGATTCTCCAGGCAATACTGGTGTGGGTTGCTCTGCCCTCCTCCAGGGGATCTTCCCCACCCAGGGATCGAACTGGTATCTCTTCTATCTCCTGCATTGGCAGGTGGGTTCTTTATCACTAGCACCAACTGAGAAGCCCAAAGCCAACTTAACCATGAAGCTATTTTTGATCTCCAGAGTCCGAATCAGCCCTTCCTCCCCTTGCGTTTTCCCATTTTGTTGCTCATGCCTTGGTTTCCTCCTCCAAACAATGGGTTTATTGATACTTGCCTTGTTACTCTCACAGAATGGCTGCAACAAACAAATGAGAGGATAGATGTGAAATTCTTCACCAAGCTGAAAAGGTCTGTGTGAGTGCCAGCTGCAGTGATGATATTATGTGGGAAAAAATACAGCACCTGTTCCGTATGCAGCGTTTTTCTAAAATAGTTTTTGTTTTGGGGAATCTATATATGAAAATTTAGATTTATAGCACTGGTAAGTAGAGAACATATTTTTTATGTACAAACTTAAGCCTTAAAGTTTCCAGATTGCAGCACAAATCTGTTACTTGGGAACTCCCACTGCTAACTTCTAATACCGCAGCTCAACCTATTACATTCTGTAAAACCAAGACCAAGGTCAAAGGGGGCCAGGTTCTAGGGTAGTATAGGGGGTGAAGTCTAGCTTCTGGGATCTCAGCGGGGTTCCTGAGGACCGTCAGCTTTCTCCCCATCCACACACCAAGCTGCAAAGCTGATCACAGTAGGCTGAGCACAGAACTTTGGGGAAAGACAAAAAGCTACTGTTTGCCACTTCTCCGGGAACAATGACAGCACCCAGGCAGAAATATCTGGAGCTCAGCGGGATGTGTGAAGGCCGGACTGAGCAAGAGAGACAGGAGGTAGGAAGATGAGTGTGGGAACAAGCGAAGTCGGATTCTGGGCTCGACAAATTATTATTCAGCCAGCTTGCCTGCGTTGTGACATATTATTTATTAAAATGGAAAGGAAATTTAAAAAGTGAGATGTCAGCCTCATCCTCAACCTTCCTGAGCATAGGCAGTTGGCACAAGGCAGCCTCTGCACAGGATAAAAAATCCCAGATGACGGGAATGTGGGGGAGAAAAACTCAGAGAGCCTGTTTAGAATCATAGAGATGCAGGTATAAGTGTAGCTTTGTTACCTAGTATCTGCGTGACCTTGGGACATTCCTCTACCCTCTCTAGACCTCAGTGTTCTTACTGTAAAATGGGGACAATCATGTAGGAAAGAGTCACTTTCAGGATTAAGTAGAGTATGGATGGAAAAGCCCTGTGCCAAAAACTTTGTAAGATTATGACTATTATTGCCAGCGATGATCATGATGGTGGTTGGGTTGATGTCTTACAGTATTTAAGGTTTTTTTTCAATCCACTACAGTTAAAGGTAACTGGTCTTCAGCTTTTTTTTTTTTTTTTACATTAAGAAATGAACCCTGTCCTCAAGGTTTGCAGGCTGTCAGAGGAGACAGGTTTATAATCCAATCATTAAAAGATATTTTTTTTTGGTCAGAGAACACCTGTGATCATCTTTACTGTACAGAAGGGGGAACTGAAGATCAGAAAATCAAATGACTTGCCCAAGGTCATATAGCTAGGAGGAAGGAGGGTCATAGCTCTAGCCCAGCTGTCTGACCCTACACTATACCTCGAGGATGGCTGCCCTCACCTCACTTTTGGGACACAGTGAGCAGACCTGGAGATCTGCAATGGTCTGGAATGGACGAGGGACTGGAGGAAGACACATGATACGAATCCTGCCAAAATCTTATTGGACAGGATAACAAATCACAAATGATGGCCATGCTATAGGTATTTAAATACCTATTGTAATCCATGAGATGAAGCAATATTTTGGAGAGGAGGAGGCTGCCCTGATCGCATGTGGGGCACTGGGGTGTGGTGCCCTGTCTGGGACTCCCAGCTGCCCAATTTCAGGTGCCTAAGGAGAGAAAGCATGGTCCGGGTGTCGCCTACCCACACACCTTTTTAGCCACACTGCTTTCCTCGGGCAGGGATGTCCTCTCTGAGGACGAAAGGAGAGAGTCCCGCACATGTGGCCAGTCTTCCCAGGCGGGGGTCCTGGCACTGCTGCTTCCCTGCTGCGTGAGGATGGGCAGTCACTGGATTTGTCTAAGCCTCGGTTTCCTCTTTTGTAAAAATGTGGCGCTTACATATGCTCTGCCTCACCCCTCAAACAGCACACCTGCCCTGTGCCAGGCTCTTGCTGGGCACTTTATGTATTTCAAAGGGATTAGGAGGCAGTGAGGCACAGGACGGATGTTCCCAGAAAGTTACAAGCAGCACTAGCATCTCATTTTATTATTTCTTTACCATAATTCCTTCCTCATCCTTATTTTACAGACAGGGAAACTGATACTTGGAGAAGGTTAAATAATGAAATCAAGGTCACAGAGCTATTGAGAGGTAGACCTCAGATACAAATTCTGACTTTAAATCTGTGCTCTTTCCACTAGGCTATGCTGCTTGCTTAAAAGCGCATGAGATGAGGACGATATCACTGATGGAAGAAGAATGTCAGTGTTAGCCACAGCAAGAGATGCTCCAGTTCTTTCCATCCATGGAGAAAGGTAAAAATATATGGTGGGGCCCACGGGGCATCCCTGGAGCTCTCTGCCAGGGCCTCCCCAGAGCCCACGCAGGAGCATGGAGCTTGCTGAAGGGAGTAAATAGAATTGCAAATGGCCCCTCTTGGTGGAAACAACAGGCCCATGTCAGAAGCAATAAACTCCAAGTGCGAGGAGGCCTTCGCTTCCCTGGGTCGTGGCCCCATTCATCCTGCTTATGCTTATGTCTGATTAGGAAACACCATAACCCTTGGTGGCAGCGCCTGAAGCCACAAACAACTCCAGTGATAAGAGTGCTCCTTCGGGCTGGAGAGCGCAAGGAACTGAGGCTAAAATCCAGTCCTGGCAGGTGGGAAGTGGTTGGATATAAATATTTTAAGACAACAAATATGATTCAGGAGGCTATTTGGAACGCACTGACACCTCGCAGGGCTCCCGGCGGCATGACGCACAGATGGGAGTAGAAATCGCCACCTCTGCATTAGAACACACGCTGTAAGTCACCTGGAGGGAGCTGTCCCCTGCAGGGATGCAGGTCCAAGTCCTCCGTAGAAAGCTGGCGGGTGGGGTGGGGAGCGCTGGGGTGATAGGGTGTGGACAAGAGTGAGGTAGCAGCCTATCACTTCACCTCTCTGAGCCTCAGTTTCTTTATCTATAACATGGCTGGAGAGTGAAAGTAACAGCGAGCAGGAGATAGGCTTGTTGTTCAGCGGCTAAGTCGTGTCTGACTCTTGTGACACCATGGACTGTAGCCCACCAGGTTCCTCTGTCCATGGGATTTTTCAGGCAAGAATACAGGAGTGGGTTGCCATTACCTTCTCCAGGGGATCTTTCCAACCCAGGGATCAGACCCATATCTCCTGCTTTGTCAGAAGGATTCTTTACCTCCAAGCCATCTGGGAAGCCCCAAGAGATAGACTGCTGCTGCTGCTAAGTCGCTTCAGTTGTGTCCGACTCTGTGCGACCCCATAGATGGCAGCCCACCAGGCTCCCCTGTCCCTGGGATTCTCCAGGCAAGAACACTGGAGTGGGTTGCCATTTCCTTCTCCAATGCATGAAAGTGAAAAGTGAAAGTGAAGTCGCTCAGTTGTGTCTGACTCTTCCCGACCCCATGGACTGCAGCCCACCAGGCTTATCCATCCATGGGATTTTCCAGGCAAGAGAGATAGACTAGAAGGTCTTAAATTGCCTAGCTCTCTCCCTGCTCTAGCCTTGTGGCATTCCGGGAATCCATATCTACCATTTGGATTTGATGTTTTGGTTATTGAGAATTCAGCCCAAAGGTTCAGTACCTGGCCTCCGAAGCCAGACATCCTGGGTTCAAACATCAGCTCTGCCACCGAGGTTGCTCTGGGCTCTGTACTTTACAGAGTGCTTCTCTGGCTCTTTTCCATCTATGTCCTTCCCTACAGGGGCCAAGAGGATGTGTCCACTGGAACTGTGTTTCTCATCCTAGAACACACTCTGGGTCCCTGAGTCCAAGTATCTCTCTGCCTGAATGACTCCATGTCAGCTCCCAGGACCCAGGAGTCCCTCAGCTGTGGGTCCATCCTCCCAAGAGTGGAACACTGTTGGTGTGCACACCTCCTCTTCCTGAGGGCTGTTTGCAGTGGAAAGTCTAAAGCTCGGATGTATTTTGGCTGGGGTGACCACAGACACATGTGAACAGTCCCTCAAAGTTTAAGACAGAGCTGAGTCTGCGTGAACTCTGGGAGCTGGTGATGGACAGGGAGGCCTGGCACGCTGCAGTTCATGGGGTTGCAAAGAGTTGGACACAGCTGAGCGACTGAACTGAACTGAACTGAGAATGGGAAGAGAACAAAGATGAGCTGTGGGTCAGGGAGAGCTCTTCTGGGGTTAAATCCTGGTCTGGACTTCAAGGAATGTGACAAATGTGACAATCTGAATTCAAATTGGGCTTTACAAAGAGACACCTGTACCCCAGTATTCACTGTGGCACTGTTTACAACAGCCAGGATATGGGAGCAACCTGTGTCCATCGACAGATGATGGGTAGAGAAGATGTGTACGTATACATAGTGGAATATTACTTAGTCATAAAAAGGAATGAAATTGCGTCATTTGTAGTGATGTGGGTGGACCTAGAAACTGTCATATGGAGTGAAGTCAGAGAGAAAAACAAATGTATCTTAATGCACATGTATGGAATCTAGGAAAATGGACAGATGAACCTATTTGCAGGGCAGGGATAGAGATGCAGTCTTAGAGAATGGGCTTACGGGCATGGGGTGGGGGAGGGGAAGGTGGGGTGAGCAGCGTGACCTACAATACACCACCATGCGTGAAGCAGACAGCTAGTGGGAAGCTGCTGTGCAGCACGGGAGGCTCAGCTTGGTGTTCTGTGACGACCTAGAAGGGCGGGAGTGGGCTTAAGAGGGAGCGGATATACATATACACATCGCTGATTCACTTTGCTGGACAACGGAAACTAACAACATGCTAAAGCAATTATATTCCAATAAAAATTTTTAAAGAATTAAAGATATTAAAAAAAAAACAAATTGGGCTTTGCAGTCATTATATGGGTAGATTTGTCAAATAGGATGAGAGAACATACTTTATTTAACAATTTGTGGGCTGGGTTCTTAACTTTCGAATATTTGGCATGTGGTCTGTGGGCCTCCATATACGCTTGCCTTGAGCCCCACACAGGTTAACAGGGAGCCTGGACCCTGGGACCATTGCTTAACCTTTTGGTACTAGGTTTTCCCCCTCTGTAAAGCAGAAATAATAGCAGAACTAACCTCACTGGAAGGACTGAGGCTGAAGCTGAAGCTCCAATGCTTTGGCCACCTGATGTGAAGAGCTGACTCATTGGAAAAGACCCCGACGCTGGGAAAGATGGGGGGCGGGAGGAGAAGGGGCAGCAGAAGATGAGATAGTTAGACAGCATCATCGACTAGATGGGTATGAATTTGAGAAAATCCTGGGAGATGGTGGAACACAGGGAAGCCTGGTGTGCTGTAGTCCACGGGGTCACAAAGAGTCAGACACAGTGGCTAGACAACAAGAAACCTCATAGAAATACTATACAGGCTGATGAGCTGGTGCATGGAAATGAGCATTCTGTCCAGTGTGCCGTGAGCAGTCACTAAAATGCTGGCTGTTGTCATTTTTCTACCATCGGGTATAGCGTCCTTCCCACCATGCTTTGCAGACTTCCTGGTCCCCCGTCAAAGCTTCACTTTGTCATCCCATCCTGCCACTTGCCACAATAACCAGATAACAAGTCTGCCTGGCATATTGCTACCTCTAGAGGTCACCTTCAGCCTGGGTAACAACCTTCCTTTAAGTCCCCCAGCCTGGAAGAACCTCCCCCAACCTCTCCTGAAAGCTCCCATCCCAGGGAACAAAAGACCCATCACCTGCAGGGCTCAAGTCAGTGGGGACAAAACTGAAACAGGCAAATAAAAGCTTCTTGAAATGTCACCACTCCAGCTAGGGAAAGACGCATGGGGAGCCGAAACGGACAATCCCTCTTCTAAAACCCAAATAAATAAGCCTGAAATACAGGTGCCAGCCCTCGGCCATGTCGTTCACCATCCTGCTTAGAGACCTGACAGGTGATAACAAGGCGAGTAGGAAGGATTGCTCTTTCAATTTAACTTCGCCATCATTAAAAAGCCTTCTGTAGTTCCTCTGATACGCTTATTTTATTTTTCTGGCATCACGCCAGCCAAAAGCAGGATAAATGATAAGTCTGTTAACGAACACCTCAGTTAATTTTATGGCAGAGAGAGCAGAGGGAATGGGTGGGACCCCCCTCCCCACACTGTGGGCTCAGAACCACTCTGAGCATCAAACATTTATTAAGGACCAATCATAAAAGCCTCCACGATGGGGTAATGGCTCATTCTAAATCCTTCCTGATAATAAAATGAGCAATGATTGCAAAGACAATATTTAAACTCTATCCACAGTATGTCAAGGAAAGGACAAGGTGGATGAGGCATGAGAAACCCTTAGCTAACTTCTTTAATCATCAGGCGTCCTGCTCAGGTGGGGGGATATTCACTAGGAAATGTGTTATCAAAGGAGGCACCTCCAGACCTAGGTTCAAATCCTGCCTCCCCATACTGGCACTGACTGCCTTTGGACTTGATACATAACTTCTCTGAGGCTTTGCTGTCCATTTGCAGGGCAGCAATGGAGATGCAGATGTAAAGAAAAGACTTGTGGATATAGTGGAGGAAGGAGAAGGTGGAGTGACTTGAGAGAGGAACTGAAACATGCCCATCACCATATGTAAAACAGAGAGCCAGTGGGAATGTGCTGTAAGACAGGGAGCTCAAACTCTGTGACAACCTAGAGGGGTGGGGTGGGGAGGGAGGTGGGAGGGAGGTTCAGGAGGGAGGGGACATACGTAGACCGATGGCTGACTCATGTTGATGTATGGCAGAAACCAGCACTATATTGTAAAGCAATTATCCTCCAATTAAAAAGAAATACATTAAAAAAAATAGAGACATTCATACTTCTCTTGTGTGGTGGTTTGGGGGGCTGAAAGGATGAGGTGCATAAAGTGATTAGCAGCTTCCATACGTTTGAAGCTCCTGCCCTTCTTCCCTCGAGCTGGAGTGCGGTGGTCCTGATCTGGGAAAGTACCCTTTTAGCTTCAGGGCAGGTACTGTGCCATGAACAGAGGAACAGGCTCAGAAACTGATAGCTCCTCTCCCTGGCAAAGGACTGCTTCAGGGAAGTACGCTGACCACCATAACTGACCTGGATCCATGTTACACGAACCGGATTCCGATTGTTAGTGAAGTGAACCGAGGATGACATTCCACCTCCCCTCACGGCCCCTGCCCATCCCGCATGCTTCCCGTTCCAGCCCAATGCCCTGTGCCGCCTTCCTGCCTTGATATTTGCTGTTTCCTCTTGCTGGAGAACCTTTCTACCCTCTCCGCCTCGATGACTTCTTCCACCCTTAGAGGGCGCTCAAGGTGTTCTTCTCTAAGGATGCCTTCCTTGACGTCAGCCCACTCAGGGTTAGCTTTCCCTCTGACCCCCGAGCTTCCCTCCTCTGGCAGTGACCGCACTGCTTCGACGCTGTATTCTTGTCTCTGTTGGACCTTACAGAGAGTCTCATCTCCGTGTGTGAAGCAGTCATTGCCGTGCGGGGCATAGAGGCAACAAAACTCTTATTAAAAGTTTTTTCACTCTCACTCCCTAGGGAATCTTGTCCAGTCTCAGAGACTTAAAAACTATTACAGCCACTATGGAGAACAGTATGTGCCTGCTAAGTGGCTTCGGTTGTGTCCGACTCTTTGGGACCTTATGGACTATAGCCCGCCAGGTGCCTCTGTCCATGGGATTCTCCAGGCAAGAATACTGGAGTGGGTTGCTGTGCCCTCCTGCAGAGGATTTTCCTGACCTAGGGGTCGAACCCACATCATTTACGTCTCTTGCATTGGCAGGTGGGTTCTTTACCACTAGCACCACCTGGAAAGCCTGGAGAATAGTACGGAAGTTCCTTAAAAAACTAAAACTAGAATTACCATATGACAGAGCAATTTCCCTCCTGGGCACATACCCAGAGAAAACCAGAATTTCAAAAGATACATGCATTGCAATGCTCATTACCACACAATTGACAACAGGCAGGACAGGGGAGCAACCTAAGCATACATCCACAGAGGGATGGATAAAGAAGATAGAGCACGTGTATACAATGGGGTGTTACCCAGCTATAAAAAGAATGAAATAACGCCATGTGCAGCAGTATGGATAGACCTAGAGATGAGCATACTAAGTGAAGTAAGTCAGACAAAGACAAATATATGATACCACTTACAGGTGGAATAATACAAATATTATTTGCATTATACAAATAAAACTATGCAAATGAATCAGTCTGCAAAATAGAAACAGGAATAGAAAATAAATTTATGGTTACCAAAGGGGGAAAGGGAGGGAGAGAGGGACAAATTAGGAGCATGTGATTACAAACCTCTTTGCAACCCCTTCAACTGTAGCCTGCCAGGCTCCTCTGTTCATTGGGATTCTTCAGGCAAGAAAACTGGAATGGGTAGCTATTCCCTTCTCCAGGGGATCTTCCCAATCCAAGGATCAAACCCATACCTCCTACATCGAGGGCAGATTCTTTATCATCTGAGCCATGAGGGAAGCACCCACATACAAACTACTATACATATAATAGATAACTAATAAGGATTTACTATATAGCACAGGGAACCACATTCAATATCTTGTAATACCTTGTAATGGAAAATAATCTAGAAATATACATATATATGTAAGTATATATATGGAATCACTTTGCTGTACACCTGAAAATAACACAATATTGTAAATCAACTATACTTCAGAAGAGAAAAAAAGAAAAACTCTCTATATGCTGAGTTTTGGAGGGAGATAATGGGCTGCTTGGATTTTCCATGTGGCCCAGTGGTTTAAGAATCTGCCAGCAATAGAGGAGAGGTGGGTTCAATCCCTGGGTTGGGAAGATCCTCCAGAGAAGGGCACTGCAGCCCACGCCAGTATTCTCGCCTGGGGAATCCCGTGGACAGAGGAGCCTGGTGGCCTACAGTCCGTAGAGTCACAAAGAGTCAGACACGACTGAAGCAACAGCGCATGCGTGCACACACAATGGGCTGCTTGGTGTCATAGGGCTGCTAGAAGCAGGAATGGTTTTCTCTCTAAGGCATCTTCTAAAGAGGATTTCAGAGCATGAATAAATTAAATGTGAGATGGAGGCAGTATGTATGGGGCCTGAGAGGTTGGTTTCCATACCCTGGATTCATTTCTACCCAGGGTTTGGCCAGCAGATCTGTGCCTCCTTTGGGGCCCAGAGCGGGGTGGAGCTGGGCTCCAGCTGAACTTGGCAAAATGTAAAATGAACTATGCACACAGAGCTAATTCCATTCCTCCATTAACATATATATTAAAAAAATAGATGTGTGTCTGTGGAAAGAAAATGTGACTTTAAGATATAATTGCAGTTTCACTGTTCTTATAATACCTTCCTAAATAATGCTGTTATCAACATTTCGCCTCCCTGTTTTATTGAGCTTAATCCTTGTATGTGTGACTTGATCCCTGAAGCCTTCCCAGGATGGGAAGCCCTTCAAAAGCCAGAGAGAAAAAAAGCAAGGAACAGCCGTGACACCGTGAGTTGGCGGGTCATGTGGTGCCAGGAAAGACAACTGTTAGGAAAAGCCAAGGCCAGAGGGCCTAGAGGACCACTGTTCGGCAGCTGGAGCAGCTGGGCACTGATGCCACAGGATGGAGGATAAGGAACTAATTCCTCAGGCAGAGCTCAGGGAATGAGAGAGGACATTTGGGAAAAAAAAAACCTTCTGATTCAGAGGTTTGGCATCAGGGCTCTAGCCCTGGAAATCTTGTCTTAGCCCCCTTTTTGCCATCTTCTCTGACTTGTCCATGGAGGCACTGGTCCTCTGACCTCTGTGTACCCACAGCGCCTTCCTCACCTGGGGCTCCTTTTGCACATACATCACCGTATGGCAGAAGCGATGGTTTCCAAGTCTTCTCGAGGTTGAAAGCAGCGTGAAAGCAGGGACCACATTCAGTGAGTTTCCATGGCCCCAAAGCTCAGAGGGTAAACAATCTGCCTGCAATGCAGGAGACACAGGTTCAATCCCTGGGTTGGGAAGATTCCCTGGAGAAGGAAAAGGGCAAACCATTCCAGTATTCTTGCCTGGAGAATCCCACGGACAGAGGGATACTCCCTGGAGGGCTACAGTCCATGGGGTCACAAAGAGTGGGACATGACCGAGCAGCTAGTACTTAAAGCTTTGCCCAATGTCTGGCAGATATCATACATATACATACATACACATACATGTACACACACATATGTATGTACTTATATGTTCACATGCATATATACACTTACATGTTTTATATGACATATATATTCTATATATAAAGCCTATATCTGTGTGTAGAGCACATATACTTTTACATGTATAACTATACATGTTTGTCTACATATACCACACGTGTGTTTCTGTATGTATCCACATGCCTTCTAAAATCATATTTTCTGGTTCTTCTAGGTAACAAACCCTCTGATCCAGTCAGACCCCAAGTCTCATCCTGGGTCCTCCCCACATGGCCAGAGGATTTAACTGGAGCCACAGGAGAGGAAAGTGGAGGTCACTGGACCGATGTGGACAGCCCTTCCTTTCTCTCTCCGAGCGCCCACTCCTGGCACAGAGGAGGGCCTCTGGGGAAGGTGAGCTGAGGGCAGGGGTACCCATTCCCCGCCCCTTCTTAATTCTGCCCAGTTGGAGAGAAGTGGCTCATCTGATTGGAGAAGGCAATGGCACCCCACTCCAGTGTTCTTGCCTGGAAAATCCCGTGGACGGAGGAGCCTGGTGGGCTGCAGTCCATGGGATAGCACACGACTGAAGCGACTTAGCAGCAGCAGCAGCAGCAGGCTCATCTGATGGGGACCTGCCCTGCACCATAGGACTTGCTCCTATGTCCCCGGTCATGCAGGCTGAACCCCTTAGGATGGGATTCAGACTGGGAGAGGCTTTATACTCTCCCTGCGTGTGTGGGGCCGGCAGGGGTTGGTCTGAGCTTTCACGGTCTACTCCACTGGCCAAGGCAGGTGTTAAGGTCTGAGTTAGTGTGGAGGGTTATTAGACCCCCATTTCAGCCTCAGGAAAGTCATGTTACCCCATCTGGCTCATGCCAGAGAGCTCTGCATCTGGGGAGGCATTATGAACATCTGCCTTGAATCAAGATGGTATTTTATTGGCATTTGGCTGGCGATCCTCGTGTTGGTCAGACCTGGAGAGGAGGCAGGATGAGATGTGGGTCCCCTCGTCTCTGAGAGCTAGGCTGGAAGGGCCCCTGTGTTCAGTTTCTCCTGAGTCTGGTAATTGTCCGGCATTTAGTTTCCTGAAATATCAATTCTTCCAGAAGGACTTAGCCTGTCACTTTTCTGTTCAGTCTCTACCTGTCCCTCCCTTGTCCAGCTCTGGGCACTATGTTCGTGACACCCGCAGGCTCAGCCCTTGTCCAACCACTAAACCAATGAGAGGCCAGCCTGGAAGAGTGTGAGGCGTCCCTTCATGCCATCTGGGCAGGATGGGGTGGTCAGCTGGTGCCACCCCAGGGATCAGCCAGAAATACAGCCCGTCATGGACAATCACTGTGTCTACTGCCAGACACCAATCACCTTCCTGGTGACAAGCATCAGCCCTGCCTTTGGGGAATCATCTCCTCTATCCAGCCCATGAACGTCTGATAAAGAAGACTCTATCCAGACTCCGAGAGTGGTACCCATGGCCGAGGCCAGGCCAACAGGTACAGTTCATGCCCAGCACCGCTGGTTCAGAGCCGAGCGTGTGAAGCAAGTCAGGTTAATGATAGCCAATGAAGCTCAGTTCTAGTGTGCATGGGTGTGTGTGTGGGCGTGTGCACATGCATCCGCTATTGGAGAAGAGGGCTTTCATATCCACTGGATGTGAAGCTGGAAGGAGGTAGAACTTCCTGCGGCCACTGTAAGGAGACTGTCTGGCCAAGAATAAAGCCAAAACAGGAAGCAGAGCCAGAATGCAGAGAGAGAGAAGCCTTATCCAGCTGACAGCATTGGATTCCTGGAATGAGCCATGCCTGAAGGCCAAACAATCTACCCAGATGGACTGGTCAGTTACATGACCCAAGAAGCACGTATGACTGGAGTCTGTTCACTTGTGACCAAAGTATCATCACGGATTCAGAGCCTTCTGTCCCTACCGATCACGGTTTAGCAGTCCTACTTTTCTAACCCTTGTTCTGTGGTGTTCTGAAGTTTTTTCTCCCCACCCTCAGTTAGCAGTTATCCGCTCGAACCACTGCCGGGAATGGAGTCCAGCTCTCTGGACACGACGCTCAGCCAGGCCACCAATCTGGTGATTGGTCCCTCTCGACTGTCCCTTAAAAGTCTGGCCCCCAGTGTCCTTACATCGCTTGATACTGACAACCTGCAAGCTCCTGCCTTGTGCCCCATGAAAATGCTGCCAGCCTGGATCAGCAGTTCCCAAAATACGTTCTGAGGAACACTGGTACCATTGGATGCTGTTTTTGGAGATTAAAAAAAAAAAGTTTGCAGGTAAAAAAGAAAACTGACAAAGCTCTGCGTTTTATTCATCTTGAGACACACAAGCACATTTGCTTACTAAAGGTTCTGATAAGTACTGCATTAAAGAGAAGTATTTGGCATATCATAAGTTAGCCTTTTGAAATATATTTGACTATTGAACAGCTATGTTCTTGGTTGTAGGTGTAATACTTATAACATCCTGAACATGTTGTAGGGAACCTTGACTAGAATTTTCAGAAGCCCTTGGACCTGATGCCTGTATAACTGGCTTGTTTCTGGGGGGCTGGCCATTCAGTCCTGGTTGGGGCTTGACACCTTCATCCTGGACTGGTGATACTGACATTATTTCTTTCCACCTGATCCCCCAGAATGCTGCAGGGCTGGGACCAGGTGGTCTGAGCTGTTTCTGGTCATAGCATCCTCACAATGGTGGCAGGGGATGATTAGATTGGGCTGACGACAATCATTCTTTTCTGGGCCTGTGGACTCTCTGATACTCCATTCTGAGACCATGGTTCAGATCTGGCACCGAGGGTGTCTGCAGATACATGTAAACAGGGAGCTCAACTCTGAACTGTGATTGATGTTTCAAATCAAACGCTCTCGGGGTCCGGATGGTAGATGAGTTTCCAGAAGTCAGGGCTAGTAATGAAACCCACCAGGGTCATTAAAATGCAGGATGGCCACAGGGGGCCTCAGGGAGACTCAAAGCTAGATGACAGGAAAAGAGCTACATTTTCGTATATCTTGCTGTCAAAACAGCAGCATCGTACTTCCCAGGAAACAGAACTGCCTGCCAGGTATTGCCTCGTAAATCCTCATGATGTAAGGGGATGGAAGGAGCCCGGGGGTCCAGGCAGGATTAGTCCTGAGATTGGGCAGCAGGAGGGCAGGGAGGAGTGAGTACCTACTATGCACCAAGCCCTCTGCTAGCTGCTATGCATTCATGATCCTTTTTAATCTTTGTAAAATTCAATCAGGTGGATAGTGCTTATATTTTACTGGGGAGGAAACTAAGATCCAGAATACTGAAGCCTTTTGCTTAATGGAGACCCTGGGATTTGAACCCAGGTCTGACAGCCACCTAAACCTATGCCCGGAAAGGATTTCTCATTGGTGTCTTATGGTAGAGAGACATCTCAGACTTTGTGAGTCTGTCCCTTGAGTGGGGTTGTTTTCCCCTTTCTATCCTTTGACAGCCTCTCAGTTGTGAATCCCAATCAAGATAGAAATATGCTTCCATGGGTTCTGGTCTCTCTGATAGGGGAACATAAGCATCTGAGGAGGTGTGAATAAACTGGGTTCAGGGTGAAACTCCAAGGTGATCCAGATACCTCCAGATGGAGAAGCTGCTTTCATACTGATTCTAGGTAAGTTATTAGAGATGAGTAATGCCAGACAGCCAGCAGGCTGGTTTGTCCCCTGGAAACATCTACATTTTTTTATTTATATTTTTCCCATGCCACACAGCTTGTGGGATCTTAGTTCCCTGGCCAGGTATCAAACCCCCGGCCTCCTGCAATGGAAGCACTTAATCACTGGACCTCCAGAGAAGTCCTTGTTTATTTATTGGCCTTATCCCCAAACAGTTATTCCAATGGATGGTAAGTCAACAGCTCACTGGATTGGAAGCCAAGACATCAGGAATCCTAGTCCTGGCTCTGTTCCTCCCTTTCAGTACAACTCCTCTCTCCCTCTGAGCCTCAGTCTCCTCATCTGTAAACTGGGTTTAATCATGCCTTCCCTGCCCAGTTCCCAGTGACAACAGATGAGAGTCTGCAAATAAACTGGAACCAGGGTGAACCTCCAAGGTTATCCAGAGACCTTCACGTTGAATCAACTCAGCTAGGATTTATTGAGCGCTAACCACACACCAGACACTCTACCCGATTTGAGGAGAGAGGCTTACACAGGTGGATCACGTCAGCTTCCTGCTCTTAAGTGATTCATCTGGTACAAAGAGGACGAATGGAGGTGATGAACCAGGGTTTATATTTCAATGGTGTTCTAATGCCTTCCCATTTATTACTTCACTTAAAGCATATGATGGCTGTCTGAAGTAGGCAGAGCAAGTATTCTCATTTGACAGATGGAGGAAGCTAAGGTTATAGAGAGTAAAGTGACTTGCAGAGTAGTGATAATAATATCTTAAGTCTGTGCCCACAATTCATTTGTACAGAGTTTTTCATATGGGACTTGTCATCAAATCTTCAAAATATCCCTGAGTGGTAGGACTTAGCATTAGACAGATCTCAGAAATGAGAAAGATCTGTCTAATACTAAGTCCTACAAGAAAGGGCTTCCCCGGCGACTCAGCATCCACCTGCGATGCAGGAGTCACAGGTTCAATCCCTGGGTTGGGAAGATCCCCTGGAGGGATCACGGCAACCCACTCCAGTTTTCTCGCCTGGGAAATCCCGTGGACAGAGGAGCCTGGCGGGCTATAATCCATGGGGTGGCAAAGAGTCGGACACAAGTGCAGCAACTTAGCACGCACAGCACATAGACAAGAAAAGAGGCAGGGTCAGAATGTCAACTCCTGGAGAGAAAAAAGACACCGTCTTCACCTACATATTCTCAGCTCCAAGCATAAAGTCTGGCAATGAAAGCAAACCAATAACCCAATTAATGAATGGGCTGTGGGCTTGAATAGACATTTCTCCAATGACACACAGATGGCCAACAGGCATATGAAAAAAATGCCCAATAGCACTAATTATTAGGAACACGCATATCAAAACCACAATGAGACATCACCTCACAGCTCTCAGGATGGCTATTATCAACAAACCGCAAGACAACCAGTGTTGGGGAGGACGTGGTAAAATTGGAACTCTTGTACACTCTTGGTGGGAATGCAAAAGGGTGCAACTGCCATGGAAAGTATTTAGAGCTTTCTCAAAACATTTAACATAGAACTACCATGGTGGTGGTCTAGTTGCTAAGTCATGTCCGACTCTTACAGCCTCATGGCCTGTAGCCCACCAGGCTCCTCTGTCCATGGGATTTTTCAGGCAAGGATACTGGAGTGGGTTGCCATTTCCTTCTCCAGGAGATCCTCCCAAGCCAGGAATCGAACCCGGGTCTCCCAAATTGCAGGCAGATTCTTTACCGACTGAGCTGTGAGGGAAGAACTACCATGCGATCCAACAACTTCCCTTCTGGGTATTGATCTGAAAGAATTGAAATCAGGATCTTAAACAGACATCTGCACGCCCACGTTTTTTGCAGCTTTATTCATGATGGCCAAGGTGCGGACACAACCCAAGGGCCCATCAATCGACGGATGAGCGGATAAAGAACATGTGGTTTGTACGTGCAGTGGAATACTAGTTTTCCTCTAAAAAGAAGGGCATGCTGCAGCGGGAGAGAAAATGGATGAACCTCGAGAACATTACGCTAAGTGAGGTCAGTCAAGTCACCGAAAGACAAACACGGCTCTAACAGTCAGATTCTCAGAATCAAAGAGTGGAACGGTGGGTTGAGGGGAGGGAGGAAACGGGGGGCTTGCCAATCGACAAGCATAAATGTTCAGTCAAGCACGATGAGTAAGTTCTAGAGATTGGCTGTAACAACACTGTACCTAGAGTTACAATACTGATTATACGCTTAAGGGTTGTTAAGAGGATCTCACGTTCAGTGTTCTTAACAACAATAAAATAGGGACTTACTTCCCCGCTGCTCCGGTGGCTAAAAGTGTGCTCTCCCAACTCAAGGGGCCTGAGTTTGATCCCTAGCCAGGGAACTAGATCTCACATGCTGCAACTAAAGATCTGGCATGTCACAACTAAAAAGAAAATGAAAGAACCCACCTGCAACAATGAAGATGGAAGATCCTGCGTGCCATAGCCAAGACCTGGCGCAGCCGAATAAAGAAATATTAATAAAAATAAATACATAAAACAAGTGCTTAAAAAAGGTGCTTTCAGTGCCCTGACCCCATCCCCTTGCACTTAATGACTTTAATGTGGGATGTCCCAATTTTCAACTACCAGCACCTGCATTTCTTTGCCTGAGGGAGAAAGCTCTGACATCAGGAGCCCTCTTTGCCCACCCCCAGGGCCACCCTCAAGCGCCAGAAAATCAGTGCTTCCTAGCAGCTGCACCAACCAGCACGGCAGGAATCGGCACCTAAATACCTGCCCTCCCTCACCCTTCAGGTGGGGTGACTCCCAGAGTTCCCTGTAGGACCAAGGTCCAAGTGCCCACGGTGCTAACTTGCTTAATAATGCACTTGTGTTCATTACTCTCCTTCCCTGGCTTGCTTTCAGCTTCCCTAGCAGTGTTTCTTGGGATCATCTCCCAGATAAACGATGTATCCTGGTTTCAGGGTGTGCTGCTCGGGGAAGTGGACTAAGAGACGGGTTCAGTAACAGTTTACGGAGTGAGTGAGTGCACGGAGAAGTGAGAGGCTGTGTCTGCCTGTGCCCGCTACCTAGGAAGGTCAAGGGAAGGGGGGCAGTTATTCGGGCCTTGATGTGTTTGTTTTATGGAGACTGAGGTGGGCTTGGAAGGGACCTGCATCTTGCCCGCTGTGCTGGTGAAAAAAAGCAGGGAAAACATGCTAAGAATCTTGTGCTGGAAAACACATGCCTTCACCTTGCCAAGGTTAGGGTCAGGAACGTGACTCCCAAGCTGGGTGATCAGTGTATCAGGAGCACAGGGTGCCTGCACTTCGGTCCCCTCCCTGGGTGCCCCGTTCTCAGTCCCAGCTCCTTACTCAGGCCCGGCACCCTCCCCATCCCAAACCCCTTGGTCTCACTTGGGGGCTCGAGACTTACATCCTCTGTGTTCTCAACACATGGAGCTCATCTCTCCCTTGGGGCACCTCTATTCTTTCTGGCTCATTGCCTGGAATGATCATTCCCCCAGAGCTTGGCCTGACTCATATTTTCCTTTTCCTTTGGATTTCAGCTTAAAAGTGACCTCCTTAGAGAGGCCTTTTCTGACCAATCAACTTAGTTACTCCTTATCACATCACCTTGTTCTATTTTCATAAAATCTGTACCTGTGGAATATTTCATCATCATCATCATCATTATTATTAAACCTGTTCTCTTTATAAAGTGTAGGTTCTAGGAGGGAACTTTTTATTTTGTTCACTGATGCAACCTCAGTACTTGGAAGAGAGCCTGGTCGTAGAAGATGTTCAACAAATATTTGTGAATGAATGAAAGAAAGAATGAATGAATGATAAAGTAGGGGGAAGATGGCAGGGGGCAGAGGTCTGTAAGAATTCTGGAGTGTGAGGGCTAGTGCCTTTGGCTGAAGGAACCCCCTGGTTAATATTAATTTGGACCAACTGGCTGTCTTTAAGGGTCTGTAAGCTGGAGGGAGGGGTGATGGGAACAGCCTAGGATCACTCAGGCAGGTGAGGGAGGGTCAGAGCCTAAACCTTGGGTCCTGCTCATAAAACCCAGGCTTTTGACCTCAGCTACCATCTTGCAGGGACTCTCCAGGTGGCTCAGTGGCAAAGGATCCAACTGCCAAGCAGGAGACTTGGGTTCAATCCCTGGGTTGGGAAGATCCCCTGGAGAAGGGAATGCAACCCACTCCAGTATTCTTGCCTGGGAAATCCCATGGACAGAGGAGCCTGGTGGGGCTACAGTCCATGGGGTTGCAAAGAGTCGGGCATGACTTAGGGACTAAACAACAAACACCGTCTCAGGGTCACCCCACACACCTGGAACAAGCCTTTCTGACCATACAGCCCAGTCTCCTACCATGGCACAGGTATTATTCTTGCTACTGTGATATTTAAAAGTTTCTTTAGAAATTGTCCCAGTTTTATGTCTTTTTTTGGCTGCACTGCTCAGGATTCAAAATCCTATTTCCCCAGCCAGGGATCGAACCTATGCCCCCTGCATTGGGAGCAGAGTCTCAACCACGGGACCACCAGAGAAATCCCTACCCAGTTGTAGCTTTTGTTGGTTTATGAGCAAATATAAAGGTCAGCCATACAAGTAATTTGCCCTCGAAAACATGTCACATTAAAAAGACCTCCACCTCCACTCCCAACCCTGCAAAGCTTCTAGACCATGGTTTTTCCACCTCCGCACTTCTGACATTTTGAGTTGGACAATTCTTTGCTGTGGGGGTTTGTCCCGTGCATTTTAGGAGGTTTTGCAGCTTCCCTGGCCTCTGTCCACTTGATGCCAACAGCACCCTGCCCCCTAGTTATGACAATCAAAAATATTTCCAGACACAAACCCTGGGGACAAAACTGCCCCCACATAAGAACCATTCTCCTGAGCTAGAGAAAGGCGGGTACTATGTCTCTTTTGCTTATGATTGTGGCCCCAGGGCATGGCCCAAGTTAGTGAGTGAGTGAAGTCGCTCTGTCGTGTCCAACTCCTTGAGACCCCATGGACTGTAGCCTATCAGGCTCCTCCATCCGTAGGATTTTCCAGGCAAGAGTGCTGGAGTGGATTTCCATTTCCTTCTCCAGGGGATCTTCCGGACCCAGGAATCGAACCTGGGTCTTCCGCATTGCAGGCAGACGCTTTACCGTCTGAGCCACTAGCAAGCCAAGTTAAGCGCCCAACAAAGATTTGTTGGAAGAAAAGACGGATACACGAGTGACTAAGTGGATGAAGCAAGCAAGCATTAGTCACTTAGTTGTGTCCCCATGAGGACTCTTTGTGACCCCATGGACTTTACTCCAACAGGCTCCTATGTCCATGGAATTCTCCAGGCAAGAATACTGGAGGGTGTTGCCATTTCCTACTCCAGGGGATCTCCCTGACCCAGGAATCAAACATGGGTCTTGGGCATTGCAGACAGATTATTTACCACGTGAGCCACCAGGGAAGCCCTGACTAAATGAATGAAGGAACGCAAAACTCCAGCCAGTGTCCTTGGACTGAGCCCGCTGAATCACCCAATCTCAGCAGCTCCTCTTTCCCCATCTTCTTGACATCACATCCAGCAGCCTTACTGACCCATCAGTGCTAACCTCAGGCACAGTTGCTCCATCTGGTTCCCCATAAACTATCGCAGGCAGCAGCTCCCAACTTGGTCTGTCTCAGACTTGTGCACAGAATCCAGAAACCAACAACCCTCCAGTGAAACAGGGAAAGGGTACAGAACTCGGAAGTGTCTGCAACAGATGCCCGCAACCGACCGGGGGGTCATTCACACCTACTGGGAGCCAAGCCGAGATGCTGCAGCAGAGGAAGTTACTGATAAACATGTCCCCCTTATTTCTCCATCTCACAGACACCAGAGAAGCAAACATCCATCAGGGAACATTACACTGTATAATGAAGCAACTGCACTCACATCCCAAATAAGAAAATGGGAGGCTTCTATTAGACTTTAAGCTGCTCAAATTCACTCAGCCTCTGCTAATGAAAATATGAGCGGCATCCAAGGCTAAACCTGCTCCCTCATGTGGGCTGGTGAATATCTTAATATCTCCAGATTCCTTTCAGCCTTCTAAATTGTGTGCATTGCTTCTGACATTTACGAGTTATCTATGATGCCTGCAGGATTAAGCCACCACGAAAACTTCTCCATCTGCCCTCTTATTTCCACACCCCCTCCCCAACCCAGGCTGAGCTAGAATCTCTTAGACTGTTAAAGCTTATCCCATATGGGTGAGATTGGAGGCCAGCTGCAGACCTTTTAGGGCGCAGTTCCCTCCCCATCGCTATTTTGCATGGCACAAATGAGTTCATTTCAAGTCCTGGCTGAGTGAGAACCTTCTGAGTCCCAGAGATCATGAGGGGTAGACAGCAAGGAATGAGAGCTGGTTCTACCGTCCCAAGAAAGGCTTCAGCATTTATTGAGCACCTCCTGTGTGCTCTGTATATACCCTTACAGTAGCTCCTCCAAAGAACACAGGGTGTGAATTGGTCTCTGCAGCCATGGAGCCCCCTGCCCCTGGCTGTCCTCCTAGCCTAACTGGAAACATTTAATTTATACCCCTCTCCCATAAAGAAGGCTGAGCGTCAAAGAATTGGTGCTTTCCAATTGTGGTGCTGGGGAAGACTCTTGAGAGTCCCTTGGACAGCAAGGAGATCAAACCAGTCAACCCTAAAGGAAATCAACCCTAAATATTCATTGGAAAGACTGATGCTGAAGCTCCAATACTTTGGTCACCTGATATGAAGAGCCGGTCCCTGATACTGGAAAAGATTGAAGGCAGACGGAAAAGGGGGTGGCAGAGGATGAGATGGTCAGATAGCACCACTGACTCAATAAACATGAATTTGAGCAAACTCTGGGTGATCATGGAGGACAGAGGAGCCTCGTGTGCTGCCGTTCATGGGGTTGGACAAAGAGTTGGACATGACTGAGCGACTGATCAATGACAACAACCCCTGCCTCCAGAAGCTTCTAGCTCTGGAGTTTGGCCACTCCCAGGAGGCTGAGCAAACTAGGAAGGGAAGGATTCTGCCTGTGGTGTGTATGTGTGTGCACCCAACTCCTGACATGTCTGCACACGGGGTGAGTGCTGTGTGAGTATGTATGTGTGTACATCCCAAGGGACGGAGATGAGCACACCCGTGTGTGCTGAAAACACGCCTCAGTGTGTCCACGTGTGTATGCGAGTCCCTGGGTGCCCGTGACGGGGGCTCTAACTGCACGTTTGGTGTCCTTGCTCCAGGGGTCCCATGATGCCTGGGGGGCCACCTGCCCCCAGAATCCTGCATGCTGACCAGGCCAGATGGCGGGGCCTTGGTCTGCTTGTTCACAGGACAGTGAAAGCACTTCTGTCATCCTAGAGGTTTTTCTGATTGAAGTTGTTAAAAAAAAAAAAGAAAGAAAAACCCTTGTGAAACCCTCGTTTCATATTTGAGAAACACATGTGCTTTGAGTCACAGAGCTACGAGGGGGATTTGATCAAAGCCAGTGTCTTTCCAAAGCCAGATGGCTGGGAAGATGGACATTTAGTGACTTAGCTGTACACAGGGCAGGATGAGAACAGTGCCAAATAAAGCCATGAGATGCCCCGTTGGGAAGCAGGGGAAGACATGATTAAATCGCATGAAGGATTTAATGGGTCCAGGTTTGAAGAACAAAGGCAGTTTTGATTGGGTGGAAAATGAGACGTTCCCAGGGCTGAAATGTATGCAAAAGCACAGAAGCACACAGCTCTTCCGTGGAGCAAGGGTGTGTGAAGAGTTACTAACAGAGGGATGAGGGTGCATGTGGTGTAGCTGTGTGCTGAGACCAATCCGCACAAGCTCAAGAGAGCTGACCCTCTCATCTTGCTCAGCTAGGTGCTCAGTGGGGTCAGGTTGGTAGCTTGAAATCAGCCATGGGAACATTTATAGCAGGGACATGGACAGAGGACTTTCCCCCCGGAAGTCACTTGTGAAACATTCACTAGTACACTGAGAATTGGGGAGCATTACCTCCAAGGCGATTCCAGAAACCCACACGTCAAAAATCAGCAAGTTGGTGATGCTATGGATAAAGATGCTCCAGGAAGGTGATGCTAGTGGCTGGAAATTCAGATCTCTGTCGTTTAGAAAACCAGAGGTGCCTGCTTCCCTCCCAACTCCTTTCCCCAGCAAAATGGAAATGCCTCATCTAAAGGGAAGTAAACATCCCTTTATAATATGTATAAAATTGATAACTAATGAGAACCTACTGTATAGCTCGGGGAACTCTACTCAGTGGCCTATGGTGACCTAAGTGGGAAGGAAATCTTAAAAAGAAGGGATATATGTATGTAGAGAAGGAAACTGCAATCCACTCCAGTATTCTTGCATGAAAATCCTATGGGCAGGGGAGCCTGGAGGGCTATAGCCCATGGGGTCTCAAAGAGTCGGACACGACTGAAGCGACTGAGCACATACATGTAGCTGATTCACTTGCTGCACAGCAGAAACTAACACAACATTGTAAAGCAACCATACTCTAATAAAAAGTAATTAAAATAAATAAAAATTCAAAAACCACACAAAACAACAGCAACAAAACTATCCCTTTAAATGAAAAAAAAAATCAAAGTGAAGATCTGACCTGGTGGAGTTTCTGAGCAGGGAATCAGACAGAGCATGCAGTTCCTTCCATTTACCAACGATATTACATTATCCCAAACTCACTGATTCAGAATTCTCTTACCATAGATCAATGCTTTGCCTCTTCTATTACTAGCCAATCCAAATGGACCTGGTGCAAACTTAATTTTGAGGATAATAGAGGCCCCATCCATTTGCATGATCCGCTGGCTCTTGCATCCTTAAAGTATTTGCTGACTCCTTCAAGTCAGGAAAGCTGTGCCATCCCAACAGACCCTCCTTCTGAGCGAGGAGAAGCAGAGTTCTAGGATCTCCCGAAATCTCTGGCTGCCTACAGTGAATACCTATATGACACCTACTGGGGTTCCCAAGTGGCATCAGTGGAGAAGAATCCACCTGCCAATGCAGGAGACGCAAGAGATGTGGGCTTGACCCCTGGGTTGGGAAGATCTCCTGGAGCAGGAAATGGCAACCCTCTCTAGCATTCTTGTCTAGGAAATCCCATGGACAGAGGAACCTGGTGGGCTACGGTCCACGGTGTTGTAAGGAGTCGGGCACAACTGAGCAGGCACGCATACAAGGCACCTGCCACAGTGCTGGGTGTTTAATGCTGGGCGCTTGGTTCCTGTCTGGTCCTCATCACAGCCCCGAAAGGCAGGTAACATGACTTCCATTTTCTAGAACAGGAAACAGGATTCCTAGGAAGGATGAAAACATAGGGCCCAGGTCATGCGGTTAGCAAGTGTCAGAGTTCAAATATGAGCCCATGCTTGTCTGTAAGCTCAGATTCTATTTTGTCTTTTAAAACAGTTTCCTAACTGGATATAATTTTTGTACTTAATCAGCAATTCAAAGTCATTTTACTTATTTTTATTTACTTATTTTCTGGCCAGGCTGTGCTGCATGTGGGATCTTAGTTTCCTGATCAGGGACTGAAAACGACACCATCCCCTCTCCACTGCATTGGAAGTTTGGAGTCTTAACCACTGGACCACCAGGGAAGTCCCAAGGCTCAGATTCTTAAATACTCCTTGTTGCTATTTATAGTAAGCTGAATAATGTCCCCCCCCCTTAATTTATCCACCCTGTGACTGTTTCCTTATATGAAGCAAAGAACCTGACAGGTGCAATTAAGCTAAGGTTCTTGAAAGTGAAACTAAAGTAGCTCAGTCATGTCCGACTCTCTGCGACTTCATGGACTACACAGTCCATGGAACTCTCCAGGCCAGAATATTGGAGTGGGTAGCCTATCCCTTCTCCAGTGGATCTTCCTGACCCAGGTATTGAATAGGGGTCTCCTGCATTGCAGACAGATTCTTTACCAACTGAGTTATTAGGGAAGCCCCAAGGGTCTTGAGGTGAGGAGATTATCCTGGATTATCTAGATGGATTTAATGTAATCCCAAGGGTCCTTAGAAAAAGAGAGCGGAGGAAGATCTGACTACAGAACAAGGCAAGTGATAGTGGAGGCGGAGATCAGAGCGATGCGGCCGCAAGCCAAGGATACCAGCAGCCACCAAAGCTGGGGCTGGCACAGAATCACTCTCCCCTGGAGCTTCCAGAAAGAACCAGCTCCCCCAACACCTTGAGTTTAACTCTCTAATATAGACTGATTTTGAACTTCCAACCTCCAGAACTGCAAGCCAATATGTTTCTGCTGTTTTAAGGCACTATTTGCAGTGATTTGTTATAGCAGCGATAAGAATATTATACTTCCCAAAACAGCAGGAAGAGAATGGAGCAGAGATGTCAACAGAAGGAAGGAACAGGGTGAGGCTGGACCTCCAGCTGTCCTTGGCTTCCTCTAAGCATAGGATTTGAACAGAAGGGCCCTGCTCCCTTCCCGTCATCCCACCCCTCTTAGCCACACTGACCTCAATCTGAACCAAAGCAATCTGTAATTAAGATAAGCCTTCCTTGACCTCTCTCACAGGGGAAGGGAAGGAGACAGCTGAGTGACAGAGGCCAGCACCCTGGCCTTGGGTTCTGGGTTCTGCTTCGGTCTGCCAGCCCCCTCACTGTGTGATCTTGGGCGAAGTGTATTATCTCTCTGAGCTTCTAAGATGCTGCCACGTCTCTGATCCAGCTCTAAGATTCTTCTAAGGGTGAAGCAAACTAGTTTGTCTAAGCTCAGAATGGGTAGAACGTTGAGCCCACCAAAGGAGTATCTGAAACATCCTCCCTGCAGGTCCACCCTATTCATCTTGTATGCAACCAGGGTGCCGATGCTCTGGGTGGAGGCCTCTCAAAGCTGCAGGCTGGGGGACGGACCGTCAGGGAGGCGCTCCAATGCATATTAATGACGCTCCAATGCATATTAATCTGGGAAGATGTCTCTGGCTGCCATGAGCAGAGGGTGGGCACAGATTGATCCTATGAACCAAAGGTGGGGGAAAAAAACCCTTCTGGTAAGGATCAGAAGCGCTTCCTGGAAGTCTGCAAATAAATGAAATGTGCCCGGCCCAGCACCATCTGAGCTGGCAGGGATGAGGAGTGGCGATCTGAGGGCTGAGAAGGGAACGCTGGTGGGCCAGGGGAAAGTGTGCTACATCGGCCCACAGTGGCGGGTTTCTAGTTGATGAGCCCTGCCCAACTCTTTTGTGACCCCACGGACCATAGCCTGCCAGGCTCCTCTGTCCATGGGATTTTCCAGGTAAGAATACAGGAGTGGATTGCCATTTCCTTCTCTAGGGGATCTTCCTGGCCCAGGGATCGAACCTGAGTGGTGGAGTCCTAATGAGGTTATTTTTTTTAGCCATAGAAGGGTGGGCCTGGCCATGTGGTGAAATTGGGCCTGGGAGTAGAGCTTAGTGGGATACAGCATGGCTTAACTGAGGATCGTGACCCATGTTTCCAAAAGCCAAGCCCTAACGCAAGTCCCGCCACCATCCTTTTTTGGGATTTTGAGTGTCTTAACTTTCAATCTCAGCTTCCTGATCTGTCAAGTGGGTGAGGGATAAAGAGCTCATTGGAGTCCCTGCTTCATCCCTGGCAGGCCAGGTTTCCTAGCTGCCAAGCTCTTGGAGGCTTGGTTTACTCAGCTGGAGAATGGGGTTTCTTATCAGAGCACTGATGGATGAGATATTAAATGGTACGGGCCCTGGAGTGCTGACTTCCTCCCTGCCCCTGCAGGCTCTCTCACAGGTCGAGAGGAGAACGAGACACAGCAGGACACCAGGTGTGTGTGTGTGTGTGTGTGTGTGTGTGTGTGTGTGCGCGCGCGCGCACTGCGGTTCCTTCTGTGGGGGGCTGGATCTATGCAGCAGGGTGAAGGGTGCCTGCCTCCTTGTCCCCAATCAGCTTCTCTTCTGCCATGTTCCGAGCAAAACTCCTGTCTACCTCTCAACCCCCAAGTAAGCATGGTGTGCACATGGGTGGGGCTTAAATGACCAAGGGTCTGTGGCAACCCACTCCAGAATTCTTGCCTGGAAAAGCCCATGGACAGAGGAGCCTGGTGGGTTAGAGTCCATGGGGTTGCAAAGAGTTGGACGTGACTGAATGCATACACACACCTGCTCTCCAAGCTCTGGAGCATCCCTGGCTCCCATCTGAGGCCTCCATTATTAGCTCCAGGTTTTCAGAAGGTTAACATGATAGGGGCCAGGAAGCTCCATCCTATGGAGTCTTCCACCTCTTACCCGCACCCCGGCTGACTCTTCCCTGTGATGCAACGCTGTCTCAGGCAAGAAGTACAACAGTGAGCTGCTGGCTGAGGGCTGCCTTCCCAAGAGATTGCCTTGTGGGGCTGACTTCCCAGTGGAGGGTATCTGCTTGCCCTCAGTTCTCGGGGCTGGCAGGAGGATGGGGGTGTGTGTGCCAGGTCTCCCAGTGACAAGTTCATCATCTACCTCTTTCTCCCTGAGTCTGGAGAACACACCCATCGTCCTCCAATCTCAAAGCCTAAACCAAGACTCTTCAAACCTTAATGTGCTTATGAATTACTTGGGGCTCTTGCTAAAATGCAGGTTCTGCTGCAATGGGTCTGGGTCAGAGCCCAAGGCTCTGCATTTCTTGAAAGTTCCCCAGTGGCACTGAGAATTTTGGTACTGCTGATCTCCAAGCAGCGGGAGCCCTGAAGGCCCATCCGAGGCAATGACAAAGAGCTCGAGGCTCAAAAAGAGGGTGAAGGGAATTAAATGGGAGCTGTGAGCTGGGGACTGTGTGAGGCGGTTGAAAGCTGCTCCCTGTGTAATCCTCGCATCAAGTTACTAAAGTTAAGTATTAGAATCCTGACTTTACAGAAGGGGAAACAGAAGGTCAGGGAGCTACAGGCACACGCCCAGAGGCACAAAGCTGGGGAAAACAGGCTGGGATGGAGTTCGTACGTTCATCCTCTCTCTTTCTCTACTAAGATGCTTCCCTATAAATGAAGATGAAGCCCTTTTGCAACTCACCAATGGAAACCCCTCTCACAAATGAACATATGGAAAAAGCTTGATCTCATTCTGCATCCAATAAATACAAAGCAAAACGGTGTGAAATGATTTCTCACTGGTCAAAACAGAAGAGACGTTTTTGGTGGCTCAGTGGTAAAGAATCCAGCCACCACTGCAGGAGACACAGATTTGATCCCTGGTCTGGGAAGATCCCCCAGGCTGGGGAGCAGCTAAGCCCGTGAACCCCAACTAAGCCTTAAGCCTGTGCTCTAAAGCCTGGGCACGGCAACTGCTGCACCCGTGGGCCTCAACTACTGAAGCCCGTGCGCCCTAGAGCATGTGCTCTGCACCAAGAGAAGCCACTGTAATGAGAAGCCCGAGACCGCAGCTAGAGAGTAGACCCCACTCGCTGCAACCAGAGAAAAGCCATGCAGCAACAGAGACCCAGCACAGCCAAAAATACTCAAATAAATGATAACAATAGAAGAATAGGTACTTTAAAATGAGGATTGCAGGTGGGGCAAGGTGTGTGTATGGGGATTCTCATACACTTCTAGGGGGAGTGACTGATTGGAAAACTGGTGGCAACATTTGTCAAGAGCCTTAGAAATGTTCTAGCGTTTGATGCAGCCACTCTGCTTCCGGGAATGTGTTCTAACCACGTCTTGAAAGACGTCTGTCCCAGCATCATTCAGGATAAGGAAATAGTAGAAATCATTTACACATCTCACGGGAGAGGAATGAGATGTAATTACAAAACATCCACGCAATGGAGTTTTATGTAGCCACTGAATGATGTGTACGTAACACCATGGAAATGCGAATGGCGTAAAGGAGAAAAGCAGTTTGCAAAATGATGCATAGGGAATAATCCCAAATTTATAGTTAAAAAATTCTCTTCTACCTATACCGACGAAAAAGACTGAAAGGAAGGAAACCAATATATTAGTCTGAGTTGTGGAACTATGGGTAGTGATTTTTTATTGTTTTTTTTCCAAAATGTTTTTCAGGAGTTGGCTTTTACAGTGATTTTGTAAAAATGTCCTTTCAGTGAGCATTGGTCCTTTGCTCTTAATCCAACTGAAAAGTCAAATGCACACAAAAGGTTTATAAATAATTCTTTATTTTCTCGTTGACTCACATGACGATTTCAGAGACAAGTGAATTTTACTTTTGATTGATCATTGATTGGTAGCAGCTTTGGGTTCTCTGTCCCAGCTCCTGTGGTTAACTATGTCGGGAATAAAATATGCCAGGGATTCCCTAGTGGCTCAATGGTAAAGAATCCACCTGTCAATGCAGGAGATATGGCTTTGATCCCTGGTTTTGGAAGATTCCACATGTTGCGGAGCAACTAAGCCTGCACACCACAACAATTGAGCCCGTGATCTAGAGCCTGAGAACCACAGCTACTGAGCCTGAGCACCCTAGAGCCCTAGGGCCAGTGCTCCCCAGCAAGAGAAGCCACCGCAATGAAGTCTGTCCACCGCAAAGAGAAGTCCGTCCACCGTAATGAGAAGTCCGTCCACCGCAAAGTCTGTCCACCGCAATGAGAAGTCTGCCCACCGCAGCGAGAGGTGTGTCCACCGCAGCGAGAGGTCCGTCCACCGCGATGAGAAGTCCATCCACCGCAAAGTCTGTCGGCCGCACTGAGAAGTCCGTGCACCATAGCTGCAGAATAGCCCCTACTCATCGCAACTAGAGAAAAGCTCACATGCAACAACAAAAACCCAGCACAACCAAAAATGAATAAATAAATAAAATGATATGAAAAAATGCCACAATGTCTAAACACTCAAAAGTCATCATAGCGGTGATATGTTAAGAGGAGCTTGTGAGTGCTCACTCATTCATTCAACAGGCTGGGCTTTATGGAGGCTGAGGAGAGGAGCCTGGGTATAGTCCATGGGGTTGCGGAGTCGGACGTGACTGAAGCGACTTAGCGTGCACTCATGCAAACTGTCACTTCAGCATCTATGCGTTTCCCAGGTGGCGCTAATGGTAAAGAACCCACCTGCCAATGCAGGAAACATAAGAGATGTGGGTTTGATCTCTGGGTTGGGAAGATCCCCTGAAGAAGGAAATGGCAACTCACTCCAGTATTCTTGCCTGGAAAAATCCCATGGACCGAGGAACACGGCGGGCATAGGGTCACAAAGAGTCGGACAGGACCGAAAGCAACTTAGCACTAGCACTGGAAGGTGAGAGGAACAGATACATTCTAATAGTCCAGACAGCGCAGAACCTCAGGGTCGAGTAGCGTGGGGTGTGACGGAGACAAGGTGGAAGGGACCCCTTCTGCTGGAGACAGCCTAACTGGAGAGAGATGTTAGATAAGGAAGGGGCAAGATGGAGATCTAAGCAGTGTCTGCAAAGACTCTAAGGGGAAACATGGAGAGCATGGTGGGTTCAAGGAGCCGCCCCAGTCTGGCCTGACCCAAGGGTGGCGTGTCTGGGGAGGAAGAGATGAGTTGAGAAGAGCTGAGATCCTCACAGGCTGCAGATGTCATGCTGAGGGGTTTGGATTTTATTGAGAAGGTGATGGAGAGCCCCAGGAGGGTTTCAAAGAGGGAAACATCATGACCAGACTGGAGATTAACAAAGACCACCCTGGGTCCACAATGGAGGCGAGATGGAGGATGGTTTATCCCAGGAGAGTGGTTGGGTGTGCTCAGAACTAGCCCAGGATGTTTGGAATAGATTAGGTGAGAAACAGCAGAGGGGGCAGGACAGAGAGAAGGGGCACTTAGGCAGTAAATCAGCAACTACAGGCCTTGCAAATCAATTGGATGTGGAGAGTTAAGGAGAGGGAGGAACTTCCGGGTTTCTGGGAGTTCAGAATCTTCTGAGTTGACTGTCAGAATATTTGTAATTGTTGATTTATGTATTTTTGCAGGCTTTAATTTCAGGGTACATTAAAAGGTAATTTGATTGAACAAAATATAATTTAGACAAGACTTTTCAGGGATACATACTGCTTTTGAAAACATAGATGCATCCACAGACCAAAGGCCCATATCTTATCCACACGCCCGGGAAAGATGCAATGGCCAGCTCGTTTCTAGAGGCTCTGGAAAGTCGTCAGCCGGCACTGAGATGCTTCACATTGGGGAGCACAGTCAGGACACTGGCTGGCTGGTGGAGAACTGCTCCTACATGCCTGCCCTGGTGGCTCAGAAAGTAAAGAATCCGCCTGCAATGCAGGAGACCCAGGTTCCATCCCTGGGTCAGGAAGACGCCCTGGAGAAGGGTGTGGCTGTCCAGTTCATTGTTCTTGCCTGGAGAATTCCATGGACAGAGAGCCTAGCGGGTTACAGACCATAAGGCCCTGTTGCACAGAGCCTCAGATGGCTCCCCCAAATCGAGGCAAGGTATGGGGGTGGAAAGTGAGAGGGTTACAAGAATACATTGGTTTGGTCACCTTCTTTCTGCAGGTGACCTTTCCTCCTCCCAAAGCAGAAAGGAATCACGATTCTGTGATTTGCTCTGATGTATCTGTGAACGGCATCACACACAAACGCATATACACATTGGAGATGAGTCTCGGGAGGATTGAGCCGTCTGCTTTCCACTGTGATGCGTATTAGGGCCGAGCCATCCCCAAACCTGGGTCTTTGGCTCCAGGGTCCTTGCCTTTTCCTGTTTGTCATGTGGAACCTGTTTAGACATTCTATATCTACCACTCCCCCAAAGCCCTTTTGTTTTTGTTTGTTTTTTTCCCCAAAGCACTTTGAAACCCACAGTTTGGTGACGTGGAAAGAGCCCAGACTCTAATTGCAGACAAGAGCTGTTTGGAATGCAGGGTCCCTCCCTTCCAGGGGAGGCAGTTCCTTCTCTTTGACCCTCAGCTTTCTTCTCTGTACAACAGCCTCACCCTGTCAGCTTGCCTTGTGGATCGAGTAAGACAAACTCAGACAGTGGATCAAGTAAGACGAACTCAAAGTGCTTGGCACGTGGTGGGCACTCAGTGCTTGTTTCAGAGCTGGGAGGGACAGCCCATGGCCTACGGGTGTGATGAGTTACAGCCTCCCTTCTGGATCTTGGGGCTTCCCTGGTGGCTCAGACAGGAAAGAATCGGCCTGCAGTGCAGGACTCAGGTTTGATCTCTGGGTTGAGAAGATCCCCTGGAGAAGGGAATGGCTACCCACTGCAGAATTCTTGCCTGGAGAGTTCCATGGACAGAGGAGCCTGGTGGGCTACAGTCCATGGGGTCACAAAGAATCCGATGTGACTGAGCGACTAACACTCTGTATTTTGGGAGAAGGGACGTGTGCGACAGGTCTAGTGTGAGACAGGTCTAGTGTGACATGCTGTGCACAGGGGCCCTCATGGGATAACCTTAGCCCAGGGATATCCCTGTAAAATGTAGTAATTTCTGCAGTGAAATTGTCTGTAATGGTAAAGACAAAGTCCTCTTTATTAACTAGTGCAACTCAACTGTCTATGCTTAAAATAAACTAGCCATGCTGTTGACTCTGGCCCAGAACCATGGCTGTGCCCCAGTCTGCCCCACAGCGCCGCAAGGCTGTCTCGAGTATGGTTTGTGCCAAATTCCTGGGAATCCGGGATCCTAGCTGGGGCTGGACTGTAAGGTGGCTTTCCTGGTGCTGAAAGCTGGGCTAGGTATGGGGTGCAGAGAATTGGCTCCTTACCCCTGATCCCCCACTACTTGGGAAAGACACAGACTCCTGATCCAGCACAGATCCTGTGTTCTCTGCTTCGCTGCATCGTTAGGGTCCAGTCCAGTGACTGGTACAGTGAGGGCCTCAGAGTCCCCTGGGTGAAGGAGTTAAGGAATCAGAGACTCTGCCTGAGCTTCCCCAAGACTTGACTATTAATTCCAGGCTGGAAGAATTGTATCAGGGCTGCCGAATATAAAATGCCGAGTACTGTGCCTGGGCCATGGTGGATGCTCCTACGTTATTATTCTTCTCATGATTATTAGTTGAGCCACACCTCTGGGCTCAACCACCACTTTCACCGAAGGTTGGCAATGAACCTCAAACCTAGTAGGTGTTCAATCAACGATAGAAGATTTTTTTTTAAAGAAACATTTTAGTAAAAAAAAAATTTTTAGGACCTATTTTTATTTTATTTATCTTTGTAAAAAATTTTTTTTGGCTGAATGGCATTTGAGATCTTAGCTCCCCAACCAAGGACCAAACCCACACCCCCTGCGTTGGAAGGAGAAGTCCCAAGCACTGGATTGCCAGGGACGTCCCTTCTTATTATGAGTATTCGTTGAGTTTTGCCTCTGGGCTCAACTGTCACCTCCACCAAATCTGTCAGCAAGCCTCACCCATAGTAGGTGTTCAGTCAATGATGGAGGATTTTGTTTTTAAAGAAACATTTTAATTTTATGATTTTCAAAAACTTTTTGGCCACGTGGCATGTAGGATCTTTCAATCCCAAGCAGGGATTGAACCCACACCCTCCTGCACTGGAAGTTTGGTGTCTTAACCACTGGACTGCTAGGGGAGTCCCAAATGATGGAGGATTTTTAAACCCATTTTTCCCCTTTGCTTCCAGTGTGGGCTGTGACTCTGATCCAGTTGTTCAGAGTATCTCTCCTCCCCCACTCCCTACCTCCCCTCCCCTCGCCTTCTCACCACTTCAGGGGCCACAGGGATGAATTGGGGTGGGGGAGGGCTATTGTATTGGATCACTCGGGACCCCACACGCCTATTTTCCAACCCCGCCCTTGGAGGAAGAACCAAACCAGGCCCCAGAAGTATTTTCGGTATTTTCTCCATCTATTCTCATCGCTAACATTTTGTAGTGGGTGGTTCGAGCTGGTGATTTTCCTTTCTTTTGTGCAAACGAGACCAGAATAAACAGCGCAGGGTGAGTCACTTCAGCTCTTCAATTACTTAAAAACGCAAGGGCCTGATGAAGCTTAGAATGTCACCTTCTTCAGAAAAGCCAGAGCAGATGGGAAACACTCCATATTCTGAGTAGTCTCTGCCTTCCTGGCACGGGAAACCCTCTGCTAGCAGGCGACTAGCACCCGGAGAGAAGAGGCCGAGCAGAAGCAGCCTTCACAGGTCTCCCCCCCGCAACTCTGGATGCCAAGACCTCTGCACACATTACTTCATATCTAGTGCATTTCATCTTTACAACAACCTTATGAGGTAACGCATGGAATGTCTATGAGGTCATGAATAACAGCCCCATATATATTTCTGGTGCTGGAGAAGACTCTTGAGAGTCCCTTGTACTGCAAGGAGAGCAAATTGGTCAATCCTAAAGGAAATCAACCCTGAATATTCATTGGAAGGACTGTTGCTGAAGCTGAAGCTCCAATTCTTCGGCAAAGAGCCAATTGATTGGAAAAGACCCTGATGCTGGGAAAGATTAAAGGCAAAAGAAGCGGGTGGCAGAGGGTGAGATGGTTAGATAGCATCACTGACTCAATGGACATGAATCTAAGCAAACTCTGGGAGATAGCGGAAGACCGAGGAGCCTGGTGTGCTTCAGTCCGCGAGGTCGCAAAGAGTTGGACACGACTTATCGACTGAACAACAACATATATTTGTGGCCCGCAGAGGTGTCTGGCCCACTGCCCACATGGTACATCCTTGAATCCTTGCAACAATCCTAGGACATAGTTATTGCTTTTTTACTTTCATAGACAAGAAAACCGAAGCTCAAAGCAGTGGATTGAACCCAGGTCTCCCAGTTTATAAAGCCTATAGTCTTAAAACTGTGTTTCCCAAACTGTGTCTTGAGGAACTGCAGGGTCTCTTGAAATGCGGTCAGGGGCAGGAAAGGGTTCCATGGCTCAAACAGTTTGGGAATTATTTTTTAAAGAATGTTTTTTTATGTGGACCATTTTAAAAGTCTTTATTGAATTTGCTGCAACACTGCTTCTGCTCTATGCATTGGTCTCTTGGTGGCAAAGCATGCGGGATCCCAGTTCCCCGACCAGGGACCAAACCCACACCCCCCATGTTGGAAGGCGAAGTCCCAACCACTGGATCACAAGTGAGATCCCAGTTTGGGAATTTTTGCCTGCACACCCTGCCAATTAGAGTCAGTACATTTGTTACTTCTTAGTCCTGAGAGATTGTGTGTTAAAGAAATTTGTGGGCTTTGTTAGCCGAGTCACTTCTCTAACCTGATTGGTCATGTAGCTATTCATTCATTCATTCATTCCCAGCGTGTTTATTACCATCTCCTGGACCCCTGGGCTCAGTGGAGCAGGGCTATAGTCCCTGCCAGAGAACTCAAAAACAGTGCAGTTTTACTCTCGTGTTCCCACTGGAGTCAGTTCTTGGGGGAGAAAACATCCAATGGAGAAAAAAATGTAAGAAATCACTTATAAAAAGTGAATGCCATGTTCTTGAATACCCAATGATTTATCAGCCTTGCTAAAGTCTCATCTGGCACTTCTTGCTGAAGACGCTTGAAGAGGTCCTCTAGTCTCACTCTGTGATAGCAACCAGAGCCTTCACGCCACCCTGGCCTTCCCAAGTCATCTTCCAGCCTCTGTTTACATACTTTCAGGGACAGGGAACTTGCTACTTTGCAAAGCAACCTGTTCTACATAGATAGCAGCTGTTAGAAAGTCATTCTTTCCACCGACATGAAACACTTCCTAGCAGTTTTTACCCTGTGGTTCGAACCTCTTGCTTCTGCAAACTCTAAAAAATGGTGAAGGCCACTGGCATTTGTCCTAGAGTCTTCTGTTATCCAGGCTAAACCTCTCTGCTTTCCCATGGACTTGGAGTCCAGCTCCCTTGGCAGAAGCAGACAGATTGAGAAAGGGCATGGGCCTTGGAGTTTTGAGGGGTCAAGTCTTTGACCTATTCACTAGTAGCTGTGTTGTTGTTGTTCAGTTCAAGCATGTCTGACTCTTTGCGATCCCATGGACTGCAGCACACCAGGCTTCCCTGTCCTTCACTATTTCCCAGAGTTTGCTCAGACTCCTGTCCACTGAATCGGTGATGCCACCCAACCATCTCAATCCTCTGTCACCCCCTTCTCCTCTTGCCTTCAGTCTTCCCCAGCGTCAGGGCCATTTCCAATGAGTCGGCTCTTTGAATCAGGTGGCCAAAGTATTAGAGCTTCAGCTACAGCATCAGTCCTTCCAATGACCTTGGAAATTTATTTAATCTCTCCAAGCCTCAGTTTATTTGTGAAAAAAAATATCCTGGAGGATTTTATGGAATTTGCTGCAGAACTGTTTGAGGATGAAATGGCATAGCGCATGCAAAGCACCCCACATGGTCCCTGGCGCTAGGGAGGTGGTCAGTACGTATTACTGATCTCTCTTTGCTGCCGCCTCCATCTTTCTGGACTCTCCCCTCTTCCCGTGTAGTGGTTTCAGTTTGTCACTGTCCCCATCTCGAGGCTTCAAGCAATTCCAGAATTGCTCCCCTAGGCTGTAGCATCATTTCTCTTATTCCAGAAACCAGTTCATACCCTGGTTCTGCTGTGAATTCCCAAGGTGATCTTGGCTAAGTCACTTCCTCTCTCTGAGCCTTTGTTTCCACATCTGAGGTCCAACTCTGGTGTTCTGAGGGTGTTCATAAGTGTTCAAATTCTCTTTTATTTTACATAAAAAGCCAGCAAATGATCTGTTCTTTTTTTTTTTTTTCCAGAAAATATAACAAAAGCCCCTTTGAGAATATGGTACCTTGCAGAACATGCTTGTGATTCACTGGGAAAACAAAAAATATCAAATCTTCAAGGATTGGAAAACATTATTACTATTCTTATTTTCCCCCTTCTGAAAGACTTGAACTTTTGGGATCATTTTCAACTAATTTTGAAGCAATGAGAAACCTCGTTGATTGGAATTTGGGTAAAAATTTTAGGCTTCTAGATTCTGTTTTTTGTACTGGGAAAAAAAAAAAAAGACCAAACAGTTTTAAAAAGTGCTTATTTTAAAGAGGACCAAATAAAATAAATTCAATTTTTTTAGATTTGACTTGGTAAAATAGTCGTAATTTGCATTCTGAAGAGTCTATCAAATCGGTTTCAGATTTGACCCAAACACAGAATTTATTTTGAGCTTTGAAATGCAAACTCTTTATAGGAAGATCATATTTTTTTTTCCTGAGAAGTTCATCTTAAAGATAATTACTTAGAATTTGGATTTCATTTCTCTGCAAAAATAAAATTACAAATGGCAGTCTGGTAAACTAGAATCACAGATGCTAATTACCTATTCACAATTGTTAATAATTTATATTTTTCCTTTGGAATGATTTCTATTTTCTTATTGCCACTGCCTTCTGTGGTCCTCCCAACACTTGGGGGGCTCTGTTATAAATGAAGTGTGTTTTGCGGGGGGGTTGTCCCAGGAACTTAATTATTCTCTAGGATAAGTGGATCCCTGCAGAGCCCCAAGAAGAGAGTATATGGTGCCTTGAGGAAATGCTTATGATTCACTCTGGCAAGAATTAAATTTTAAAAAACCTGATGAATGGCTAGATAAATGTAATATACACGTACAGTGGAATGTTACTTGGCACTAAAAAGTCATGAAGTACTGATACATGTTGCCACATGGAGGAACCTTGAAAGCATCAGGGGAAGTGAAAGAGGCCAGGCACAGAAGGTTGTGTAATTGTTTGATCCCATTTATATGGAATATCCAGAAGAGGCAAATCTATGGAGACAGAGAATAGAGACAGTAGTTGCTTGGGGCTGGGAGAGCAGACAGTGACAGGTAACCACTTCCGGTTTGTTTTGTGGAGGCAAACATTCTAAACTGCAGCTATGGCGATGATTGTACATCCCTGTGAATACACTGAAAATGCTGAATCGCTCACTCTAAATGGGTGAATTGTGTGGCCTGAGAGTTATATCTCCATAAAGCTGTTCCTTTAAAAACAGAATTAAGCAAGGCAGTTGAAGCACTATTTCCCTTTCCTGTGTTCCAGAGAGAGCTTTCTCCACCCCGTGGCTTGGTCCTGGGCTGCTGGTCACATAAATAGACTGGAATGTTTGTAGTGAGAGGATCTGTAATTTAGACAATCCTTCTACACATCTCTTAAGAGAGCATCTTTTGTAAGATATTATCCAATAAAGCTACAGTCTAGCAGTATTCACTCATTTATTCACTCCTTCCTTCCTACAACAAACTTCTTCTGACCACCAGGTCTGTACCAGAAAGCCAAGTTCACATCGGGGAGCCATGTTTATATGAGCAATCAGATTTTAACCAGGGATCCAGGTTCACACCAGGCAATCAAATTCATATTTGGGAGCCAGGATTTTACTAGGGAATCGGGTTCATATGAGGCATCCAGGGTCATACCAAAAAGAAAAAAAAAAATTGAGATTCTCACCAGAGAACCAGGTTCACAGTTTGGAGCCAGGTTCTTACAGGGATCCATGAAAAGTACTCTGATGTGCTGCTGCTGCTAAGTCGCTTCAGTCGTGTCCGACTCTGTGCGATCCCATAGACGGCAGCCCACCAGGCTTCCCCGTCCCTGGGATTCTCCAGGCAAGAACACTGGAGTGGGTTGCCATTTCCTTCTCCACTGTATGAAAGTGAAAAATGAAAGTGAAGTCGCTCAGTCGTGTCCGACTCTAGCGACCCCATGGACTGCAGCCCACAAGGCTCCTCCATCCATGGGATTTTCCAGGCAAAAGTACTGGAGTGGGATGCCATTCTTTTCCATCCCAACCTGCATCTCACAGAACCCAACCAAAATATATTGAATTATCCTTCTCCCCTCCCCTCTTCTTTCAAATGTTTGCTCTTTGGCAACAGATTTTTTTAAGAGGAAAGAAAACAAACATCCAGATGTTTGAGGTTATCAGCTAAATTAATTAGGTACTTTATGATAAGATTTCCAGCCTGGCTTCAAAGACAGAACTTGCCTGTTGCATTTTAATGTATGTACACACACACACACACACACACACACACACACACATAAATATATAGTCTTCCCAGGTGGCCCTAGTGGTAAAGAACCTTCCTGTGGAAGAAACTTGGGTTCATCTTGGCTCTATTTACTTATTTATTTTTTTACTTTTTGACCATGCTGCCTGTAGGATCCTATTTCCCCAACCAGGATTTGAACCCACATCCCGTGCAGTGAAAGTGCAGAGTCTTAACCTCCTAGACCACCAGGGAAGTCCCTAAATGTTTCCTTATAGAATATTTGGTCCCAGACAGGAGACTTCTAAGACAAAGAAGCCTAGAACTTTAAAGTTCAAGGAAACCACACACCAAAGCTCTCTCAAAGATGGGGCGACAGTGTCCCCGAACAGATAATGCAAGTCAGGGACAGAGCCCCAAATCTTACTTAGGGCTTCCTCTGTAACAGATGTTATGCTAGAACCCAGGTAGAAGTGGGTCACAGATGACAGACTTGGGCTCTGCCTTGGAGGTTCCTAATTTTCTGGGGGAGAAGAGAAGTCAAGGGATAAAGAAGATGCTGGTCACAAAACATGCGGGTTTTGCATGTGACATTCCACAGGAGAGGTCTGGGTATTTCTGCAGACACCTCTGTTTCTTTTCGAGGATTTTACTAATAGACCAGCTTCTTGGATAGAGCTCCTGTTTGGATTACATGAGGCTTGGACACATCGTCTCAATACAGAAAACAACTCCAAACACAAGCCAAGAACAAAGGGTCAGGTACTGTGCATTTAAACTACCCGTTAAACGGATGGGGCTGTGTTGGAACTGGAATTCCCCCTCCGCTTAATGTTAATTATCACGCTCTTGCTTTCTGGGTCCTGAATTATTCATGAGGCCACATATTAAATATGATGGTGATTGGCAGTCTCCAGCTGCGGCACCTGAGTGTGTACACGTTGCATCTGTTTCCAGGAAACAGAGACTGGGGGAAGGGACTCACGGGTCTCAGGGCTTTGGGGGAGCAGGAGATGGTGGGAAGGGGAGGAGGGAGGCTGGAGAAATGAGATCAGTGGGAGAAAGGTAAAGCGATGTTGCTTTCAGAGAAGGGGGTTGTGAGCTGAATAATGAATGGACTAAAACGTGGGGAGCAAGGGAACTGATCGAACTGGAAGGAAGTACTGGATAACAGTCAAAGGAATGAATGAGTGAATACACTCTTGCTGAAAGATCTGTGCTTGAAGGGAGGCGTGTGTTCTCAGTAGTGTCTGACTCTTTGTGACCCCACTGACTGTAGCCTGTCAGGGTTCTGTGTCCCTGGGATTTCCCAGGAAGGAATACTGGAGTGGGTTGCCATTTCCTCCTCCAGGGGATCTTCCCGACTCAGGGACTGAACCTGTGTCTCCCGCATTAGCAGGAGGATTCTTTACTACTGAGCCACTGAGCCACCAGGGAAGTCCTTTGAGACATCTTATTTAATTCTCATGTCTGGACACACACCTGTTCACTTAGTTCCCCACGACTCTCTGATCTCGGCATTAGCTGCTTTGCTATGCTGGAAGCTGGGGCTACTGCCATTCCTTGGCTAGTCATGGGGACTTCAGGACATGCTGTCCCATATCCACTGGGAGGAGTCTAGTTTGGAGGATAGGGCGCCCCTATGAACATCAGGTGCTGTTGAGAGGGACTGTCAAAGCCTTCCTGCCTTGGGAGGAGGAGGAGCTCTGCTGGGAACCCTGCCAGATGGAGCCCTTGAGCCCAAGTCTGATGGGGAACTGATTGCCCCTTCTGGTCCTCACTATCTAAAGCAACCTCTGCAGCTGTTTGCCAGACCGGCATAGAAAAGCTGCCTCCTGAGTGCAAAACGGTCAGCCTTCTTTGGAGGGCAACTTGGCACGCTCTATAAAAATGACAAATGCCTAACACCTTTGACTTGGTAACCCTGGGGAGTACTTGCACATGTACAAAATGACGCACATACCGCGGCAACGTTTGTTACAGCAAGTAACCAAGAACCACGCAAGCGTTCACCAGCAGGGGGGTGATTAGATGCATTTACCTCTTTAAATGTACAGAGGTACAGAGAGGCGGGGTACGAGTTAGAAGGCAGGATGTGGAGCCCTGCTTTGACACTTACTGTCTCTGTGATCGGAGCAAGTTGCTAATATTTCTGCCCCTCAGTTTTCTCATCTGTAAAGTGGGGATAATAGTACTCATAGGTTCCTTATGAGGATTATAAGAATTAATCTATGTCAAGTGCTTAGAACAGAGCCTGGTATATAGTCAGGAGTTAATAAATCTCAGTAATTAACAGTACTCTGTAAATATGTCCTCATTCATAAGATTCCCTCTTATTTCCCTCCCCACAGCCTTCTACGACTCAAGTCTTTCCCCCTGGCCAGGAGGCCATTGAGCTAGTTCTGGTTCCAGGGGACAGCTGACGCTATGGAGCTTAAGGACTGGGACTGTGTCCAATCCTAAAATTCAGGAAGTGAAAAGCATAGTATAGCTATAGTATACATTGTTGTTTAGTTGCTAAGCCGTGTTCGATTCTTTTGTGACTCCACGGACTATAGCCCGCCAGGCTCCTGTGTCCATGGGAATTCCAAGGCAGGACTACTGGAGTGGGTTGCCGTTTCCCCCTCCTCCAGGGGATCTTCCTGACCCAGGGATCTAACCCGAGCCTCTCACATCTGCTGCACTGGCAGGCAGGCTCTTCACCACTGAGCCACCAGGGAAGCCCATAGTGTACATAGCTCTGAGCTGCTGGCCGAGGCTTCAGTGGGGGCAGGATTATGCAGCAAGCTTGCTCTGGCGCCCAGGGCTGAGAAGCCACTGGCTGCAGTCCTTGATCGCAGCCATCAGCAGCCAGGAAATGTGAGGAAGTATAGGGATCTGTGCTTCCTACAGGCAAAAGAAGTCTCCATGGTCCCAGGCACTGATGTCATTACTAACAGCCTCCCTAACATCATCACTGCTGACTTTTTCCTTCCTCCTTCCTTTTCCCCCATTCATTTATTAAGAATTTGTAGTGATCTCACCATGTCCCAGGCAGCATTATAAGGATTCTGGGCACACAGAGGCAAAGAAAATGGCCATCTTTCAAGGAGTTTGTGGTCCAAGGGAAGGACCAGACAAGGAAACAGACAAGTATAGCGTAACTGCAAACATCTTGCGGCAAGAACTTCATCTGTTTATTATTGATTCCTGGCTTCTAAAACAGTGTCAAGTACATAGCAAACCCAAGTTAATATTTATGGAACAGTTATGCACAAGAGTATAATGTGTACAAGTTACAGAATTCATACCAATCAACTCTATTTTGGAGGCAAGAAAGTCTTAAGACAGAACATGACATATGAACAGGGTTTTGGAAGATGAGGAGGAGTTTGCTAGTTTGACACAGCATGCAGTTTAAGATGTCTAAAGGAGATCGAACCAGTCCATTCTGAAGGAGATCAGCCCTGGGATTTCTTTGGAAGGAATGATGCTGAAGCTGAAACTCCAGTACTTTGGACACCTCATGCAAAGAGTTGACTCATTGGAAAAGACTCTGATGCTGGGAGGGATTGGGGGCAGGAGGAGAAGGGGATGACAGAGGATGAGATGGCTGGATGGCATTACGGACTCGATGGACGTGAGTCTGAGTGAACTCTGGGAGTTGGTGATGGACAGGGAGGCATGGTATGCTGCAATTTATGGGGTCGCAAAGAGTCGGACACGACTGAGTGACTGAACAGAACCGAACTGAAGACGAAGTTGTGTGGACAAAGAGCGTCTCCTGTCTTTTCAGCAGAAAAAGTATGCCAGCCGTAAAGTCATCAGCCACTACTGCAACCCGGAAACAGTGTACCCTGAGGGGACTCAGGAGTTAGAAAAACAGAACCCTGGCCCTAGATAGCTAAGGAGCACATCAAAGGTGTGGTTTGAATGAGCCCAGACTCTTGCATCTTCCCACACAGAGAAAAGCGCTGAGTGCCTTGCTTTGAGATGTCTTTTTTGGTATGATTAGCAGTAGTCCTGTGATGATCCAATGCATGTTTGGTTTTTTTTCCAGCAAGAACTCCTATGTGTCCTGGCCCCTCCCTTACTGCTTTGGAACAGTTTCTCAAAACTATCTAAGTGGCTGTATTCCAGGCTACAGCCCTCGATAATGTCCCGAATAAAACATAACTCTTAACCTTAAGGTTGTGCAGGCTTTTCGGTCAACAGCTGCGATGATAAATTCTGAGGTCACGGGAAAACGGCACGGCACACGCTCTCACATCAACGAAGGCAGAAGAAACAGGGCCGAGAGGTGATGAACAGCTTCCTCCCCGAGAGCCCCGGTCACTCTGCTCCTTTTCTTCATTTCCTCTATAACCCTTATCACAGTGATACATAATCCATTTATCTGCTCACGTGTTGTCTGGGTCCCTGTCTCTCTGGCTCCTAGGACAGCGTCTGCCTCATGGTTAGAGCTCAATAAATGCTCACTGAGTCCATTAATAAGTGAGGGAAATGAGAAGAGGAGAAAGATCAGGCCCTGGGCACCCACAGCCGAGGACTCCCTCCCAGGGTGGGTGGGTCTATGGCAGCATGGATCAACAGAAATATAAAGGGAACCGCTAATGCAATTTCAAAGTTTCTAGAAGCTATGCTTGAAAAAAAGTAAGAAAAAACAGGCTTTCCTGGTGGTCCAGGGATTAAGACTCTGCCCTGCAATGCAGGGGATGTGGGTTTGATCCCTGGTCAGGGAACTAAGATCCCACATGCAGTAGAGCAGCTAAGCCTGGGTGCCACACCACAGCTACTGAGACCACACAACACAACTAGGGAGTCAGTGCACAGCAACAAAAGATTCCACGTGATGTAACCAAGATCTTGTATGCCGCAGCCAAGACCCAACACGGTCAATTAAATAAATATCTTTAAAAAGTAGGGAAAAAAACACACAGAAGAAAATAATTATTTAACCCATTACATCCAAAATAGTATGATTTCAACCTGCAGTCAATATAAAAATTATTGATATTCTTTTCCCTAATCTAAACCTTTTCATTGGAAAAGACCCTGATGCTGGGAAAGACTGACGGCAGGAGGAGAAGGGGGCAGCAGAGGATGAGATGGTTAGATGACATCATGGACTCAATGGACATGAGTTTGAGCAAGCTCAGGGAGAAGGTGAAGGACAGGGAAGCCTGGTGTGCTGCAGTCCATGGGGTCGCAAAGAGTTGGGCGCAACTGAACAACAATGAACAGCAAAAGCCTGTGATTACACTTAAAGCACATCTCAGTTGGAACCAGCCACATTTCAAGTGTGCAGTAGCCACAGGAGGCCGGTGGCTGCCAGAGTGGACAGTGGGCCTGAGGCCTCCACCCTCCCGCCCACCAAACGCAGTTGGTGGGGCGGGCATGGGCCCTGCACAACTCGTCACCCTGCTCTGGGGAGGTGAGGAAATGGGAATAAAACCTCTCAATATCATGGAACTCGCACTCAGGCTCCCTCTAAATGTCAGCACTCTGGCATACCAGCCCCTTGACCCCTCCCCATGGAGGCTGCACCCCCTCTCACCCACAGTTTCAGTCCCTTCCCTTCTCTGCTGCCTTCCCCTCCTGCTCAGCAGAGAGCCCAGCATTTTTTACAGCATATTTGGATTGATCAAGATTGACAGCAAGACCCGCTTCTCTGGGCCATTTTATTAAAAAAAATTTATTTTCTTAAAGTTTCTTTTTATTTTATGTGGGCCACTTTTAAAGTCTTTATTAACCTTGTTAAAATATTGCTTCTATTTCATGCTTTGGTATTTTTGGCCACCAGGCATGTGGGATCTTAGCTGCCTAACCAGAAATTGAACCTACATTGCAAGGTGAAGACTTAACCGCTGGACTACCAGGGAAGTCCCTCCAGGCCATTTTAAATGAGTGAAGATCTGGGGTGGGAGTGGGCACCTTCAAACAACCTTTTCAAGGCTCGCCTGCACTGTCGGGGCCTGTGGTCTGGGAGCACCAAAGCCCTCCTGTAACAGTGGACCAATGGGCCACAGTCCTTCCACCCACTCGGGCATTGTTCCGAGAGCTTTGCCTGGATTAACTTGTGTAAACCCTACAGCAAGCCTACTTGACAGGTGCTGCTGTTCACCCCATTTTACAGATACAGAAGCTGAAGCACAGGGATTAGATAAGCTGCCCAAGGATGTACCTCACGGACGGTCAATCCAGGATTGGAAGCCCGTCTGCCTTGCTCAGGATCTCTGCCTTTGACTGCTGCGCCCTATAGGAAAGGGGCAAAGAAAACACTCTGGGAACAGGGTAGGGGGAGATATGGGGATGGCTTCCTGCTGGTGGGGAGAGAGATGGAGAAGATGCGCCTAGCCAGCAGGTGGGGACCCGGCGGAGTGACCTGAACCTACAGGGATACAGACAGCATTTCCCACGTGGGGTCCTTGCTTTTCTCCCTCTGAAAGGCTTTTGGGGTCCTCACCACTTAGAGTCAGGAAGCCCTCAGCGCTGCTACCATTTTCTGCTGATAGTTAAAATGGCCAAGGAGAAGGAGTGCTTAACGGCTACGGAGAGACGGAAAGCTTACAGAACTCGAATGGTGATGGTTACACAAAACTGGGACTGTACCGAGTGCCACTGGATGGACGCTTAAAAAAAGGTTCAAATAGCAAATTTTATGCTTTGTTATGGTTGCCATGATTTTTTTAAAAAATGGGGGAAATCGCAATTTTTAAAAAGGGAAAATTGTCATTTTAAAAAAGGGAAATTGGGACTTCCCTGGTGGTCCATTGGGTAAGACTTTGCCTCACAATGTAGGCTCGATCCCTGGTCGGGGAGCTAGGATCCCACATGCCGCAGCTAAGAGTTTGCATTCTGTAGCTGAAGATCCTGCATGCCGCAACTATGTAACCCCGTGCAGCTAAATAAATAAAAAAGTCTCTCCTCATGATTCTCACGTGGGTGAGCAACAGCCACATCCCAGCAGCGGGTCAGACCTGCCTGCAAACCTCTAACAGGTAAGAGTGAGAGTCCGTCGCACAGAAGCTCAGGAGACCACTCAGTGGCAGCCTTTACCACGCTCCCTCCCTGCCCTGGAACAAAGGCCTCTCTGACCCCCCAGCTCTTTCCATCACAAGAGAGGGACGCACCTGCAGCCTACATCCCGCTTTACCCTCTAGGAGCTGGATGTCAGCTATATGGATGCAGAATTCAAGAGACTGACATGGGGATCCCCAAGCTGAGGCTGGGGGAGACAGAGGTCCTCAAGATAGTCTCTGAAAATTGATCAGGGGAGGGAGAGACTTCATCTGGAGGAGAAACCCCTCTGGGGAGTGGCACAACTAACCACCACACTTGCCTTGAACTTGGAAATTCAAGTTCATAGACTCTAAGAGGCTACTTAAAAACAGGATGATTCAGGGAAATCACCTAGCTTCTTTGACAGTGGGATGTTATACCCAGCAAGAGCTCTGATGGGGAAGGGGACTCAAGAGGAGGAGAGAAAAGGTAAACGAAAATGAAAGAGAGTCTATAAGGACGAATAGAAATTACTAAAAGCATCTTTACAGCTTATCCAGTGTTCAGCCCTTCAATCACTCATCTGTCTTTATTCAACAAACCTCTCTGGCCCGAGAGCTGTGGAAGCAAACACAACACACAAGGTACGTGGTCCCTGCTCTCAGGAGGCTCACAGAAGAGCTGAGGATGGGATGAATATGGAGATGGGTTTCCAGGGTGACAAGGGCTCTGATCGATGTCTATACAGGCTCCCCCTGAGGTGTGGGAGATGGGGAGTATTCTAACTGTGGAAGGAAAGTCTCGGGCAAGCCTTTATGGAAGAGAAACCGCCCGTGTTGGACCTCATAAGGCAGGTATGTCTTCCCATGCAGGTGGGAGGTACGGCTCCAGGAGCATTGCAGGAGGGAGAACAGAGTGAGCAAAGACATGCAGCCATGGAATGACATGGCTCATTATGGGAACTGAAATACGGCCGGAGCATTTGACGTGCAGGACATGGTAAACAGACATCTCCTTGTTGCTGGCTAGCTGGGTGACCTTGGGACAAGCTGTTTTTCTGGCTTGAGAAACGTCTCTGTCTGTGTAATGAGGGGGATCCGATGAGACAATTCTTGGGGGCCTCTGCAACTCTGGCTGCTTTGGGGGGCACCGAGTTCCTTGTCACCCAAAGTATTCAGGCAGGGAGGAGGCCATCTCAGCCAGGTGGGGTTGCAGTCTTTAATAAGCGCTTCGACCAGGTGACCTTGAAGGTCCTTTCAAGCCCTGAGCCGCCCTGGTTCTGGTCCCCAGATGGGGCCTGTGGGGCTGTGCCTGGTAGCTGAGGATGGCCATGCAGGACATCTGTCCCCGTCTCCACGTTCCAGGTGGGACTCATGCTAGTTCACGAAAGTCTGATGAGCCCACACAGGCTGACCACTGAATGACTCATAGGAGGACTCTTCACTTCTGTCTGATAATGGTCAGAGGGCCCTCAAGGCCAAACGCTGGCAGCTTTGTGCTCAAAAAGATGGCAGAAGACGAGGGGCCCTGGCTTCTGATGTGTTAACTACATATGTATCAGAGCTTCTGCTTTTCAGGGCTCAGAAGTCCCTCTGGCGATTGCCCATCTTGGTGAAAGCCAGTGCCCAGGGACAGGCTATATTCAGTAACAGGATGCAGGTAAACAGAAAGGAACACAAAGCCCTGCCTGCCAGTCCAGAAACCACGAGCAAGACAGAGATCTACTGCCCCTTCCTTCTTCTTATGGCCTACAGGGTGGGCACCCTTGGGACAGGCTTCCAGCTCAGCTCTGCCATCGTCTCCAGCTGGGTGATCTGGGGGTCATCGTGTCCTCTCCAGAAGCTTTCGTTTCCCCTCCTGCACAGTGTAAATAATCATGTTCATATGTGCGTGCATGCCTGCGTGTTAAGTCACTTCAGTCGTGTCCGACTATTTGTGATCCTATGGACTGCAGCCTTCCAGGCCCCTCTGTCCGTGGAGTTCTCCAGGCAAGAATACTGGAGTGGGTTGCCATGCCCTCCTCTAGGAAAACTTCCTGACCCGGGTATCGAACCCAGGTCTCCTGTGGCTCCTGCACTGCAGGTGGATTCTTTACCGCTGAGCCACCGGGGAAGCCCGTGTCCATATGCACCAAATAAAATAGCAGGGGATTCTGTAAGCCGACTCACCAGTGTGGGTGTCCAGGTTGATGGTAAGGTCCCATTTCTAGGTGATGTGCCAATGAAAATAAGCCCAAGAGAGATGGAGGCTGTTTTGATATATAAGTCTATACGTATTATATCCTTGCCTGGAAAATTCCAGGAACAGAGGAGCCTGGTAGTCTGTGCGGTAGTAAAGAGTCGGCCACGACAGAGCAACTAAGCACATCGTATTATATAGTACTATGAATATTATGTGGCATAGTTTTTTCCTTTCCACCTTTGACCTCCTTCCCCCGTTTTCTCCCTTCCCAATCTGTCAATCCGTTCTCCGTACTTATGAGCTTGTTCCTTTGCTTAGATTCCATACACGAGAGATTCTGTGTCTGACATTTCACTTGGCATGATACCCTGTGAGTCCATCCACGTTGCTGCAAACGGCACTATTTCACTCTTTTTTAAGGCTGAGTAACGTGCCATTGTACGTATGCGCCCCATCTTTATCCACTCATTTACCAACGGACAACTTGTTTGCTCATCTTGGCTATATACACAGTGCTGCAGTGAACACTGGGGTGTATATATTCCTCCAAGTTATTAATAGTATTTTCATTTTCGTTGGATTAGTACCCAGAAGTGGAGTTGCTGGATCATATGGTAGTTCTATTTTTAATCTGGGGGGGGGGGGAATCTTATTCCGTTTTCCATAGTGACTGCACAAATTTACATTCCCACCAACAGTGCCCGAGGGTATACGAGGGGTTCTTTTTTCTCCACATTCTCATCAACACATTTCTTGTCTTTTTGATGACAGCTATTCTGACAGGTGTGAGGTGATATTTCACTGTGGTTTTGATTTGCATTTCCCTGATGATTAGTGATATTGCCCATCTTTTCATGTGCCTGCTGGCCATCTGTTTGTCTTCTTTGGAAGAACATCTATTCAGATCTTGTGCCCATTTTTCAATTAGATTGTTTGCTTTTGTTTTGCTATTGAGTTGTATGAGTTTTTTAAAAATATATTTTGGATTTAAAAATATTGATGTGTGAATGGATTTTCAGGAATCTATATCTTGCTTAAGTCACAGAAGAGATTTCAGCTGGGTTCTGTGCCAATTCACCCATTCCTTGAGTAGCCCAGTCTGTAGACAGCCAGCCTACTATGCTTTGACAACTTCCAGGACCACGGAAGCTGGTCTTGGGAAGACCCAGAGGGTCACTCAGTTCATTCCCTTGGAAGGTAAACCACACTCGCCCCACAGCCAGTCACGGAAGCCACAGACACGCTGGCAAAGGCTCTGGAGTCTGGCAGCCCTGGGAACCCATCCCAGCTGTGCCACCTGTTTGCTATGTGACCTGCAGCAATTGTCCTGTCTAAGCCATAATCCCTCTCATGTAAGATGGGGAACAGCGTTGCCAACCTTATGGTAGTGTTGTGAGAATCGGCAACGATGAGGTGAAGCACCTAGCGCAGTGCCTGGCACAGACAGACACTCCAAAGAGGTGCTAAGAGTGCTTATTAAAGAGTAAAAAGTGGGACTTCCCTGGTGGTCCAGTGGCTAAGACTCTACACTTCCAACACAGGGGCCCCAGGTTTGATCCCTGGTTAGGGAACTAGATCCCACATGCCTCAACTTAAAAAAAAAAAAAATCCCGCATTCGGCAAGTAAGACTTGGCCCAGTCAAATAAAGTACATACGAAAAAATCTTTTAAAAAGAGCAGTACGTAACACACAGAGCGTTACCTGGATTTTGACCAATGAGATATCACAGACATTCCAGAGAATAGCCAACCTTGTGTGCCCAAGATCTCTCATTATTTGTGATGTGGGTCTAGGAAATGCATCTTCTAATAGTCAATACCAATGAAATCTTTATCAAATGCCTGCTATAAAGCTCAGTACTGTGACAGGTGCCTTTCGGGAGAGAAACAGAAGACACCCCCCTGTTAAAGAAAGGGGGAACCCAAGAGTCGGCCAGCTTCAGGAGCCTGACAGGGCTCTCTGGTCCTCAGGGAGCTCAGCATCTGGTGGAGGAAAGAGCTGGAGTGAGGAGTGAGCTGAGGCCCAAAGGCCAACCTGTGTGCTAAGAGCTCTGCTCAGCTCTAGAGGTGAGAAAGGCTGATGGTTCCTCCCGGGAATGGGGGCGTGGCATCAGCCAGCCAGGCACTTGCCTTCCTCAGCTCTGGGAGGAAACTCACCCCTGCGTCTGCCCGGGTCTGCCTGCACACAGGTGTGACAGATGCTAATTTGTGGGGCTTGGCACGCTTGGGGAAGGGAATTCCAGAGTGCGGCCAGGGGTGGGTGGGGAGGCGGAGTTCCTGGTGGTCACAGTTCTTTGGAGCTCACACTGCTCACTCTGTACGGAGGTTCCCGGCAGGCTGAAGACCAGAATGAACCCTCCGAAGCCTGGGGCCTGCATCTGAGGGCATCCAGCTGCCCTTGCTTGCGGTAGCCCTGTCTCTTCACGGATGGACTCTGTTGCATCTTGCAGGGGTGCCAGCAGGATTCCCTCCCCTTCCCTGATGGACCACCATGGCGGTCCCAACCGCAGATCTGAGCCTCCGATACTGCCTCTGATGCCTGGCGGATTCAGGCCTGACAGATCTTTTGTGCCTTGCAATCAGGGTCCTGTGATCACTGACCTCTGGCCCCACTGTTTCCTCCGGTTAAGAGACCCTCCTTTCCAGCCTGCTTCTCTGGTTAGCTTCTTGCTTCAGCATTTCTCATCAACAGAGTCCCCTGCTTTGTGGACATCTTTCAGGAAACCCTGATAACAACATTTGCAGAAAGTTAAGATTAGCAACCAGGAGGGAGGCAAGCAGGAACCACTGGATAAGATTCTGGGCCCCCGAGTGCCATCCAACTCTACCACTAATGGATTTTTATTGCTATAAAAAATAGTCATAACGCAACATGTACCATTTAAACCATTTTCAAGTGTACAATTTGGCGCCACTTATTTCTGTTTTAATAGACAAATCACGTATCCTCTGCAGCTTTAATCTCCTCATTCATATCCATTACTTACTTTTTTCCCCCTAATCCACAAATATTTATTTTCTAGGGCATTGCCAGCACCATGCTAGGTACTTGATCAGTTTTGCTAAGGTACTCCTACAATAAATTTGAACAACTCTTAACCATGCGAACGTTTTTAAGCAGCGTCTAAATGTAATTTATTTTATATTTGCGGTTTAAGTATATTTTTACCACAACCTTGGGTTGTAAATTTTGCTCAAGGAATTTATGGAAAATGTCCTTCCTACAACCAGTAGGGAAGGAAAAACATTTTCTTCAAGCCTCTTTAGGGTCCTTGGCGAGGTGTGAGAACTCAACTGACACAGATAAATTAACAGCAGAAAAGCACGCTCTCTTTTAAAAAAATTTTTTTTAGATGGATATGCGAGCCTTTACAAGAGAATGGAGACCTGAATACATGATCAGGAAATTTACAAACCTTTTAGACAAAAAAACAATACAGGTGAGAAGAATGGATAAGACAAAGAGATCTGGGCTGGCAGTTAGTGGTGAAGAAATAACTAGCAAGATAAGGGTTAGTTTAACAGGATCTGTTTATGCAGGCTCTTTGGCCTCCACATCCCTCTCGGGTGGTAAGGATGCCTCCTGGTTCAGGGAGTACCACTATCACATGGGAATTTTTGACCTGTTTCTGAGAAGGGTGTGGGGAACTCAGAGTGAACTTCCTGCTTTTGTTGTTTTCTCAAATTCTTTTTCTCTGGTTTTACTTTAAAAAGAAAATAGTTTTTTTAATTGGCGTATAGTTGCGTTACAGTGTTGTGTTAGTTTCTGCTGTGCAGCAGAATGAATCAGCCCTCCATGCACACATAGCTCATCTTTTTTGAATTTCCTTCCCATTAAGGTTCCCACAGAGCATGGAGTAGAGTTCCCTGTGGTACCCAGTAGGTTCTCATTTCAAATACTTTCAGCTTAAGATATCTGATAGGCCAGGGTGCCATATTTTGTTGGGGGGGGATCAGGTCATGAACCCTATCAAACCCAAATGGCAAAGCCATCCTCACTGTCAAATGATTCAGCCAAATCAGACTTACTTTCAACCCACAAAACCTGACACCATTTTCCAATTCACCCTTTAATATGCATCCCTGTGGCCACTTCCGAACGCTGAGAGGACAGTGGGGAGGTCGATGCGCAGCGGCGACCTGGCTGCCCCCTCCCGGCTTCTCACTGAGCCCTCCTTGCTCCGTCTCAGGTACCGCTCCTTCTGTAGCTGCGCATTCCTGATTTGCCCCTTTGATGGCACCAAGAGAACTGTGCCACTCAGGACAGTGCCCCCTGCCCCAGAGGTGTGAGGCTTGCCCTTCTTTGTAAAGTGGGAGACTCATCTTGGGGGTCACCAGAGGGGAGCGGAGAGGGCCACCAGCAGATTCCAGGCACCGTCCCTCGTACGGGGGAACCGTATGGAAGTTGAGGACCCAGAGGTTGATTCTTTCATCCCTTTCTGTGCCTCTGCACCCCCCAGAAAGCTTCCTGCACCCACACCTACACTCTCAGCGATCTCTGTCCCTGGATTGAGAACAGCCCAGCAAGATGATCATCAGTCCTAGCAATCTTGGATCCATGCCTGTGTCAGGGCTCCACCGAAACCCCCAACCCTCCAATCGCCACCCCTATATATCCAGGACAGTGCCCTGGGCAGAGAGAGGCACTCACACCGCCGCCCTGGAGCCAAAGGGCAGCACGGTGTGCCACCCCAAAACACGACTGAAGGAGTTCAGGACACGTCACGCCCAAATTCCCTGCTTTGGCATATTGATTTTTAAAATGCATTGTTATTTATTTATTTGGCTGCACTGGGCCTTAGTTGCAGCATGTGGGATCTTAGTTCCCTGACCAGGGATTGAACCTGGGCTCCCCGTATTGGGAACACCAAGTCTTGGCCACTGGACCACCAGGAAAGTCCCTGGCATATGGATTATTTGGAGCTGTTGGCACTGGAAAAATAGCAAACACAGGAAAAGGCTTTCTTTGAACTCCCCTTATTTGTTTAAAAATAAATTCTCTGAAAGGAACTCAGCTGTTATAAATCCCCTCCCTGGCGATGCCATCAGCTGAGGAAGACAGACTCTTGTCACGGGAGGGGAGACTTGAAGCTGACCCCACACCCAGACATGCTTTGCCGCAAACCACCGTACCTCCTACCCATTCTGCTAAGGGGACATTCATCCTTTCTTGAGATCATTTACTCTTCCCTAAGAAGTCTACATCCCCCCTCTCTTTCCTCCATTAAGGTGGTAGTAAATATTTAATTTAAGGCTACCTCTGAGTTACTCATTGTCTCCTGGATATCTTTTATGATTAACATGAGATATGCATGTTAATAAACTTTGTTTTTCTCTTGTTCATCTGTCTTTTATGACAGGGGTCTCAGGTAAGAACTAAGAAAGATAGAGGGAAAATTATTCTTTCTCCCCTACAGAGATGTTGCACTCTAGAAACAGAAAACTCACATACTATCATCACTCCAAATCTTTGTTGTGACGAGACAAAAAACCGAGGAACATACACTCGCGTGACACTATGCCACGGTGTATGTTATTTTCTCCCGAGTTTGAAATCTACTATCTGACCCAATTCACACACACATGAACTCTTTCCAGAATTTCAAAACCGAAACGACACTTTAGGTCACTGACTAGGAAATCACACACACACACACACACACACGCATTATTATTTTAGTTTTTGTTAAAGCGGATTGTCAAAGGACACCCTCCAGTGCACACACACGCTCACGGATTCGGCTTCTGTACTCTGGGTTTCCTTCAGGCAGGGCAGCCCTGCCAAGCCCTGGATATTGTATCATAAAGACCAAAGTAGGTCATGGCCACGGGCTGGCAGTTCTCAGCATAAATCAGTTGCTTTGCAGGGAGATAAAACTTGTCCCCTACAAGGAAGCAGACACGTGGGCACCCACACGGCAGCTCTGTCTCCTTCTGTGAAGCTGAAACAGAGACCAAGTTCCTGGGGAATGCATTTTATTACAATCACAAAAATGCCCGGAGCAATTTTTTTCTTCTTTGAAGTTAGCAGCTTTTAAAAGGGAAGGTGAAGTTCGTAAAAACCAGGGATGTTCTACAAACACACCATCCATCTTTTATGAGGTTTTGGGAAGGCGGAGTGCCTTCCTGTAATTTACTAAAAATGGGTGTCCGAGAGGCCACCAGTTCTTACTACTAAGTTTCCTTTCGTCTCGGGAAAGGCTGTGATGAGCTGTCCTGGCCAGCTCCCTGCAGTGTCCGGAGGGCATGGTAGTTTGTTGAGCTGGAGCAATGAGGCCTGGGATGGGAGGGGAGCAGTTTCAGAGTGTTTCAGAGTGAGCCTGGTCTGCCAGCCACAAACACTGGGGTCACCCATCTCAAAGAGACACAGAAGAATCAGATTAGCCTGTGATGCTAACCATACTCCTGCATTCCCCACCACCCTCCCCCGTGGGATCAGGCTGAGGGTAGATACAGAGCTGTGGCGTCACCCTTCCCTGCCCTTTCCCTGCTTTCTTCATTCTCTTTCTCCTGAGGGCATGTGACTCTGGTCCCTATACTGCGCTTGTCTTCCCAGCCTCTGTTTTTGGAAAGTGAGGTCACTGGACCCAGCTGGCGTGAGAGATATAGGACAAAAACCCACAAATGCAGGCAGCCAAGACTGACCCGGGTCTGTCTCCATGCCTGGGAGTGACTGTATATACGGGTAAAACCACGCGGGCCTGCTGCTCTTTCCCTTCTTCCTTTCCAGGGTCCCGCAGTCAGTCCTAACCTGAGGAAACCGTAAGAGGCGTGACTCCCTGCCTCCCCGGCTGATGTGGGAGGGAATTCCCTGTTGCTGCAGAGTTTGAGAGTTGCGGGAGCAGAGGCGGGCAGCAACGACTCAAACATGAGATGGGAATTGGTCCCGTTCGGTTTTGAGAGTCTCTGCTCTGTTTCTAACTCAAATCATCTTTGGAATGAGTTGGGGCAGAAGTGCAAATTCTACGTACATATGTGATGATGGTAGGAGTGGCTTAGGGCCTTGGAAGGTTGATGAGTGACCCTAGTCCAGCTCCCTTAGGGCACAGGGGTCACCTGGCCTTCTTGGACCTGGTTGGGAGGGGTCCTCTATGTAGCCCTTGGAAAGGAGACAGCCCCGTGTGCACCCAGTCTTGGCCTCCATGTAGCCAGTGGCCTCCACATAGTCTATCTGATCTCCTTAGTGAGAGATGGAGAAGAATCTTGCCTCAGGATGGATCAGACCCAGAGTCTCATCCATACTTGATTTCAATGATGAGATATTGGAATTTCTTGAATTGACATGATTTAAATAAGATTTTGGATTTAGAGATGATGCTGGATTGGGTTAATACTTTGGGGAGCAATGGGATAGGAGTGAATGTATTTTGCATGTGGGAAGGATGTGAGCTTTGGGAGAAGGGGGCCAGAAGGTAGACTGTAGTGGGTTGGATAGTGTCCCCTTACAATTTGTTTCCACCAGGAACCTTAGAATGTAAACTTATGTTTACATTGCAGAAGTAATTAGTTAGGGATTTTGAGATGAGATTAGCCAGGATTTAAAGTGAGCTCTAAAGCCAATGGACTGGTGTCTTTATCAGAGAAAAGAGAGGAAGACTTACTTGAAGGTGGAGAGACACAGAGATAAGAAGATGCAGGCAGAGGCAGGAATTTCACTGCCTTGTACAAGCCAAGATTGGAGAAGGAAATGGCAACCCACTCCAGTGTTCTTGCCTGGAGAATCCCAGGGACGGGGAGCCTGGTGGGCTGCCGTCTATGGGGTTGCACAGAGCAGACACGGCTGAAGCGACTTAGCAGGAGCAGCCGCAGTACCAGCCAAGAAACACACAGAGCCACCAGAAGCTGGAAGAGGCAAGAAAATGGGCTTTCCTAGAGCTTCACAGGGATGGCGACCCTGCCAACACCTTGACTTTGGACTTCTGGCACCAAATGCGAAAGAATACATTCCTGTCATTTTAAACCATGCGGCTTAGACAATTTGTTATCACAGCCCTAGGGAATGAACACAAGAGTGTGGTTCAGGGACACGAGGAATCACACTAAAGAGGGTGCTACCTAGAAGCCTGTCATCTGGGCCAGCAGCAGAGCACCATCAGAGCCATCGTCATCGAGGTGATTGGTGGCGTCCCCCCCAGTGAGGCCAGGTGGTGGCTGGTGAGGCGTGTTAGGGGAAGCCAAGCCCCAGCCACGGCTGGGCCTGGGGAGGGCCTTCAGTTGGGGCCGCAGCAGGGTTGGGTGTGGGGAGGCCCATGGGACTGGCCTCTAGAATTAGGTTAGACTTGATGACATTGCCACTTAATAGATGCTGGTGTTTTGTTTCTGTTGAAAGTTTGGGTTCTCCACCTGATTCTACTGCCACTGGGGCCTGAAGGCACTTGCTGGAGGTTTGGTGGTGAAGAATCCTTCTGCTATAATTGAAGGAAAAACCTGGATGATGCCCGTCTCTCCTGGGAGCTGGCTCCTGACACTGGCAGGTTTTTGGACTTGAGGCTGTTCCTTTGACTTACTCATCCCGAGAGAGCGGAGAAGGCACCAGGGACCCTGCCAGGAGCTAGGCAGCGTGGCCCAAGGTGATGCTAAGGCTTTGGCTGCAGGGAGCTGCCTCCTCCTCGGCCTCCTTGCTTCCCCTGTGGTCTCCCTCCAGGCTCTTCTTGACACCAGAGTCATCAAATTTAACCCACAACCGCTCTGCTCAAACTTGACATCTTTTCCTCATTTCACACCTAGCAAAGCTGTATGCATTCTGTGGCTGACTGCCTTCTGCCTGAGATCTGACTCTTTTCCGTCCCTCTTGCCTCCCTGCCCTTGTTAATCAGAGGAGGTTCATTCCTGCCACAGGGCCTTGACATGTGCGGTTTCCTCTGTGAGGAGTATTCTTCCTCTAGATATCCACCAAGAACCCTGGTCCTCCCTTTTCAAGTCTTTGCTCAAATGTGAGGCCTTTCCTGAACACCCGATTTAGAATTGTAACCACCCTGCTCCACGCTGACCCCGCAACAGCATCTCTGCTATTAGCTCTGTTTTGTTTTTTCTCCATATCACTGATTCCACCCAGTATTCCATGTGGGTCACATATGTATTTGTGTCTCTTTTATCTACAATAGCTTGAGTCAAATTTCTGCAGGGCAGGCTTTTTTGTCAGTTTTGCTGATTGCTGTTCAATCTAAGGCCTAGAACACTCTCTGGTTCCTAGTAAGTGTTCAGGAAATATTTGTCAGATGATGAATGGATGATCTTAAGATAGTACAAGGTAATTGCGACTGCCACGGCATATAGCAGGTGGTCCTTGAATATTACTATCCTCCCCTCCAAAAAACCCAATGATTATACATTTAAAGAAGAGCCTGCCAGGACTTTCCTGGTGGTCCAGTGGCTAAGACACCTCGCTCCCAATGCAGTGTTTGATCCCTGGTCAGGGAACTAGATACCATGTACTGCAACTATAAGATCTTGCATGCCTCAACGAGGACCTGGCAAAACTCCATAAATAAATATGAAACAAGAGTTTGCTGACACCTGGGGACACAACTGCCGAGACATTTGCAAGCCATCATAGACATGAGCACTGGGTAGTATTTGTCCGATCAGCACAGTGCGTGCTTTCTCCGTAAGCTCTCTTCTCCCCAGCCCCTAAGTGCAGGCATGTGCTTGTTCTTAAGTGTCCTTTCCTCCAGGAAGCCCACCCTGACTTCCAGTCAAAGTCAAGTCTCCCTCATCAGTGTTCCCCCGAGACAACACTTCCCACTCTGTTCTATACCTGCCTGTTAATTTGCCTGCTTATCCGACCAGTCTGTAAAATAAGCACCAGGTCTGGACCTGGCACACAGTAGGTACACAGTAAAGCCTCGTTGGATGAGTTTATGACACAGGCGCCAAGAAGTTTTCCAAACGAGGACATCTTTCCTGAGATATTTGGTCTGGATCCTTCGAGCCTGTGGGAGTTGGTTCCATCCCCATCCTGACTTGCAGTCTGCAAAACGAGAGAAGCCCCAGACTGTCTTGCTGCTGTTCAATCACTCAGTCGTGTCTGACTCTTTGTGACCCCATGGACTGCAGCACTCCAGGCTTCCCTGTCCTTCACCATCTCCCGGAGCTTGCTCAAACTCGTGTCCACTGAATCTTGGAGGAGCACAGTTGCTGCTCCAAAAAAGTTCAGTCTCCCCTACATCCTTCCCAAGCTGCTTGGGGTCTCAGGCCCAAGCAGCTTCACATATGAAGCTCAGACCCCTGTTGACCTCACTCTGGACCCCAGCTCATTCTTAAAGATTTCTTTCAGGCCAGCGATCCCTGGCGCTCCTCTTCTAGGTCCAGGTCACTTGAGTGACCACCATTTGTTGAGGATGGAAAGCAAAAAGCTTTTGCAGCCTGGCAGACAGGAAATGCTGGGTGCTAGGCAATTGGTCAGGAAGCAAAAAGACCAGCCTCATCTCCTGGGGGCCTGCCTGGAGCTCAGGCCTGGAGTTCTTTGTTGAAAGGACAGTTTCCATTTCATTAGATTCCTCACCTGATCTGCTTGAGGGGCTACAGGAGGCAACTAGGGGCTGACATTGCCCAGGCGGTGAGACAGGAAGGATCTGAAACACCAGAAAAAGTGGAGGGTACTTCCTGGAGGGTCCTTGCCCTGCTGGTGCTTCTTGCTCCCTCTGCCTTCAGGCAACCTCCTTCCATAAATCAGATGTTCTAGACCCATGTTCTTTATCTTCTTTATGGCCAGCCCTTTCAACACACACACACACACACACACACACACACACACACACACACACCGCAGTGCAAACAGAATTCTGGCATATCAGAATCTGGACATTCTGGAAGACCCTGGCAGTCCTCTGAATGAATTCCATGAGATTCAATCTAGGACCCCTGCTCTGTGAAGCTGCCATGTGCATAGATTGTGCCCATGCCTCAAAGCACGCTCCGTACTCTTCCTGTAACTGGGAAGGCTTGGTGTTGAATTCACACTGGAACTGCTCTGTGACTTTAATCCGTATCTTGCCACTTTTGTGATTATGTGTGCCATGTGCCGTGCTAAGTGGCTTCAGTCGTGTCTGACTCTGCAACCCTATGCACCATAGCCTGCCAGGCTCCTTGTCCATGGGATCCTCCAGGCAAGAATGTTGGGGTGGATTGCCATGCCCTCCTCCAGGGGATCGATCATCCTGACCCACGGACTGAACCTGTGGCTCTTGGCAGGCAAGTTCTTAACCACCAGCATCACCTGGGAAGCCCTTTGTTAATTTAGGCATACGTAATGGCCTGCCCCAGGGAGATAACCTGGCCCCGCCCATCTGTGAAGGCCTGTGACTTTCTTAAAGTCTTTGTTGGCAAATGGCCAGGGCTTTGCAGGTGGCGCTAGTGTTAAAGAACCTGCCTGCCAACGCAGGAGACAAAACAGACATAAGTCCGACCCCTGAGTCAGGAAGATGCTCTGGAGGAGGGCGTGGCAACCCACTCCAGTGTTCTTGAGTAGAGAATCCCATGGACAGGGGACCTTGGCGGGCTACAGGCCATGGGGTTGTAAAGAGTTGGACACAACTGAAGCGACTTAGCCTGCGCGTGGCAACTGGTGCGGCGCCCCTCCTCTGCTGCTTATGCCGCTTAGCGGCGAGGCCCAGAAATAGACATTTGGGGAGGCCAGAATCTCAGACAGACACGGCATCTTTGTTTGTGGACGTGACAGGAGATATTCCATTTCACACCACCCATGAAATGACTATAAGGAAGTGAAACTAACACGTCCCCCTGCCTGAGGCTTGCCATTCTGGGGGACATCTGCAAAGATCGAATAGTCTTTTTTTCTTTGTTTTCTCACCCCACCCCATCTCTGATCCATAAAAGAACCTGGCAACCCGGCCCCAACAAGATGACTATTTTGAGGCACTAGCCTGCCATGCTCTCAGTCAGCCGGCTCCCTAACAAAGTTCCTTCCTTGTCCCAACATCTCATCTTGGATTTACTGACCTATCTTTTGGCGAGCAGAGAAAGTTTGGACTGGGTAACAATCTGGGCTTTGCAACCGAGCTGGGGACGCCCAGCTGAGCCACAAGACACGTCTGGCAAATCTCAGACAACACAGGAGACTGTGCTCACTGTGCTATCAGAAAACCATGGGGCAATCCATTAAATCAATATCCTAGTTCAGCGGTCCCCAACCTTTTTGGCACCAGGAACTGGTTTTGTGAAAATGATTTTTCCACAGACTGGGGTGGAGAGGGATGGTTTGGGGATTATTCTCATAAGGAATCTGCAACCTGGATCCCTCACAGGTGTGGTTCACGGTATGGTTCGTGCTCCTATGAGAATCTAATGCCGCCGCTGATCCAACAGGAGGTGGAGCTCAGGCAGTCATGCCAGCGGTGGGGAGCAGCTGTAAATACAGATGAAGCTTTGCTCGCTCAACTGCCGCTCACTTCTTGCTATGTGGCCCGGTTCCTAATAGCCCCCCAGGACATGGCCCGGGGGTTGGGGACCCCTGCCCCAGTTGATAGGTGCCATTTATAAATGAAAAACCCAAGTTCAAAACATTGAAATGCAATAATAAATACTCTCCATTTTAACTCAGAACCTATACAAAAGGAAATTTATTCTTTCTTCAAGGAATCAGAAAGGCTTTCGCGATTGTTTAGAAACTTAGAGAAATCACAGCTACCTGTATTGCAGAGCCGGGCTCTGCACCCAGTTCTTTCTCAGTTAATCTTTGGTGCAACCCTGCTCAAGGAGGTTTTATTATCCCCATTTTGCAGATAAAGAAAATGAGGCTCAGAGGACCTCAATAACTTCTTAGGACAGACTGAAATTGGATTTAAAGCCAGCCTGTACGGTTCCAACGCCAAGTCCATCCCAGCATATCACGCCGCCTCTCCATAAACAGGAGAGCGTTAAATCTTTGACATTCACGAGAGTAATCCTGAGACCTCTGGGAGCTCCTGATTTACAAATTCCACTTTAGCATGTAATCGTTTCCATAAAACATCTATTTTCTAGCTAAGACCTATCTTTCCTCAGTCTTACTCCATTGTCAGTGGTGGCCGTTAAGACTTGCTTTGAGGTAAGGGTTGCTATGCAAGGAGGGTGAGCAGAGATCAGGGAGGCAAGGTCCTCCACCAGCCACACGCCAGCCCTGTTTCCTGGAGCACCGGGCAGAGAGCATAAGAACAAGATGTGTCTGCCACAGGGTTAGATGGCCCTGTCCCATTGCTGAATACACACACGTACGCCACCCTCCCCCAACCTTTCACAATCACACACTGCAGCCTTCTGGGCAGAGATACTAAGCAGGGCAGATCCCAGGAGACAGCAGGGCACTGGTGTTTCCTGAAGCTGGGTGTAAATTGAGATTTTAAATTGTACATTGACGGACATTCTGTTTTCGAAATAACTGTGCATTTCGTAATGACTATTTGAATAAGTGTAACTAGTACATCAAACCCTGATTTCATAGATAATAGAGCTGATTTTCCATCCATAGTCATGATACGGTTTTCTCTGAAAAATATACTGAAGTAAAAAAATGAGACAGCTCAAAGGAAAATAGAAAGGAAACCATAAAGAAGGCTGAGGGCTGAAGAATTGAACTTTGAACAGTGCTTTTGAACTGTGGTGTTGGAGAAGATTCTTGAGAGTCCCTGGGACAGCAAGGAGATCAAACCAGTCAATCCTAAAGGAAATCAACCCTGAATATTCATTGGAAGGACTGATGCTGAAGCTCCGATTCTTTAGCTACCTGATGTGAAGAGCCAACTCATTGGAAAAGACCCTGATTTTGGGAAGGACTGAAGGCAGAAAGAGAAGGGGGTGACAGAGGAAGAGATTGTTGGATGGCATCACTGACTCAGGGGACATGAGTTTGAGCAAAACCAGGGAGATAGTGAAGGACAGGGAAGCTTGGCTTGCCACAGTCCATGGGGTCGCAAAGAGCAGGACGCAACTTAACAACTGAACAACAACAAAGGAAAATCTTTAGTAAATGGTGGGTGCCATGGTACTTGGTGATGGCAAAAGGGTAGTCTGTGGGTGAATGAAGTTAGAGATATCCTGGCTGGGATGCTACTACGTGGGCAGGAGGGTGAGAAGATATGGCTGGAAAAGAGGCCCGCAGCCCCCTCCCGAATGGATCTGGACCTTCAGAGATGGGAAGGCCTACATTCTGGCTGGTAGACAGAAGGGGAAAAAAAGAAAAAAAAAAAAACAAGCCCCAATCTTCTTTCACCATTAGCAATTATGTGGTGTGGAACAGACTGTGTGCAACGTTAAGGAAATTCAAAGTAGAGGAAAGATCCCTTCGGGAAGAATGAAACAAATCTTCTTTGAAAAGGTGATTATAGAAAACAAGACCCACTCCTGTGATAATCAAACCCTCTCCTAGGGCCTTTTTTTTTTTTTTTAACTTTTTTAATGAAAAATTTCAAACATAAGCAAAAGTAAAGAGATTAGTGAGTAGTACAAAAAAAAAAAAATCCCATCTGCCTTTTCCTAGTTTCCTCCTGATCATTTTTTAAACTAATTTTATTTATTTATTTATTTATGGCTGTGGTGGGTCTTTGTTGCTGCTTCCTGATCATTTTTTAAACTAATTTTATTTATTTATTTGTTTTTGGCGGTAGTAGGTCTTTGTTGCTGCTTGATCTTTTCTCAAGTTGCGATGAGTGGGCTCTACTCTCTAGCTGTGGCAAGTGGCCTTCTCATTGTGCTGACTTCCCTCATGGAGCATGGCCTCTAGGGAGAGTGGGCTTCAGCAGTGGCGGCTCCCGGGCTCTGGAGCTCAGGCTCGAGAACTGTGGAGCACAGGCTTAGTTGCTCCGCAGCCTGTGGGATCTTGCTGGATCAGGGATCGAATCCATGTCTCCCGCATTGGCGGGTGGATTCTTTACCACTGAACGACCAGCGAAGCCCCTTCTGGATCATTTTTAACCAGCTAAAGGAAGGCCCGACTAACTGGGAGTTGGGAGACTTGAGTTCTAGTTATGGCTCTGCCACAAATTAGCTATGTGACCTTGGACAAGACATTTAACCTCTCTGAGGCTCTGTTTTCTCTTCCAGAACACAAGGGAGATGAACTAGGTTTCCCCGGAGCTTCCTATCACCGCAACCCACTTCTATAACATCATAAAATAGCAATGAAAGTGCAGAGCGCTGGGCTGAATGTGATGCTGCGCCAATCAGCGCTGGGCTGAATGTGGTGCTGAGCCAATCAAACTGGCCAGGTCTCTCCGTCCTCTTGCACATGTGCTCAGCTGCTAAGTCATGTTGGGCTCTTGTGGAGCCCCATTGACTGTAGCCCATCAGGCTATTCTATCCGTGGGATTTCCCAGGCAAGAATCCTGGAGTGGGTTGCCATTTCCTTCTCCAGGGGATCTTCCTGACCCAGGGATGGAACCCAAGTCTCCTGCACTGGCAGGCGGGTTTTTATCACTGAGCCAGCACTGAGGACCCTCTCCTACCCTTGTGCTCTTTGTACCACCTTTCCCATGGGAAAAGTTTAAGATGTGGGGACATGCTAAGTGACCCTGTTAGGACAGAAACTCAGCACATCAATTATGCTAAGCTATGTATATTCTCATCTGAAATGAAGGAATTAGCAGGAAAAAATCATTTTATGAAGTGTTATGGAATAATAGAGGTTTTGTACTGGCCGTATTTTGGGACATGTCTGTGTTTATCTCTAATTCACACTGGAAAGGCAGGGTAGGTGACCATCCTTGGATCTGGGAAAACCATGTGGACCACCAGACTGGAAAATGAGGTCCCCAGGAAGCCTGTGAAATCCTGATTGACACAAATGGGTGGCCTTTGTTGGTTCAATGAATCAGATCAGTGTTTACATGAGCAAACACATATCTGACGTTGAGCACAGTGCCCGACATAATAGGTATTAAACATCAGTTTTATGATTTCTATTTTCCATGCAGATACTGAACTAAGGGTTTAAGCAGGCACATAGAAAGCTGACACACACTCAGCTTTGGTAACAAAAGAGCAAACAAAGGCATAATAATCTACTTTGCAGGGGTAATCTTATGTACCTGAACAGCACCCAGGGAGGAAATCAGCGGCTCTTAATCCCAAAGAGTGCTTGTGGTCCCGACCACACCTCCCCACCCCGTGAGCTCTCAGAATGGCCTTGAACACCGGCTGCTATCCTCGCAACACACAGCCTTCGGCGTTGATGACAACGAGGGCCCTAGCACTGGCTCGGCCTTCTCACTGGTTCAGCATCTCTGCTCAGGTGAGAATTCTGCAGAGAAAATGAGGTGGTACAGGCTGCTAGCCAGAGGGAGCCGAAGAGAACAAGGCAGGGTTGGGGGCTCCGACTTTCGGTCTTGGCTCCATTATTGTGCAATTTGGGACAAGACCTTCTTCATGGCGCTCTTGGCCTCATGTATATAACAAACAGCTAAACTGTGTCTTGGGGTGTTTTTGCAAGAACATAGTCTATTCTATGATGATTATCATATAATAATAATAATTATGAGAATATAGATCAGAATGATGACAGTGTGGAGTTGGTGATGGACAGGGAGGCCTGGGGTGCTGTGATTCATGGGGTCGCAAAGAGTCGGACATGACTGAGTGACTGAACTGCAACTGAACTGAAACTGAACTGCAATGCATAGAATCTGAGTCAGACCCCGATTTCTGAGACTGCTATTTACCCCTTAAATAGGGGCTTCCCTGGTGGCTCAGGCAGTAAAGAATCTGCCTGCGATGCAGGAGATGTGGGTTGAATCCCTGGGTCAGGAAGATCCCCTGGAGAAAGAAATGGCGACCCACTCGGGATTCTTGCTTAGGAAACCGCATGGACAGGGGAGCCTGGCAGGCTACAGTCCATGGGGTCGCAGACACGTGTCCAGAGTCAGACACGACTGAGCGACTAACACACATACCCCTTAAAAGCATTTTCACAGGGTTAGATGCTGGGGCACGTGGTTCCTGGCTTTGAGAAGCTCATCGGCTACAGGAAGAGACATAAAAAAGATCAATTAAAGAGCAGCAAGAGCTATTACAGAGATAAGAATAGGTGCTTGGGGAGTCCAGAGGCGTCTGCTACAATCCTAGAGGGGCTGGGATTCTGGCTCATCTCTGGGTTAAACATCTGTTCTCCCACACAGAGTCAATATGGAAATCTTCATTCATTCAACAACTGTTTGTGAAACGCCCATGGAGTCCCAGGCACTGTGCCGGCCACACTGCAAGCCCACTTGGAGTTACTGACTATGGGGAGGCAGGCATCATGCAACTAAAGGCACACGAATGTGGTTTATGGGGACTTCCCTGGTGGTCCAGTGGTTAGGAATCCACCTTCCAATGCATGGGACGCAGGTTCAGTCCCTGGTTTGAGGAACTAAGATCCACAAGCTGTGGGGCAACTAAGCCCATGCACCTCAACTGCTGAGCCTGCGTGCCGCAACAAAACCCAGGGCAGCCAAACAAGCAAAGAGAGAGCGAGAAAGGAAAAGACTGGGGGTTATGAACTGTGTGCAGATCTACGAAGGAAGCTCAGAAATGACTCAGGAGAACACAAAGACAGATGTGCCTTAGAGACCTGGGAGGCTTCCTGGAGGAGGTGGCGACTGAGCTGGGAGCCAAAGAGTGCGAAGGAGAAAAGCATTAGATGCAACTGGGGTAAAGATGCAAAGAGCCCGGTGGGCTCCAGAATCCAGGAGGCCCAATGTTGAGAGGGAGAGGGTTTGTGAATGAGAATGAGGTCAAAGGGTAAGGCTGGTATCCCACAAGGAGTTCAGGAGAAGGTACCAGAGGAGGAAAGTGGAGGAGTCAACCGATCTGATTCAACTTTTTAAGAAGCACTCTGGATCCCAGTAGAGAACGGGATGAAGGGGGATCCCATGAATGGGGGAAGGCTGGTTTAGAGACTCTTTCCATCCTGGGGAGAAATGATAGTGGCAGTCAAGATGGAGAGAAGGAAGTTGACTCTGGAAGTGAGTTGAATGTGGACTTGGCCGACTTGGCTGATGACTAAAAGATGCCGGGCGAAGGGATAAAGAACAGCTCCCAGGTCCTAGTTCAACGCATGGGGTGAAGGCAGGTACTGGGTACCCAGAGGGTACAGACAGGGAGAGGAAACAGAACACTTCTAGGCTCATCAGCTGATGTATAAAGAACACCTCCCATACAGTAGTCACTCAGTAAGTGCTGGTCCTTTCAAGGCAGAGGGGCAAGTTTACTAAAATCCAGGCAGGTCTGGCAGCCAGATCGACAGGCAGATTTAGAGTGAAGAACAGCTGGGCAAACAGCAGGAGCTGGGCCAGGGGGCCTTGCAAGGCAGCGGCAGGCTCACACCTGCAGCCCTCCACACCTGGGCTCAGGTGAAGTCAGCTAGAGGTTGGTAAAAATGATGGCCATAAAGAGCATGTGTATATTGCTTTCCTGTTTACAAAGCACCTGTGCCATACACTATCCCATTTGATTCCTACAACGACATGGAAGCAGAGCCCAAACCCCAATTCTAGGATCAGGGAAGCTTAGGCTTAGTGCTTGAGGGACTTGTTCAAGCTGACATGGTCCATCTCGGGTAGCACCCGACAATTCTGGATCCCACTGAGGGCTCCCCAGCACAGCCAGTTTATACACCAGTCACCACTGATGCAGTCCCAGGGAATTTAGAGGTTTGAAAGAGCCTACAAAAAATAAAACTGGGGCCTGGAAAAATGGATGGGCTCCAAAATACAAAAAGGGCAGAAATGAAACGAATGAATGTTTATTTAAGTGTCTACAAAATGTAATGTCAAGTCAACTTCATTAACTGTTCCGTAGAGCGTGTATTAAAATTTCATTATGCTGGGAAGTAAGGTGTAGGCTAGATTCTCCTCATTCTGCAAGAATTCTGTGCAGATACAGAGAACAAGCTGGTGGTTGCCTGTAGGGAAAAAGAAAGGGGAGCGGCAAGATAGAGATAGTAGATTAAGAGATACCAAGGACTGTGTGTAAAATAAATGTTTGTATAAAACAAATAAGCAACAAGAATATACTGCATAGCACAGGGAAATAGAGTCATTACTTTGTAATAACTTTAAATGGAATATAACCTATAAAAATACCAGATGACTACATTGCACACCTGAAACTAATATGATTTTGTATATCAACTGTATTTCAATGAAAAAAAAGAACTCCAAAGTACACAGGCTGGTTGTTAAGTAATCATAGCCAGTAGTGAGTTAGACAAACAACTTGTAGTCAAATAACCACAAAGACAGAACTTCAATAATCCTTCCAAACTCTCTTACTGCAAAAGATTATGTTTCCTGTGGGATAAGGGGTTTGTGTTAGTGTGTTTGATAAAATGTGGGGTGCGGTGCCAGACAGAAAGGTCCAGAGCAGGACAGAATAATGCCTTTTGTAGCAACAGGGATGGACCAAGAGATTAACACTAACTGAAGCAAGTCAGAAAAAAACGAATACCATCTGACATCACTTACATGTGGAAACTAAAATAGGGCACCACGGAATCTACTTATGAAACAGAAACAGGCTCACAGACATAGAGATCAGACGTGTGGTTGTCATGAGAGGGGTGGAGTGGGAGTTTGGGATTAGCAGGTGAAAGCTATTACATTTAGAATGAATAAACAAGGTCCTACTATATGGCACAGACGACAGTATCTAGTCTCCCGGGATAAACTGTAATGGAACAGAATATTTAAAAAGAACGCATGTATGTGTAAAACGGAGTCACTTTGCTATACAGCGGAGATTGGTACAACATTGTAAATCAACTATACTTCAATTAAAAAAAAAAAAAAGACCTAGAGTCTATGAGACCATAGGTGTCCAGCTGTCAAGGCTCCTTGGATCTCTCTTCTAAGTTTATTTGGTTTTCGCGAACCCAGAAATACACCTGAAATGGTCCCTCAGGTTTTGAACCCACCAGAACATTTTGGAGGGAATGTTTCTAGGAAGCAGAGATAAGCGAGAACAGAGTGGCTTCCAAAAAACCAAGGTGGGAGGGGCCACTTGTGTCCCCTGGAAATCAGATCAGTAGGGAGGTGATTCAACAGGAGGAGCTTTGTTGGAGCCCTCCGGGGCAGAAGGAGCGAGTCTGCCTTAAGCCAAGAGTAGGTTCCCAAAGGAAGGTTTAAGGAAGGAGGGGTGAGTCTTACCCAAGAACAAAGGCAGATGCCTCTCATAGATCACACACGCACCTGTTCATTCAGCAAATATTTTCTGAGCATCTCTTGCGTGCCAGCCTCTGCTTTAGGTGCTTGGAAGATATCAGTGTGCAAAAGTCTCAAAGGTCCCTGTGCCCCAGGGAACTTATATTCTAGGTACAGTCACATGGTGTTGGGGAGACAGGCAGGAAGCAATAAACATAGTAAATGAGAAAACGATATAGTATGTTAGAAGGTTGTAGAAAACTATGGATAAAATGAAAATCAGAGACAGGTGAGGAGAACTGGGCATGCCAGGGAAAGAGGGGGTGCAGACTGTGGCTTAAGAAGGGTGATTATGGTTGAGCTCACTGAGAAAGTGAGATCTGACTTAATTCTCAGCTGCTTCTTTTTTTAAAGTGCACAATTCAGTGATTTTTATTTTATTTTAAAATATTTATTTATTTGGCTACACTGAGTCTTAGTTGCTAGATCTTCGTTGAGGCATCTCTCATTGCGGCTCTTGTGCTTAGTTGCCCTGCCACATGGGACCTTAGTTCTGGACCAGGGATCCCTTGTGTTGGAAGGCAGATTCTTAACCACTGGACCACCAGGGAAGTCCCAATCTCAGCTTTCAGGACTGCAGAGTGGTCAGGGAGTGAGTCATGCAGATATCTTCTGGGAGAGTATTCCAGGAAAAGGGAACCGCAAGTGCAAAGGCCCTGGGGTGGGTGTATGGCTGGCCTGTTCACGAAATAGCAGGGAGTTCAGGGGCTTCCCTGGTGGCTCAGAGGTTAAAGCGTCTGCCTGCAATGCAGGAGACCTGGCTTGGATCCCTGGGTCGGGAAGATCCCCTGGAAAAGGAAATGGCCACCCACTCCAGTATTCTTGCCTGGAGAATCCCATGGACAGAGGAGCCTGGTGGGCTACAGTCCACGGGGTTGCAAAGAGTCAGACATGACTGAGAGACTTCACTCACTCACTTCAGTGTAGCGGAGGGCTTCCCTAGTGGCTCAGGTGATAAAGAATCTGCCTGTAATATGGGAGACCTGGGTTCAATCCCCTGGGTTGGGAAGATCCCCTGGAGACAGGAATGGCTACCCACTCCAGTATTCTTGCCTAGAGAATCCCATGAACAGGGAGCCTGGCAGGCTATAGTCCATGGGATCATAAATAGTCGGACATGACTGAGAGATTAATACACACAGAGTATAGCTGGAATGGCTGAGTATATGCTGGTAAAACAGGTCAGGGCAGGAATGCAGACAAGACCATCTAGCCACTGTGATGACCATTCTTTTCTGAATAAAAGAGGGGAGCCGCTGAAGGGTTGTGAGCAAATGATTAATGTGATCTTATTACTATTTAAGGAGCTTCCCTGGTGGCTCAGACGGTAAAGAATCCGACTTCAATGCCAGAGACTTGGGTTCAACCCCTGGGTTAGGCAGACCTTCTGGAGAAGGGAATGAATACCCACTCCAGTATTCTTGCCTGGAGAATCCCATGGACAGAGGGGCCTGGTGAGCCACAGTCCATGGGGTCTCAGAGTCAGACGTGACTGACGCGACTTGGCATTTCTGTCTAAAAGAATGTGGTAAGGAAAGACTGTAGGGGAATGTATCAGTTTTCTGTGGCTGCTGTAAATAATTACCATGAACTAGGTGGCTTAAAATGACAGAAACTTCTTTGCTCACAGTTTTGCAGGCCACAAACCGAGAATCAGTGTCACTGGGCTGGAATTGGTATGTTAGGGCTATATTCTGTCTGGAGGCTCTCTCTCTCTCTTTTTTTTTTTCCTTAAGTTTTTTTGATGTAGATTATTTTTAAAGTCTTAGTGCATTTGTGACAATATTGTTTTTCTTTTATGTTTTGGCTTTTTGACTGCGAGGTATGTGGGTTCTTAGATCCCAAACAGGGATCGAACCCACACCCTTTGCGTTGGAAGGCAATATCTTAACCATTGCACCACCAGGGAAGTCCCTGGAGTCTCTTGAGGAGAGTCCTTTGCTCGCCTCTCCTGGCTTCTGTGGTCTACAGCATCCCTTGGCTTGTGGTCACATCACTCAACCTCCGTCTGCACGCTTACAGCATCTCCTCTGCGTATGAGTGTCAAATTGCCCTCTGTCCCTTATAAGGACACTTGTGGGAGCACTTAGGGTTACCTGAGTAATCCAGGATAACCTTTCCATCTCAAGGTCTTTAATCACACCTGCAAAGACTCTTTTTCCAAAGGAGGCAACATTTATTAATATATATTCCAGGGATTGGAACCTGCTATCTTCTGGGATGGGGGTGCATTAATTCAGCTTCCTCTGTGGGTATGGGTGTAAGGAGAGTTAAAAGGTTTTTGAAGTCATCCAAGCAAGGCATCCTGATGGTCTAGGCCAGGTGGGTGCAGTGCAAGTGGTGTGAAATGCTTGGATTCTTGGCATATTTTGAAGGTAGACCCAACAGGATTTTCTGACGCACTGGAGGTGGGGCGAGAGAGAAAGAAAGGGCTCCAGACAGACTTTCCCCCTGAACAAGTGGAAGGGTGCAGTTGTCCTCACTGGGATACAGAAAGCTGGGAGTGGAGTAGTTTTTGGCGGAGGGGAACAGAAATTCAGTTTCAGAAATGCAGGGTGTGAGATGCTGTCCCAGAAATGAAGCAGGTGGCTGGGCAGGAGGGTCTGGGGTTTTGGAGACAGGTCTGGGCTGGGAGCATCAGCACAGAGGTGGTATTCAGAACTGTAGGACTTAGAGTGGCTTAGCTTGGGAGCCAGTGCAGAGATGGGGGATTATGGACTGAGCCCCGAAGTCCCCACCACCAAGAGGTCAGGGAGAAGAGCAGCAGAGATGTCCCAGTAGAGGAGGCTGAGAAGCAGGAGAGAGACAGGGTCCCATCCGAGAATCCAGCGGAAGAAGTATATCAGGAGGATGGGGAATAACACAACCTCTCAACCACGACAAAGAACCATGGCTTTGCCTACTTGCCTGCCTCCCCGCCCTCAATTCTGTCCAGTTTTGCCCCAGCAAGGACATCTGGCAGTGGACCCCTCACTCTGGAGAGGAGGTCTTGGCTGCTTATAGCAGCAGCAGCAGCTAAGTTGCTTCAGTTGCGTCCGACTCTGTGCGACCCCATAGACGGCAGCCCACCAGGCTCCACCGTCCCTGGGATTCTCCAGGCAAGAACACTGGAGTGGGTTGCCATTTCCTTCTCCAAGGCACGAAAGTGAAAACTGAGAGTGAAGTCGCTCAGTGGTGTCCGACTCTATGTGACCCCATGGACTGTAGCCTACCAGGCTCCTCCATCCATGGGATTTTCCAGGCAAGAGTATTGGAGTGCCGCTTACAGGCCCCCATGCAAAACACTGGTCGTGGAAACTTAATTCTGCCACAGGCGTAGTGGGCTTGCCTCCAACAGGAGGTGTTAGTCTAAACCCTCCAGCCTCTCAGAATGTGGTTAATGACCCTTCAGCTTGGGACCCTGGGCTGTCAGGCTGTAGCTGGGGTGGTGTGATGACTGGGAGATGAGAAAGAGGGCCCAGAACACAGTGGGTGTGGTCAAGCCAGAAGTCATGTGTTGAGTTTAAAACAGAGATTCCACACACCACCCTCCCACCCCGACCAGAAGTAATCCTGCCTCTGACTGTGTGCTGGCTGTGTTGGTTTACTCATCATGTATCTTCTCTAAGCCTCAGTTTCCCTATTCATAAAATGGGATGGCAAAAATCTACTTTCCCAAGGACCTACTGTATAGCGCAAGGAATTAGACTTAATATCTTGTAATAACCTATAATGGAAAAGAATCTGAAAAAATATATGTATTGATATTATATATATCAATATATATATATATATTAATATAACTCAGATGGGAAAGAATCTGCCCATAATGCGGGAGACCTGGGTTTGATTCCTGGGTGGGGAAGATCCCCTGGAGAAGAGAATGGCTACCCACTCCAGTATTCTCGTCTGGAGAATTCCATGGACAGAGGAGCCTGGTGGGTCTCCAAGAGTCGGACACGAGGGAGAGGCTAACACTTTCACAATATAACTGAATCACTTTGCTGTATACTTGAAACTAACACAGCATTGTCAATTAACTACACTTCAATAAAAAAAATTCAAACATTTGAAAAATCTATTTTCCAGGGAATTAATTAGAGACTGCCAAGGACATCGAAGGTGCTCAGAGAATCTGTTTTCTCACCCAGTGCCTTGATTTCAAGTAATCTGAGTCCATCTTGCCATAGCCCCCACCCAAAGGGAGAGGTCTCTTTTCAGAAAGCCAGGATGGGGTGGGTGTCCAGTCCATGAACCTGGAAACCAGAACCAGGAGCCTGCTGCTCGTGTGGACTGCTGGTCTCCTGCTTCCGCTCTCAAGACCAGCACAGCACCACGTGGCCACGTCACAAACACATGTCCGGTGGGAGAGCAAGCTGCTGATTCACTGCAGTCATTGCCTCTAGACTCACAGAACCTCTCTGATCAGAACAGGGAGAGGCCTGGGGCACCAGTCTGGCCTTCGATCCTGCTGCTTTTTACTCATTCCCCGTGACCTCAGTAAGTCACCACTTCCCTGGAAGCTTCATTATTCCAACCTGGGTGGTGAGAGGTTCAAGCTCCATTAGTCATTTTCACAGTTTTGTTTTATAGCAGAACGCTTTTATTTTTTATAAAGCCTACATGGTACCCTGTTGTTTAAAATAGATTAAAGATGCTCTTGTTTAAGTGGGGAGGGGACTCCTCCTTATCAGCCCAAGGCATTTCCAGGAAACCCTATGTTTCCCAGGGGACAGACTTTGGAAGATTCTGACTAAAGGCAAAATTTGCTAGCGACTCTGAGTTTAAAGCTATATGTGATTGGAGTTAGATGAATTGGTGCTGATGAATATGTATTTCAAGTGGTTAAGTGTAAAAATGTATTTGTGTGTATGCTTTATTTCCATTTTTAACCTGCGTATCGCCAGCCAGATTCTTGGTATCTTATGCCCGCTTGTTAATTTCTTGATGTCAGATCTGCTGCACTGTTATATATTGAAGGGGTTGACTTAGTATTGGTAGCCAGTTAAAATGCTTTGACTCTGAGAGAGAAATAAGCAGATCTTGAGCTAAATATTTCTAAGGTCTCTTATAGCTTAAAAAAAAAAAATCTCAAAAATCCTAACTTTTCCTTGTGGTCAATCTTTCCCATCTCATGAAGCAGGTTCTGGGTTCATAATAAAAACAGGGCAAATGCTGCTGTTCAGCAATCATGGCAGGAAGGAGAATAAAACCGGTTTTAGCTGAGCAGCTACTATGTGTCAAATACCGTCTTATACCTTAAGCTGGTTAATTCTCCGAGGCAATGGTACAAGGGTGCAAGCGTCACTATTTCTGTTCCACTTATGGGGAAACTGACTCTCAGAGAGGAAAGGTGACTTACCCAGGGTCATAATGGCTAGTAGGTTTAGGATCCAAACTCGGATCTGTGTGCAAAGGCTGTGCTCTTCCCACCTCACATAATTTCTGAGGGCAAAAAGTCCCTCTGATTTCAGTACTGCCATTGAATTGTATAAAAAGCAATCCTTTTTACTGACCTCCAAGTTCTTGGTTCAGTGCCAGCTCTCCCATCTACGTTACTAACACTGATCTCCCATGAATCCTGCGAGGTCAGCAGACCAGGTACTATCGTACCCATTTTTCAGAGTGGAAAACTGAGTCTGGGAGAGCTAGAGGGACTTGCCTAGGATTACACAGAGTGTGGGAAGAATGGGGGTTTTGCTATTCCCTTCTGAATCCTCTCTCCAACCAGAGGGAGAGCCAGAAACCCCAGGGCTCCCTTGCTCAGGGAGTTCAGGTCCCCTTCTTTAGCAGAACTTCATTTTGTTTTCAAATTGCTCCCAATCTTTTCATCGCGGCAGGCTTTTCATTTATTAGGCATTCAATTTCCCTCCCGCTCATCATTTATTTGCTTTTGCTTTTCATTTTTTAAGAGGTAAAGGAAATGCAAATTAGCAAGTGAATGGCATGCATAATACAGCCAGACTCTGCTACAAACAGTCTGCTCAGTTCTAGGACAAATTGGTATACAAGGACCGGACACACTTCTCCAGGTGTGTTCACACAGACCCAGCCTGGAGACCCGATTTCCTGCTGGCGGTCTGCCTCAAGAGAACAATGGCAAGCATGTGCTTTGGTTTGGAGAACCGTTCCCGAGATTAATGCCTTGGTTAAAGTGCAGCGCACTGCTCCCCCGAGTGCCAGGGAAATGTGTTTGCAGAGACCAGTGATGAGAGCACAGACAGTCCAGGGCTGCTCATATAGCATCGCCTGGGGCAACCCCCTTATTTGTTTTCTTAATTAAATTTATGTGGCTGCACCGAGTCTTAGGTGCAGCAGGTGGAAGCCTCGATTTTCACTGTGGGAGGTAGCATCTTCTTCAGTTGTGGAATCTTTAGCTGCAGCATGTGGGATCTAGTTCCCTGGTTAGGGATTGAACCCAGGCCCCCTGCATTGAGAGAGCAGTGTCTTTGCTACTGAACCATCAGGGAAGCCCCAACAACCCTCTCTTTCTTGGCCTTAGTTCCTGAGCTACCCGGAAGGTGTGTCCCTTACAGCTTGCTCTGTTTCCCAGCTCTCATAGCTGGAGTTTTGTGGCTCTCCCTCCTAGAATGTCTTTGTCTAGATCTTGGGCTTGTTATGTGTTCTTCCAAGAACTTGATTTTCACTGGGCAATGGTTGTATCTCTCTATTTTAGCAAGACACACACAGGGTCCCTTGGCCTCTTAGATTTACTGAGGAGCCTCCTGCCCTTTGTCTCTACTTGTTCTTGTGGGTGGAACTCAGATGCACTGGGATCCCTCAAAATTCACATGTTATGCTCCAAAAGAAATAAGTTACCATTGACTGAGGGCTGGAATCTATGGTATGTGCCTTTGCTTGCTACTTTCTATCTCAGACAGTCCTTTACACTGTAAGATAGTTATTACAATAGTCCCACTTTGCAGTAGAATAAACAGCCTTAGAGAAGGTATTGTTGTTTAGTCTCCAAGTCGTGTCTTGATATTTTTGAGATCACATGAACACAGTAGCCCACCAGGCTCCTCTGTCCATGAGATTTCCCGGCAAGAGTACTGGAGTGGGCTGCCACTTCCTTCTCCAGGGGATCTTCCCGACCCAGGGATCAAACTTGCCTCTCTTGCATTGGCAGGCAGATTCTTTGCTGCTGAGCCACCAGGGAAACCCCAGACAGGATATATTCCTTCTCAGATCACACAGCTCACAGGGGACAGAGCTGGGGTTCAAGGTTCACAGGTGCTTAGTTACATACAACACAGCCCTGCATTTAGTTAAGTCTTGCTTCAGGAACTCAGGACCAAACGGGTGCCTTACTGACTCGTTTCTAGCTTCATTTAAGTCCCGAGTATACTCAGACACAAGCACGTGCCTGTGTGTGTGCCCACACACACACCAGCCCTCATTCATGTCATTGGGAGTTATCTGAACTAGACCAGAGTTGAAGATGAAAAATCACTAGTGGGTCGGCATTATTCATGCCTCATGGAAAACATTCCACTTCCAAACAATTACGTTGATGGATTTTCCTGAACTTCTTTTTCTTTTTTTTTTCCCCACTTGATGTTACAGATGTTTACAAGAAGAAACCACCATTTCTGCCTAGGCAGCATTGATTGACATTTGCTGGAGGAAGATCCTTTAGATGAGCTAGCCAGGGGCCTTGAGGATGAGGCTGGGGAGGATTTGAGGGGAACAGATGTGATTATCTGGTACCTGAGACTCTGGTTTTCATGAAAGAAAAAAAAAAAAAAGGAAAGTGAGGATCTGATTAAAAAGAGGATTTTAGGTGGGATGAATTAGGAGATCGGGGCTGGCATATATACACTGCTGCCGCTGCTGCTAAGTCGCTTCAGTCGTGTCCGACTCTGTGTGACCCCATAGATGGCAGCCCACCAGGCTCCCCCATCCCTGGGATTCTCCAGGCAAGAACACTGGAGTGGGTTGCCATTTCCTCCTCCAATGCATGAAAGTGAAAAATGAAAGTGAAGTCGCTCAGTTGTGTCCTACCTTTAGCGACCCCATGGACTGCAGCCCACCAGGCTCCTCCGTCCATGGGATTCCAGGCAAGAGTACTGGAGTGGGATGCCATTGCCTTCTCCTATATATACATTACTATATATAAATAGATAACTAATGAGAACCTTCTGTGTAGCACAGGAACCTCTACGCCATGCTCTGTGGTGACCTAAATGGGCAGGGAATCCAACAAAGAGAGGATCTATGTGCATGAACGGCTGATTCGCTTTGCTGTACAACAGAAACTAACACAACGTCATAACTGTATCTCAATGAATTTCGTTTTAAAAAAGCAGGGGCCCCAATAAAGCCTTTTCCGAAAAGAATAAAAATGAAAAGATGATATTTTAAAATAAGTGAGATGTCTAGCCTCCTCTAAGAAACCTGGGTCTCCCAACTGTAGCCTGTGGGAGGTGGTCTGATCTCTGGAGATGTTCCAGCTCCGGGATGCTGAGACCATTGCCCTGAGGATCATCAGAGGAGCAAGCATCCTCAGACTGAGCCGTGGTTTGGACAGTGAGACCACGTGTTGGGTTCTATCATTACCTGGGTTCCCAGGTTCTTTTCCCCTGAACTTCTGTTTTTTGAACTACAGGGCAGGGAGGGAATCTGTACAAGAGAGAAACAGATTTCTTGGTGCAGGTTTTCCAAGAGCACTTCCATCAGATTGTCAGAGGTTCTGCTCAGAGGCGCTTTGGGGCTTGGAGGCAATGTGCACCAGCTGAGACCATCATAACTGCCAAAAAAGACTCAGGAGACTCTTACAGAGGTGCCACTGGCTTGTGGGGGCAGAAGGAGGGCCAGGTGAGTCTGTAGGTCATCACAGGGAAAAGGTCCAGGAATGTCTGTGATGCCTGTGCCCCTCTCCCCACCTCCTGTTGTACCTTCTCCAGGCCTGTTCCCACACGGCCACCAGAGCGATCATTCTCAAATGCAAATCTCAGGCATGGTCATACCATCTCCTCTCCCCTTCCTCTTTCAATAGGTCTCCGTTGCTTTTAGGACAAAATTCAAGTCCCTTAATCCAGCTCCAGCCTTCCAAGAGCTGGCCCTGTCTCCCTTCCCCACCCCAACCCATCAAATCTCATTCAGGCTTTCAATGCACTAAACTTTCTTTTACCTCTTGGCCTTCGCCCATGCTGTCCCCTCTGCCTGGTATACCTATTGTCCTTTCTTTTTTTTTTTTTTAATATTCAATTTATATATATGTGGCTGTACCTGGCTTTAGTTGCAGTTCATGGGATCTTAGTTGCAATTTGTGGGATCTGGTTCCCTGGCAAGGGATCAAACCCAGGTCCCCTGAATTGGGAGCATAGAGTCTTAGCCACTTTTCCATCAACCTGACTTCTGTTCATCCTTTAGCACTCTGCTGAGGTATCACCTCCTTCAGGAAGCCTTCCCTGACTGCTTCTCCCACTTCACAGACATGACAAACCTAACCTAACAAAATTAGTTTCAAGTCCTTTCAAACTTCCTATTTTAAAAGAAAACTTAATTCATGGGAATGATGTTCACATTACAATGTTAAGTCAGAAAAGCAGGGTGTTAAGAAAGCACACCAAATGGCACCATTTTGTTAATTACTCCCCACCCAGACAGACATGCAGACATGTGAACAGGTTCTCAACCAAGAGACCCAAATGGAATATACAAGTGCGCTAACAGTGGTTACCACTGGTGGAGGGGTTAGGGGTGACTTTTATTTCCTACTTTGATGTTTACAAATGATCTGTATTTCATTTAACTACTGGATTACTTTCATAATTAGATAAAATGTTCAAGAAAAAATAATTGCACTGAATGTTGGGTTTGAATATAAAGAAATAATTTTTCAAAAGAGAGTGTAAAATTTAAATCTACTGAGGGACGCCTGTGATAAGTGATGAGGCTTAAGGAACTGATTTTATTTTAAATTAAAAAATTTTTATTGGAGTATAATTGCTTTACAATGTTGTGTTAGTTTCTGCTGTACAACAAAATGAATCAACTATATGTGTACACCTAGTCCCTCCCTTTTGAATCTCCCCCCCACCCCGCTCTCCCATCCCACCCCTCGAGGCCATCACAGAGCACGCGGCTGAGCTCCCCATGCGACAGGGCAGCTTCCTGCAGGGTGTCTGTTTAGGAGGGTAGTGTATATATCTCAGTTTTACTCTCCCAATCTGACTCACCCTCCCCTCCCACCACATCCATATATTCGTTTTCTACGTCCGCATAAACAACAGATTTCAGACTGCTGCACATAGTTTCTCATTAAACATACAAAAAGAGGTCAATATATACTAATACATCCATGGGTCAACAAGGAGTGAGCTGACGACATCTACAGCAGTCTGATAATGCTGGCTGTCTCAGGGGGACGGGACGGGCAGGAGGAATGGACCAGGCAGGAGACTCACTTTGCCTGTGTCCGTCTCTGTACTATTTCACTTGCTAACGTCAGCATGGCTTGCTATCGTAAATATTTTCAACCATCAAATAGTAAAAATAGAGAATAAAAGACTCTAACTATCAGGATGAATTAAGGGGCTTCTAATTAACAATATAATATTTCAGGCAAGTCACAAAGTGGCTTCATAATGGGAACTTGTTAAACAGTTTCAGTTCGGAAATTATTTTCAATTTAGAGAAAAGCGGCAGATATACAACAAAGAACACCCACATCATCTTTACCCACAGTCCCCTAATATCAACCAGTTTGTCCCAGTTGCTTCATGATTTGTTCTCAGAGTCCTGTTTATTCATACTAGGAAAGGAAGTATCACAGGTTGATATATCACTATTTGAGGTCAGATGAATTGCCACGGGTCTGAGTGGTCATCTTAGAAGAATAAGTATTATATCTTAGGCTACAGATGTGCTGCCTGTACCCCCAAAATATATATAGACAGGGTTGTTCTTTGCAGCATCGCCCGTCTTAGAGGAAAACTGGATCCCATTAAAGGATCTGACCACTGGAACTGGCAAACCTGCATTGCAGACAGATTCTTTACCAACTGAGCTATTAGGGAAGCCCATGAAATATAAAATAAATGATGGCAAATCCATGCAATGCCTTGTGCGGAATAATCAGAAACAGAAGATGAATTTGTAAGATACTTTGAAAATATGTCTAAGGTACACTAGGTAATAAGTGCAAAGCAACGTGTGTAGAATATGAACCCAGGGTATTAAAAAAAAGGGACGTATGCTGGAAAGAGACATGGGAAACTATTTCTAGGAAGACGGTTGGAGTCTTTTTATGCTCTCCTATACTCTTATAGACCACTTGCACCTCTTAGCCATGTGAATGTTCCACGGTCATGATAATCAAAACATAAACTGTCATGAAAAGACTTTTACTGTCAGAGAAAAACTGTCTGCCCGCCCTCTTAGAACATCTCTTTGGGTTTTTTGGTTCTATTTCAATTTTATTATTTTTTTATTGGAGTATAATTGCTTTACCACGCTGTTGGTTTCCGCCGTACCAGGCAGTGAATCAGCTCCGTGCAAGCATACGTCCCCTCTCTCTTACGCCTCTCTCTCCCACTCCTCGCCACCCCACCCCCGGGGGTCATCCCAGAGCACTGAGCTGAGCACCCTGCGCTACACTGCAGCCCCTCACTAGCCATTCTACACATGGTGGCGGGACAGTGAAATTGCCCAGTCGTGTCTGACTCTTTGCGATCCTATGGACTGTAGCCCGCCAGGCTCCTCCATCCATGGGATGTTCCAGGCAAGCATACTGGAGTGGGCTGCCATTTCCTTCTCCAGGGGATCTTCCCGACCCAGGGAGTGAATCCGGGTCTCCCGAATTGCAGTCAGACGCTTGACCATCTGAGCCAAAGGAAGCTCACGGCAGTGTATTAGCGTCACACCTGATCTCCCAGTTCATCCCACCTTGCCCGCTTCCCACTCAGTGTTCACACGTCTGGGTCTCTATTCCTGCCCTGGAAACTACAATGAAGTATCACCTCACTCAAGTCAGAACGGCCATCATCAAAAAAATCTACACCCAAGAAATGTTGGAGAGGGTTTGGAGAGAAGAGAACCCTCTTGCATTGTTGGTGGGAATGTCAATTGATGGAGAATGGTATGGGAGTTCCTAAAAAACTAAAAATAGAAGTACCCTATGATCTAGCAATCCCACTCCTGGGCATCCCTTTGGTTTTAGAATATGGAAGGAAGTCATTCCCGGTCTCCCAGGGGTTTGCCAGGTGGGTGGCCTTGAGCTCCTGTGTGATTCCCCTACCAGCAGGTCTTCCTGCAGAGATGGGGAGGAGACCTGTCTGTCAGGCCCCGGCCACAGATATGTCTGTTATCATCACAGACTGCAGTAAAAAATGGTGTCAACGTTGAAAAAGATTGCCCATAAGAAAAGTCAGATTCCTGGTCTATCTGGAAACATTTGGCAAAACCAGGGCTGTATTTGTGAGCTCAACGCTGGGCGGCAGCCAGGCGGGGCTGCCTTGAGCAGGCGAGCAGGCTCCGTTGGCCAGATCCCCTCGTTCGCACAGCCCGTCTGGGTCCTCACACCAGGGGTGGGGTTTGCAGCCTCCACTCTGATGTCTCACAGGTGAGGTCTTCCCAGTGGAATCTGCCTTTCAGCATCTTAGTCCAACAGTAGTTTCCAGCAGAGTCTGTTCACGCAGATCCTAAGGAGCTCCATAGAGGGAGGAGGGTCATTATCTCACACTTCCATCATAAACATGAGGAGGCTGTGGCCCAGAGAGGTGAGGTGACTTCTCCAAGGTCACACAGCAAGCTCTTCTCAGGGATAGGACAAGAACCCGGAGCACCAAACTCCCACCGTAGTGTGTGTTACATTGCCTCCCACAGGGTGGTCCCCAGACTGGATGATGGTTGAACATCAAGGGGCTGGGTCCTCATTGGCACCATCTCCTGGGTGAGGCAAGAGGGCTGGCATGTGTGTGGGTGGCACAAGGGTCCTTTATCCTCCAGCGGAAGCAGGGATAGTAACAACGACGGTCACAGCTTTGTTCATAGCTCGCTCATTTAGAGAGGTGCTCGGGGCCGAGAATGAGAGCCCAGCTTTGACCAGTGGCTGAGCACTTAGTAACTGGGTGACCGTGGGTAAGTTATTTGTGCCTCCATCTCTCTTGTTTCCTCACTTGCTAAATGGAGATTATAATGATAGCATCTATCTCATAGGATTTGTTTGAAGGTTAAGTAAGCTAATAGGTGCACGCATACAAAGTCGCTTCAGTCCTGTCCGACTCTTTGCGACCCTATGGGCCAAAGCCCGCCAGGCTCCTCTGTCCGTGGGACCTCCAGGCAAGAATACTGGAGCAGGTTGCCATGCCCTCCTCCAGGGGATCTTCCTGATCCAGGGATAGAACCAGAGTCTCCTGTTTTGGCAAGCGGAATCTTTACCACTAGCGCCACCTGAAACGATGCCTGCCACATAGTAAGCACTCATGAAACGTACACGGGTGAGATGACTGTAAGGTAGGAACTGGGCTAAGTGTTTTGCCTGTTTTATGTTGGTGAGTCCTCTCAGGTGGCATTGGGTCAGTGCCATTCATTCACGGCATTCAGTCACTCACCAGTTATTTATTAAATGTCGTTATGCTGGGCCCTTTGTGCTGGGAAAATAGCATTAAATACCCAAAGCTGGCATTCTTTCTGCCTTCTGTGCTTGCATTCTAGGGAGGGGTAGGAGGACATAGATTCCCCAAAGCATCAATTGGTTAATGGTCAGGAGTGACCCATGCTATGAAGGAAATAAGAGCAAGAGATGGAGAATAAGGCTGGGTGGGAAGTTGAGTGAGAAAGTTTGAGGAAGGGGAGTGTCAGAAGGGTGCTCCCATGAGTGCATCTGTACAGAGACCTGAGCGGAGTGTGAGGGGCCAGCAGATGAATACAGGAAGAGCCTTCCTGGAAGAAGACAGGGCAAGTGTGCCACGGCCCCAAAGCGGGAATGAAAGATGGCATTCCTGGAATGTTCCGGAAGACAAACGGAGGCCTTGGTGGTTGCAGGGGAGTAGAGATGGAGACACACGTAGAGAGGGGGGGAGAGAAAGATCGAGCCTTGCACTCTGATCTCTGATTTGCAGAAGAAACTAAAGCTCAGAGAAGTTAAACAACTTTCCCAAGCTGATAAGTAGGGGAACTGGGGATTGGAACTCAAGACAGTCTGGCTTCAAGGCGTATGTTCTTAACCATTGGTATATATGGTCTCAGGCACGAACCCCCAGCAATACAGTGGAAATCTGGACCCATCTATTTGTGCTCCAAACAGACTTCTGGGAGAATAGGAACAGAGTACAAACTGCTGGAAGGATGAGGAGTGTGTGTGTGTGTGTGTGTGTGTGTGTGTGTGTACATAAAGAGGGGGTCTAAGGCAGAGGGAAGGGTCTCTTTCTCTCCTGACACACACACCCACATTCGCCCTGGCAGCTTCAGCAGGCCACTTGGGGATAATGGTGAGGGCTCAGGATTCTACATGAAATCTGGAATATTCCCCAAACCTGTCAGATCTTGGGGCATCTCAGAACTGACAGTTTTAAAACACCAAAGGCACTTAAATAAAAATAGCACATTCTAAATGCAATATCCTCCTTGGTAATGATATATGAGCCCTCCATGGCTGGCGGCATTATCTTCTATGGCGATATATTGCACTGTTACAATTCATGCCATCCGCCTGCAAAACCAGGGATGTAAAACCCTGTAATTTATAACAGAATCTTGCAAACCTATGTATTATATATGTGTGACTATCTCTACCTAGCAATCCATATGCAGTAACCACTCGGTTCAGAAGTCGGGCCCTGAGAAACTCTCTCCCCAAAGCCATTCTGCAAATGCCGAGCTCAGCAGATAAGAGGAAGGGTGTGCTTCACTGCCAAGCCCCCAGACTGAGCAGGAGATTAAGCGATGGGCTGTGTGCTGGTGGTAGAGGAAAGCGAAGATATGGAAACCATGGGATTGGGATGGAAAGAACAAGGAATGACAGTCTGGAGGCCCAGAGTGGAGTCTGGGCTTCCTCACTTATTTTGGGTCTCACGGGGCCATCTGATCACACGGCCTGTCCTCGATGTCGTGAACTGAGATGGAGATAAGGATGGACAGAAGACACCATCCTCCTTTCGGGGCTTACGAATCACCTGGATCCTGTTGGCCCACACCTGCTGGGCTGCAGCCCGGGGGCCCCTGATTTGGGTCTAACGCCTGAGAATCTGTATTTTTAACAGAATCTCACAGGTAATGATGCTGGTCCTGGGACTCTACCTTTTTTTTTTTTTTTCTTAAAAACAATTTTCTTTCTTTCTTTCTTTCTTTTTTGATGCAGACCACTTTTAAAGCCTTTATTGAATTTGTTACAATGTTGCTTCCTTTTTTTTTTTTTTTTTTTTGGTATAGTGTTCACATTTTGAGAGGTAGCATTCTGTTTTAAATGCTCTTTTTTTTTTCCTGATAGTATTGTTGATGGGGTTGAAACATTTAAGCTGTGGTTTGGTGGGCTTTGGATTTTTTTTAAAGGTCATTCTCTGTGCTATCTTCAAAAAAAAAACAAAACAAAAAATGTGGCTTCTGATTTATGTTTTGATTTTTTGGCCACTAAGGCATGTGGGATCTTAGCTTTCCGACTAGGAATCGACCCCACACCCCCTTCATTGGAAGGTGAAGTCTTAACCACTGGACTGCCAGGGAAGTCTGGGACTCTACCTTGAGTCATTCTATTTCATCTGTTCCAGATGACTTTAGGGACCTCCATATGAAACCTGCAAAGGAAGAGATGATCTGCCCAATTTACTGTGCAGCACAGGGCAGGGCAGACGCACAGACAAAATCTGGTCTTCTCGACCTCGAGCCAGTGCTCTTCCACTGGGCTGCAAGCCTGTCTCCCGGCTTCGCCCCCAAGCTTACTCCAACCAAGGGAGCAACAGCAGTCAGGGGAAGCCCCAAGGAAGGCAACCCGACCATGCAACTCGCAACAGAACCTGCCGGGCACAATAACTCTGTAGGGACCGGTCGCAGCCACCGGCAGGGGCCACTCTGATCTCCCCAGGCCTCCTCCGAAGGTCAGGCAGAATCATCTGATGGCTTCTTGAAGGGAAAATGATGGTCTGGTGGTTTTTTCCTGCTGAATTTCATCACCTCCGACAGCCAAACGATAGATCCCTGCCTCCGGAGGGCCGGGGAATACCAGCCTGGGCTGCCCTGCAAGGCAGAGTGCTCTTTCAGGAGAGGTGGTAAGTGGCTTATGGGGTCAAGGTAGCAAGTGGGGATGCCATCCTGAGCGCAGGCAGAGATGCCTAAATACTCACCTCCCCCCAATCCCAGCGCTGGGTCCTTGCCTGCTTCCTCGTGGAGAGCTCTTGTGTCTCCCCAGGGGTGACTTCTCACCACCACCACTCGCTGGCGCCCTGCACAGTGCAGACCCTGGGCTTCTGCACATAAATGGGCTCGGCCCGACCAAGTACAGGCCTCCCACTGCCTCCAAGCATGATTGCAAAGATGCTTTGTTGCCACTAGATTGCTCTTCCCTGGGAACCACCTCTTCAGAACCCTTTTAAAGCCTCTCCAGCAAACATGTTGATTTCGTTCCTTATTGCCCTGATCTGACTGCAGACCCTCACACTCCTGATTTGACTGCAGACTTAGAAATAAACATCCAAGTGTTCCCTAATCAAAGGGCCACTTTTATCCAGAAAAAAAAAAAATCTGTGAATCAAATAGCATCCTGATTCTTCATTATTAGTTTCAGAAACTTGGTTGTTTCCAGCTTGCTAGCGCATCCCCCATATTCCCTTGCGTGGTTATCAGAAGTACCACATACCCTCTTAAGCAAGATGGGACCTTTAAGGGTGAATGCTATCTCCCACCCTCCCTTCCCCCTCTGAATCACAGCATCATCTGATCTTATCTTCCTGTCATTCAATTATCCAACTGCTGTTCTCTGAGCTGCTGCTATATGCCTGATGCTGGGTTCTTATCCTCATGCGGCTTCCAGGAAAATGGGGGAAACAGCAAGGAAATGGGGAACTAGGCTTTGTCATGCATCCACTAGTCACCTGGAAGAAGTCAGTTAACTTGTGCCGAGTGAGCAAGGTCTGGTCCCTGCCCCTGGGGAGCTCACACATGAATTGGGAAGACAGGCATCCAGATTGTTGCAGTAATAGTAGCAGTCCAGATGTTTGCAGCACTGACCGGGTCCAAGCACTTTATGTGTGTGCGCACTAAGTTGCTTCAGTTGTGTCTGACTCTTTGTGACCCCGTGCATTGTAGCCCACCAGGCTCCTCTGTCCATAGGATCCTCCAGTCAAGAGTACTGGAGTGGGTTGCCATGCCCTCCTCCAGGGGAGCTTCCTGATCCAGGGATTGAACCCGCATCTCCTGCATTGGCAAGCGGGTTCTTTACCACTAGTGCCACCTGGGAAGCCCCAAGCAATTTAATGTATGTCAGTTAATTTCATACTCACATAAACACTATTGTTGCATTATCCACATTCTACCCAAAGAAGTGACTGATAAGCAGCAGAGTCAGGATTTGAACTCAGGAAGTTGGGCTCCAGAGTTCATGCTTTCAACCCGGGAATCACGGTCCTGAGCGGGCTGGTGGGGCAAGTGAGGCTGGCGGCTGTCTTCACTCTAGAAGTGTCTCCCATTCCAGAGGAAGCCCGGTCCCTCTCTGCATACGTGTAGGGTGCTAATGGCCTCTCCGTGCCACTGAAGTGTGACTCTCCAGGGCCCTTCGGAGGCAGTGTCTGGATACAGGCGTAATGAAGGGGAGCTGATGTGTGACCAAGTTGTCAGGCTGGGGACTGAACGGTCTGTGCTGGGAACTGGCCCGTGAGTCCTTGTGGGCTCCGCTGAGCCGTGGAAGCATCTAGCCCTCCCAATGCCAGCTGAGAAAGGCCTCTAGGACTGAGTGCCCAGCCCATGAACAGGATGGTCCAAACCCTTCTGCCCGCTTCAGAATTCACTGATCCCTCTCTATGCCCTATAGTTAGGACTAGAAGAAGGGAGAAAAGAAGGGAGGCGGGGAGGAAAGAAAGGAGGGAAGGAAGGGAGGGAGTGATGAGGAAGGGATAGAGAAAAAGTCCATAGCTGCTCAGGTTGCTCAAGCCTTATAGCGAAATTTCTCAGCCTGTCATTCTACCCCACCCCTGTATTATGACCTCAACCACTTGCCAAACTTACCCATCACAATCTCCCCAAGGATCATTCATTTCTTTACAGTTAATTTATGTGTCCAAGAAAGGGACAGGTACTCTGCTAGACTCTGGTTAAACAATGTGAATACAATGGTGGTCCCTGCCTACTGATAGACATACACAAAAAAATACACAAATAAATACGTGATGATACGTGCTGAGTGCAATAAGGAAAAGAAAACAAGTGGACAAGGCATGAGCCAGCAAAGCAGGGTCAGAACCGGGGGAGACAGCCTTTCGGGTACGCAGGGGAGGAAGAGTCTGGATAGAGTTTAAGGCTGCCTCGTGACGAGGGATGGGCACTCAGGTCTCAGCCAGGTGGTGGTTCCGGCTCTTGCTTAGTCACCCAGTTGCGTCAGACTCTTTGTGACCCCATGGACTGCAGCACACCAGGCTTCCCTGTTCTTCACTATCTCCCAGAGTTTGCTCAAACTCATGTCCATTGAGTCGGTGATGCCATCTGACCATCGAATCCTCTGTCACCTCCTTCCCTTCCTGCCTTCAATCTTTTCCTGCATCAGGGTCTTTTTCAGAGTCAGCTCTTTGCATCAGGTGGCCAGAATATTAGAGCTTCAGCTTAAGGCAAAAAGACTCGAGAGGATTTTGAAGAAATGCACGGCTGTTTGCTCTGTAAAAGAGCTATTAAGAGGAATGTTATGGATGCCGCTTAGTTCATTAACTGGACTGTGGGCTCCCAGAGAGAAGGGCATCTGTTTGTTATTCTTCTGGGTGTTTCCCGGCCCTGGCTGAGTGCTCGGTATTTACATATGGATACAGACACCACCTGGCTGTGCAGAGGGTAAGCTTTGGTCTCTTCACGGGCAGGTGTCCAGGAAGGTGTTTATCCTGCACACCCCACTCGCTGCCCCTTTGAGCCCCGAAGATAATGTACATCTGGAAGGACCACTGTCCCACATGCACGCCACGTGCTGTGGGTCTGAGCGATGAGTCCAGAGGCCAATCTGTAAGCTGCAGCTGTCAGCTTTTTGTCTTTTGGTTAGAAAGCCTTTTCTCCAGAGAAGACCTTGGTTGTAAATCCATCATCGGAGATGGACAGAAGCAAAGAAGCCCTGGCGGAAGCTCCGACCACACACAGGCTGGAGCCCAGCCAGTCTCCCACCAGGTGCTTCCGAGGCACCCGGTTTGATACCCGCTGGCCTAGGTGTTCTCTCTGGCCCCGTGAATACCAGGCTCAGGAGTGAACACGCCTACCCCCCAGCCTGAACACTGTGGGCTGTTCAGAGCTGACTGTAGGCAAGTGGGGGCTGTCTGCCAGAGAACTTCGTCTCTTCCCATTTTGTTCCAGGAGGAGTTTCTAGAACCTTTTTGGCATCCGTGTGTGTTTAGTCGCTAAGTCGTATCTGACTCTCACGCGACCCCATGGACTGTAGCCTGCCAGGCTCCTCTGTCCATGGGACTTCCCAGGCAAGAATACTGGAGTGGGTTGCCAATTCCTGACCCAGGATCAACCCATGTCTCCTGCTTGGCAGGTGGATTCTTCAACATTCAGCCACCTGGGAAGTCATCTTTTTGCCACCAGAAGCCAGTTTTGTGGAAGACAATTTTTCCATGGGCCAGAGGTGGGAGGAATGGTTTCATGATGATTCAAGCACATTATATTTACTGTGCACTTTATTTCTAATCTAATGCTGCTGCTAATTGGGCAGGAGGCCCTGGTCCACCGCCTGGAGATTGGGGAGTATGGCAGGGCTCCTCCTCGTGCTCATCCTCTTTGTGGAAAAGGAAGGGGCCACTGAGGACAGAGGGTGAGGGCTGGTGAGCCTCAAGGGACGCCAGCTAAGTAGCCGCAGGCCCTGAAGTTGCAAGGGGGAAAGGAGAGGTGGTGAGTAGGGGAAGGGCCAGTGCTCTGGGCTAGCATCCTGCTCTGCTTCCAGGCTACTGTGTGCCCTTGGGCAAGTGACTCAATCACTCTGAGCCTTTCTTTCCACATCTGCAAAAGCCACAGTGTTCCTGCAATGACTGAATGAGGTAATATGAGTGGAAAAAAAATCAATAAAAGAACGAGGACTAATTCGGCATCTGTAACACACTTCATGAGCTATCATGTTACCACTGTGAAGAGATGAGAAAAGCACCCAGAATGGTGCCTGGCACACTGTGGGCACATTGATAATGGCTCTTACTGAGGCCCAAGACCAGTGCCGGGCTGCCACAGATGGCACTACGTGCATGGCTGGGTTCGAAGAGCTTTGCAGGCATCACCTCACGCAACACTCACAGTAACCCCATGAAACAGATGTGATTATTCTCCTTGTGTTACAGATGAGGAAACCGAGGCACAGAGAGGTGAAGCAACCTGGCCCACGTCACACAGCTAGTAATGAGTGGACGTAGGAATTAAACACAAGCTACTTGACTCTGACCCCAAGCTGGGTACCACTTTACAGGCTGTGCCTTCCCCTTCTGAACCACTCAGACCTCTCACAACATTTAGCAGAGGAAACTGTGAGGGAAGAGGTATTCCTCCCATCTCACCCCGCTCTGATCATTCAGCTGTTTCCCAGAACAGCATCAGATCAGAGGTCAAGAGATGGGTGTTTAGGTTTCAGAGTTTCCACCTGAAAGCTCGGCGGGTTGGGTTAACTCAGCTCCCTTCTTCCAGTTCATTCCCCGCAATGTGACATTATCAGCAGGTTGAGGGTATTGGTAACACGGAATCGGGACCACGCTGGTGTTAGGGGTTGAGCCTAGAATCTGAACAGTTGCTGGGAAGAGCAACAGTTGGGAAAAGTGAGAACCCCGCCAGAAGCACCTGGAGGAGGGAAAAACATCCCCAGGCTGCCTTGGAGGTCAGCTCTGCCAGGTCCTGGCACCGGCCCCCACGAGAATGGTTCTGGGATGTCCTGACTCCTCCAGTGCTCTGAACACCTGGCATGCTCACCTTCACTGGGGGCGGAGTCAAGGAGGAGGGCAGAACTGTACCGTGGGGACCTTCACTGGGTCACAGGATCTAGCCCACAGACCCTGTTACTCTGCAGAGGTGCCATTCTCATTGCGGGCTCATTGCTTTCAGGCTCCAGGCTCTTTTCATTGCCTGGAACATTCTCTTCCAACTGCCTGTGTTGCCTGGCCAATCCCTCATCCCCAGGGAGTCAGTGTGGGGCCACCTCTTCCAGAAAGTCTTCCTGGATTAGATGTCTCGGCTCTGGTTCCTAGGATCCTGGGCTCATCTCTACCCCGGGAGATTCTACACCAGGCGGTCATTGCCTTTCATGCCTTTGTCTCCCCCTCCCCTGGCTGTGAGCCCCTGGGGGCAGGTGCTCCCACCCACTGCCGTCTCTCTCAGCATCTGCCCAGAGCCAGGCACGGAGGAGGAGCAGGGAGAGCAGATATGTGGTTCAGGCCCTCTGACCTGAGCTCTCTGTGTTCAGAGCCCAGGGTTCCTCTGAACTTCATCAGGAGCTTCTCCATCACGTGGAGACTGACATTCAGACTCCCTACCTGAGATGCCTGGGAAGCTCACCTGGCCCCACTCCCCCCTCACCTCCTGCCCCGTGGCCATAATGGTCCTCTCAGTTCCTTTCCGCCCGGGGCCTTTCCATGGACTTCTCCACCAGCAGTGTTCTCCCAGGGAACCTCATACATTTGACTCCTTGTCACTTAGACCTCTGGTTTCCCGGGTGGTGATAGTGGCAAAGAGCCCGCCCACCAATGTAGGAGACATAAGAGATGACGGTTCAATCCCTGGATTGGGAAGATCCCCTGGAGGAGGGCATGGCAACCCATTCCAGTATTCTTGGCTGGAGAATCCCATGGACAGAGGAGCCTGGAGGAGAATCCCAAGGACAGAGGAGCCTGGAGGAGAATCCCATGGAGAGCGGAGCCTGGAGGAGAATCCCATGGACAGAGGAACCTGGAGGAGAATCCCATGGACAGAGGAGCCTGGAGGAGAATCCCAAGGACAGAGGAGCCTGGAGGAGAATCCCATGGACAGAGGAGCCTGGAGGAGAATCCCATGGACAGAGGAGCCTGGAGGAGAATCCCGTGGACAGAGGAGCCTGGCAGGCTACAGTCCATAAGGTCGCAGAGAGTCGGACACGGCTGAAGCGTCTTAGCACCCACACACATACTTAGTCCTTAGGTACAGTGCCACTCCCCACTCCCCAAAAGAGGGATTCGTCCTGCCCGTGGTCCCCGGTCGCCCCTGCTTTTGTACTTCGAACAGCACATGTGTGTTTTATCCCTTGCCTCTAGAACATGAGCCCAATAGGAGTAGCAGCCTGGTCTGTCCTTTTTTTGACATATCCACAGCACTGAACGAGCCTGACTCAGAGCAAGCGTTCAATGAACACACATCGCATAAAAGAATAAAATCTAAGTTCTTTTCCAGCACAAGCTATCTGTGGTTAACGAAACACAAGAAACTCTCAGTTTTCCATTTGGATTGAAAAGAAAGTGCCCTTGCAAGTAGTTCAAAGAAGCAAAAGAGAGTAGAGATTCTTTTGCTTGCATGCTTTTCTTTTCTTTCTTTCCTTTTTTTGGGGGGTCTGGTGGGGGGCACTCCAGGGCCTTAGGGGCTGCAGAATCTGCAGAACCATCCCTGCAGAACCTGCCACTCAGTGGTCTCAGTCCTGACCCTGGCTTGTCCCCGTCTGCACGCCCAGGGCTTCCTCCTCAAACGTGCTTCTCCGACATCTGAAACCAAGCACTAAGTGGATGATCGCTGTAATTAAACTGCCTTTTAATTATTCAAGTAGATGTCAATGGCGTGCGCCATTGTGACATTATAATGGAGTCCGACTCCCTCGCAAATGTCGAGAAACGCAGGGGACCATTACCTTGTCAAAATGTTCGCTCCTTGTGACTTTATTTCCAGTACATCAACTAATTTTTCAAGTGAAACAGTGGAGTAAGGAGGGATGGTTGACAAGGGTATCTGCTCATGAGTGATTTTGGCAACACAAGGATTTGGTTGATTCTGTCCAGATGCAACAAATGGTCCACTTTGTGAAATTCATTGACTCTCAAAAGAAATGAAGTCTTAGGGGTAATCAATCTACATTTCTTGGCTGCTCACTGGGCAGAGGGGCCTTACGGAAGGCCTGAGCTTGGGCAAGGATGGGCAGAGACAAGAAGAAGAGCACCCTGAAGCAGTCCTGGCAGGGCTTTGTTTATTTGATTAATTAAGCCACCACTGACTGAGGATTTACTTGGCAATTATGGTACTAGGCTAGAACCTACTTAGATAGATCTCTCTCTCTCACACACACACACCCCTGAGGCAGCAAGGACTGCTGGTTTGGGGTTGGAAATAGTAAGAACTGGTTCCAGACCTAGAATTTTCTCTAACTAGTTGTGCAACTTTGGGTAAGTCAGCTCTTAGGGGCCCTGGTGGATTCAACTCTCAAAGGATGTTTGGTCAGACTCATTTCTAAGCTATGATAATACACCCAATAACCCTATGACACACACTCTCATTGTAAGTTGATCAGCATGCATGTACTTGACATTGACTCTGAGTCCAACACTGTGCTAAGACCATGGGGAATAAGAGGCAAGTTTGACAAGGCTTCTGCTTTCAGGAAACTTTGAGTGGAGCCCAGATCCCAAAGGTGAAGCAGAAAACAGGCTATGTTGTTGCTTGCTACGAAGTCGCCAAGTCTGACCGCAGCCCTCCAGGCTCCCCCGTCCTCCACTACCTTGCAGAGTTTGCTCAGACTCATGTCCATTCCGTCGATGATGCCATCCAACTGTCTCATACTCTGTTGTCCCCTTCTCCTTTTGCCTTCAGTCTTTCCCAGCATCAAGGTCTTTTTCAATGAGTCAGTCCTTGGCATCAGGTGGCCAGAGTAGTGGAGCTTCAGTCCTTCCAGTGAATATTCAGGGTTGATTTCCTTTAAGATTGACTGGGTGATCTCCTTGCAGTCCAAGGGACTCTCAAGAGTCTTCTCCAGCACCACAGTTCAAAAGCATCAATTCTTTGGTGTTAGTTAAAGATAATTCTGGTGCCTGCTGATGGCAAAGGCAAATTGGAGTGCAGGAAAAGGAGCAATCAGTGTGGCCTTGGGAAGCTGCAAAACCTTCTTGAAGGGGGAGGGAAGTGATGTACTTTGCGGTGGGGGTGGATGCCAAGAATCAGAGTTGGGGCAGAAGGCAGGCCTGGTGGGAGAAGAGTGAGGGGTGAGTAGAGGCATGAAGGGGCTGGGTGGCAGGGACCAGTGAAGACGTAAGTCGCTGGTGCTGCCTCCAGGGACTGTGGACTCCTCCGTTCTCTGTGTGGAGGGGATGGTGGTGGGACACGGAGTACCTAGCAGCCATCCTCTCCTCTTTCAGCCACTGTGCCTGACTTTTCTTTTGGGAAGTTACCTGTGCCTCACTGTGAATGCTCAGAGAACTTATGCATCAAGGGATGTGTGATCCAAGCTACGTCAACTGGATTCTTGCTATAGACTTTGATTTGAATGCAGTTAAGCCTGGACATGAAAAATGCGTGGTGTTCATTCATTGTAGGGACAGGGCCCTTATCTGACTGAGAGGTAATTACTGCCACCTTATAACCCTTATCACCACCTTATAACCTTATATTGCTTGCTTCTTGGAGGAAAAGCTATGACCAATCTAGACAGCATATTAAAAAGCAGAGACATTACTTTGCTGACAAAGGCCCATCTAGTCAAAGCTATGGTTTTTCCAGTAGTTATGTATGGATGTGAGAGTTGCACCATAAAGAAAGCTGAGCACTGAAGAATTGATGCTTTTGAACTGTGGTGTTGGAGAAGACTCTCGAGAGTCCCTTGGACTGCAAGGAGATCCAACCAGTTAATCCTAAAGGAGATCAGTCCTGAGTGTTCATCAGAAGGACTGATGCTGAAGCTGAAGCTAAATTACTTAGGCCACCTGATGTGAAGAACAGACTCATTGGAAAAGACCCTGATGCTGGGAAAGATTGAAGGCAAGAGCAGAAGGGGCCAACAGAGAACAAGATAGTTGGATGGTATCACTGACTCAATGAACATGAGTTTGAGCAAACTCCGGGCCACTCCCTGTGATGGACAGGGAAGCCTGGTGTGCTGCAGTCCATGGGGTCGCAAAGAGTCGAACACAACTGAGCGACTGAACTGAACTATAACCCTGACATTCCTCCCTGCTCTCAGACCCCAGTCCTCTCCAGCCATAATAAAGCTTCTCTCCAGCCCAAAGAGAGGGAACGTACAGCCTCCTGCCATTAGCTTTCATTTTAACTAGATGCTGATCTCATTTACAACTTAGAGTCTACAGTGAGTAGGTTTTCTTTTGCATCAGTAAACTAATTCATGGCAAAAACAACTCATTTAAAAAAATGCTTTTTTCTCCAAACACCTACCAAACCTCTAGCTTGGCAAGTTACTTCCATTAAAAGGAAAAAAAACTCTTTAATCCTGTAATCATCTTTACATTTTGAGATGATCAGCCTGCATACTGATTATAGAGCTAATTATGTGATAATGAGCCCATTTCCTCTCCTGGTCCCCTCTAACCTGAATGAAGAGTTTTCTGGCTCCTCTCCCTGTGGGGAAGTCACCCGCACACCCCCCTCCCAACCCTTTTCTAAAGCATTGCTTCCAGAGTAGTTTTTCTGAAATGCAAATCAGGGCCTGTCAATCTCATACATTCCTGTTTAAAATTCCTCTCTGGTCCAGCATCACCTTACAGAGGTCTCAAACCCACATGGCACTGGGCTTGCATGAATGGGTTTCATTTGGTATTTGTGGGACTTAAAACATTTTCACTAGGATGTCTCTAGGCAGGTCACTTGTGCACCAGTTAACCAGTGGCCTTACCCGTCCCTACCTGCTTCTGTCTGGTTACTCGTTGCAGTCCCTGTCTGAGCCTTAAAGCCGACTTCATTTGCCTCACCAAACAAAAGCTGAGTTGCCCATGAAACATTCCCTTCATCACCTGGCACCTCTGCAGCATCCCTGAGTGACACCACCACCACCCACTCGCGTGGTCCAGGGCTCACGGGGCCTGGCACATAGTAGGACACAGCTGTGTGACTGCGCACACCCACACACAAACACACACACACAGAAGCACTCGGCCAATACTTGCTGAATGAATGACTGGAATGTCTAAGAGGTGGACTGAATTCTGAACTCTGAAGTTGACTTTAGGTGAACAATCCTGAGCACCTAACTTGTATACAGAGATGTCTAATGGTCTGAGGAAAGCCCTCCTCTTATCACAGAAGTCCATGGGCTCTACCTGCATGTGGTGGTATTTTCACCATCATCATTTTTATCAGCAGCATCTTTATCACCATCACCATCATTACCACCACCATCATTATCACAATCAGCATTGGTCAAAATGATCATCACTCTCATCACTGCCACCATGACGATTCTGTCATAATAATGGTGATCGTCACCGCCATCACTACCAGTACCATCACCGTCATCCCATCTTCATCATCACCAGGCGTCATCATAAGAACCATCATCACCATTATCAGTCAAAATGATCATCGCTATCATGCCTGTGCGTGAGCTAAGTTCCTTCACTCATGTTGGACTCTTTGCAACCCCATGGACTGTAGCCCACCAGGCCTCTCGGCCGTGGGATTCTCCAGGCGAGAATACTGGAGTGGGTTGCCCTTTCCTGCTCCAGGGGATCTTCCCGATCCTGGGATTGAAACTGCATCTCTTGTGTCTCCTGCACTGGCAGGTGGGTTCTTTACCACTGTGTAACCTAGGAAACTCCTCACCATACATCATCACCATCATTATCACCACCACCACCACCACCATCATCGTCGATAATTAACTATCATCAGCATCACTCCCACCACCACTGTCATCATTATCGCCACCGTAACTACCACCATCACCATCACCAGTCAAAATGACCATCAGCGTCCTAAGGCATCACCATCACCACCACCACCATCTCCACCACCATCACCATCATCACCACAGTCAACACCACCATCAGAAGTCACCATCACCACCACCACCATCTCCACCACCATCAGAAGTCATCATCACCACCACCACCATCAGCAGTAACACACTCTCCAACATGTTTACAGCATTCTGTGGTTGTTCAGTCTCCCAGTGGTGTCCAAACTCTATGAAACCTCATGGACAAGAGCACACCAACCTTCCCTGTCCGTCACCATCTCCCGGAGTCCACCCAAGTTCATGTCAATCGCATAGGTGATGCCATCCTACCATCTCATCCTCTGATGCCTTCTCTACATTGAACAAAACAACATTTAGACATTATCTTTTTGGGTTCTCAGAACATTCCAGTGAGGGAGGTCAGTTCCTAATTTTTGTCCACATTTTGCAAATAAGCAACTTGAGCCCTAATAGAGAAGTGACTTGCCCAAGATCACTCAGCAACCAGGTAAAAGAGAGGTGACTCAAATCTAACACTTGGGCTGCACACACAGTTCTGACTGAACTGTCTCCCTCCGTACCAGCCTCCTTTGCCACCTGAAGGCAGGCGAGGCAGGTAAACCCAGGACTCAGTCCTATTTTAAAAACACACCAACTGAGAAATTGCCTCCAAACCTGCACATTTTTTATTCTGGCGATGCAGGAGAGGGGATAGCTTTTAAATTATAATCTGTGGTCACATTTTGTGGTTGCTGGAGGGGGGAAAAAAGCTTAAGGTGAGTTTAAGAAGACTTTTTGGTTGGTTAAAGAAAAAAATTACAAAATTAAAAGAGTGGAAAAAGAATAAATTGCTAGTGACTGTTTTTACTACATGAGCTTACAAGCTGGAGTGGAGAATTAAAAAGTTATATAGCTAGGGTTGCTAACCATGACTTATCACAGACAAATCCTCCATATTTATAGCTTTTTCCATCTCAAGACAGTAAGCAATCCCCTGATATAGGGTTGCCTCTCTCCGCTTGGGAACCCTGGAGGCTGTGTGTGCTTATTAGCAGAGCTGTCAAGGCTGAGAACACAGCTAGGATTTGGTTGTTTACCGTCCCTCTGCCTGGAGGGGGGGATCACTTCCTTGATCACTCAACACTCACTGGGGATGAGGGTGGGTGAGTAGAGTACTCCTCTGTGTCAGAGCCCAGGGAGGAGGAGAAGGAAGCTCTAAAGAAGTTAGAATGGAAACAGCCAAGGCTCTGTGCTAGAAGCTGTTCTCTCAATACATTAGTCCTTACAACCACAATACTACCAATGCCCCCATTTCACAGATGGGTAAACTAAGGTCCAGGGAGACTAAACAACTTATCCAAGGTCATGCACAGTGAATTGCCTTGCAAAGTCTCAGTCCTTGAAGAATTTAAAAACAAGCAGGGGGAAAGGAAGGCAGAAAAGAAGAATGGGTGAAATTACTGAGGGAGGAAGGGAGGAAAGAAGAAAAAATTAAATGAGCATCTGCTTTGGGCCAGGCTCCATCTGGCTCTCTTTTTTTCCTCCTCACTCTGTGGAAATGGGTGGTACTTGTGTCCATTTACAGATAAGGAAACTGAGGCATGGAACAGTGAATAAAGTGGTCAAGGTTAGTTGGGTTACAGGGGTTTGAACTGAAGTCTGTCTGGTTCTAGTCCTCCTGGCTGGATGGCCTTGGGGAAGTTGCCCGGCCACGCTGGGCCTCTGTCTCCTTACCTAGGGACCAGGAATAGTATTCTCCACTCCCAGGCTGCCCTCTCTCAAGCACTGGAAGGGGAAGTCCTTGAGAAGCCAGATGGCACTGCCAAGTGAAGTCTGGTCCAACACCCTTGCTTGCAGAGGGGCAGAGGAGGGCTGCTCTCTCATTGTCTAGGATGAAGGGATTGAGGCTCGGGATCCCCGGAGCTGACACAAGAGGGGCTGAAGCTGAGCCTCCCGCTTCCTGGTGCTGTTCCAACAGTCACTGATAAGAAGGAAATTCACTGGGGGAAGAGGTCAGACCTGAACAGGCATGTAGTACCGCCGGAAAAGTCTAAACGTGGAAACAAGGGACCCTGGATCTCAAGGTCACTGACTTGCCGCTTTTTTCAATGAGTCTCCTAGAATGTCCTGTCCATCCTAAGGAAGACTGCATGGATGAGTCAGTCCAAAAACTCTCAACTCCTGTTAAAGCGTACCTGAGTCTGGGCTGTTCTTCAAGTCAAAGGAGACAGAGTCTCTAGAGATTGAGCTAGGGGCATTAGTAACATTTTTTTAAAAAAAAGGATTCTTTTGATGTGGACCATTTTATTGCATTTGTTACAATATTGCTTCTGCCTTATGTTTTGGCTTTTTGGCCCTGAGGCATGTGGAATCTTAGCTCCCTGACCAGGAATGGAACACATACGCCCTTCATGGGAAGGTGAAGTCTTAACCACTGGACTACCAGGGAGGTCCCCATTGGTGATTCTAATGCTGAGCCAGAGTTGAGAAATACTGATATATGATTTCCTTTATTTTCCAGATGGGACCAGAGGCTCAGAGAGGGACAGCTAAGGGCCCAGCCGTTAGTGGCAGAATGCAAAGTCCAGCCTCATGGTTCCCGCCTTGGGACCTTTCACTCTGGTCCTTGAGACCAGACCATCCTGGTGTCCCCTGGTGTCTGTGAGATGGACACCCCCACCCCTCACATTTCCCCTCCCTCCTTTAGCAGCTCATGTCCCGAGACAGGTATGGGCAGCTGGGAGGCCTGAATGGAATCACGACCCATAGGTCTGCACCTGGACTGGTCTACATCCCACAAGATGAAGTGGGGGAACCGAGGCAATTATCTAATGTATTAGCTAGCCCGTCCCTGCGGCACTCCTGTGAGCCAAAGTAATAAATACAAAATGGTAATTTCTCTCTAGAAGCCTGGCTCCAGCCTCCCACTCAATTCCCCTCCCACCCAGAAGTCATATACCACTGCCTGCTTGTCCTTTCCTGTATGGGGCAGCAGTAACTTGGAGTTGTTTAAATATCATGGGCAAAATTTGCTTTTCAAAGCCTGAATCATCATCCAATAACCTCCATTCTCCTCTGTGGCTCACTTGTCTGGCCAGAGCAGATTTTTCTAGCCTAGAAAAGTAACAAAATGCCCTACAGGTATTACTAATGAGGTCCAGTGGCCAACATCCCTGTTGTGTGCGTTGTAGACTAGCCTCGGCCTTGGAAAGGGAAGATTTAAGTTGTAGCTGAGACTTGACCTCCTACCAGCTTTGTGACCTTGATGAGTCACTCTGCTTGCCTAGAATTTGCAACTTTCTACCTTCCCTTAGAGCTGTCATGCAAATCCTCCTGGAGAATGGACATAATACTGCTTGTACAGACTCCAGTAACATCTTTCAAGCATGTTAGAGTATCTCCAGACCTCCATGGCTATATGCAGAGGAGAAAGAACCAAATTCTACCTAGCATGGAGGTATGGAGCGAAAGTTGCTCAGTCATGTCCGACTCTTTGCGACCTCATGGCCTATACAGTCCATGAAATTCTCCAGACCATAACACTGGAGTGGGTAGCCAGCCATTCCCTTCTCCAGGGCATCTTCCCAACCCAGGGATTTAACCCAGGTCTCCCGCATTGCAGGTGGATTCTTTACCAGCTGAGCCACAACAGAAGCTTGGAGAAGGGGAGAAGATGATAAAGCTGAGTCTGGAAGGATCTTTCTAGGAAGACATGGGGGTTGCGGGACATTTCAGAACAAGGCGACAGCACAGGAAAAAGCCCTGGGTAAATATGGAAGATGTATGGAAGCTGTTCAGCATGGCAGAGTGCGTGATGTGCAGAGGGAGAGGGCTTGGAGCCTGCCTGGGTGTTTGGCCTTATCTTTGATGGAGAACCACATGATAACTTTGAGCAGAGTCTCAGAATAAAGACAATAAATGGTTGGTCCAGTTTTTCAGCACTAAAACGGAGAAGCCATTGAGGGGGTATTGGCTGCAGTCTGGTTATAAGATACATACAAGGGCGAGGACGTTGAATTGTCGAGGACTCAGAATGGATTCACTCTGATATCCTTAGAGCCCGGCAGAATATCTGGTATACAGAAGGCGGTCACTAAATGTATGAATGAGTAGATGAATCTGAGAGTCAGTGGAAGAATAAAAGAAGGGGCGAGGGAATGAACGAGTGAAATAACAAACAAGAGCATGGTTGAGTGAGTCAGATGAACAGTCTGAAGTGTGGTCAGCAAGCCGCCTTAGCAATTCTAACTGATGGCCTGTAGCAACAAAAGCACAGGCTTCGGGCTGCATTACCTAAAATGCCTTATTACTGGCACGATTCCTTCAAACTGAAGGCTTCTCCCTCTCAGGAGCAGCACGCTGCCCAAAGACAAAGGCTGATGATTACTGTGATCAAGCAAGAGGTTGTCCCTCCTGGACTCACACCTTTCAGGACACGTCCATGGACATCCACACAATCAGGACAGGGTACAGAAACACCTTGGGTTGGCTCAGCCTCGTGGGGAGCTCCCTGGGGAGATATGTGACCCCACTGCCCCATTTCCATTTACATGGTTTCCTTAAATGACTTGTCATTCTAGTATCATATAAAGACAAAGAAAAGAGTGATCTTTAACAAAGACTTACTTATTGCTGTGCCCTCTGCATTTCTAAGCAGCAGCTGTAGCAGTCTGAAGGTCTAGCTTGGAAGAAGGAGCAGCTTTGCTTCTCAGGGCAGGATGCAGACAACGCGGTCCCTCCCTGAACTCTCTCCCAAAGGGATGATTGTTGAAACACAGGATAAATTGTTGGGGTTGATACGTACTTCAGTCTGGCACCAGAAGCCCTTTTTCTCTTATTCCAGGCTGTCTTTTCCTCCTGCCTTGTAGATCCTTGCAAATCAAAATGTGAGCTGTGGGGACTTCCCTGGTGGTCCAAGGGTTAAGAATCCAACGGGCAATGCAGAGGATGCGGGTTCAATCCCTGGTTGAGGAACTAAGATCCCACAAGCTGCTGGGCAGCTAAGCTCATATACAGCAACTACTGAGCCCACGCACCACAAACTAGAGAATCCTGGAGCTGCAGTGAAGATCCTGCACGCCGCAACTGAGATCTGACACAGCCAAATAAATAAATGATAAATGTTCATTTAAAAAAAGAATTAGTGAGCTGTGAACCAGCAGCAACAGCCTTCCTCAGGAACTTGTCAGAAATGCAGAGTCTCAGGCCTCACCTACTGAATGAACCAGAACCTGCATTTTCACAATATCCACAGGTGACTCATGCATGTGAAAGTTCCTGAAGTTTGAGACTCTTTGCCTGTAGGGGACACAGACACCTCCAAGCTGGAGGATTCAACTACCTGACCAGGTTTCACAAAGCCCTTCAGGGAAGACTTTCCCCAGGAGGTGGCGCTGACGTTGAGGCACTGCAACCGGCCACTGATTTGGTCTCCTCGTTTTAACTCATCACCACTGGCTGGGAGAAGTACTAGAGTTGGAATCAGAACTCCTTGGGGACTTTGGGCAAGTCAGGTCTCCCTGAGCCTCACTTGTCCCATCTGTAACATGGGAACAGTACTGCTGGTTTTTCAGACTCAGGGTTATCATGAAGACAAACAGAAGTAAAAGATCTGCAAACTCTCTCTGAAACAGAAAACCAGGCGAACCAGCCTGTTTTCAGTGTGGACAACCAGCCATCCTGACTGAACACTTTAGAGGCTGAAGAAGGAAAGTCCATGTGAACCTCAAAGGTAATTTTTATGCTGTCACAAAAATTAATCAGCAGAGGAACGTGGTGATAATTGAGCAGGATGTAGCCCTCCAAAGAAAGGGCCTGACCATGTCGGTCTCACTGAGCTGCCCTCCAACAGGGATTTGCAGTTGGACTCTTGGAACTGCAGGTTTTTTCCACTCACTTGGAGTTATTTTTTTAAAGGCGAGTTCAGCCTAAGGACCTAGGGCTACATTACATTAGCATTCCAGAGGTCAATATTTCCAGAACAGCTAGAATCATGTTGTTCTGTTTACATTGTGTGGGTGAGAGAGGCAGCTACATTTTGGAAGAAGCCAGATGTGCTCATAGAAAAGAAAAAAAAAAGGAGATGAGCTACAGAAGATGAATTTTCAGTGTTGGAAGAAGGAGGCAGATCCCCCTCCCCCAGCCTCGAGCTCCCGGTCCCTCTGCTGCGAATCTGTTCTCGGAACCCTGTGTTCTCATCTCCCAGTCTCAGCAGAAATGTCATCTCCTCGAAGAAGCAATCCTTCCCTGACACTCTCTATCACATGCTTTTTATTTTTTGCTTTAAAAGAATTTATTAATATTGGAAACAGACTTGCTCATTTATTTATATATAGTATGGATCTTCCCAGGTGGCTAGTGGTAAAGAATCCACCTGTCAATAAAGGAGCTGCAGGAGATGCAGGTTCGATCCCAGGGTCAGGAAGATCCCCTGGAGAAAGAAATGGCAACCCACTACAGTATTCCTACCTGGGAAATCCCATGGACAGAGGAGCCTGTGGGCTACATACAGTCCACGGGGTCGCGAAGAGCCAGACATGACTGAGTGGCTGAGCATGCGTGTTTATCTGTGCCACTGCCTTCCTCCCACCCCCACCAACACAGAATATTTTCCTAACATCCTCAATCAACTGGGGTTCTGCATTCAAAAGAGATCGCTGGACCTCTCCCCATAAATTCTGATTCAGCAGGTCTGGGTTGGGATCAGGGATTTTGAAACCAACCCTCCCAACGACTGTCACCTTCATAGAGATAATTCACAAGCTCCAGAATGTGAGCTCCGTGATGGAGGGCACACATCCATGTTCCTCTGAGCCTTGCATCTGGCATGATGCCCCCTACAAGAGGGATCTGGCTGCCTTTTCACGGAATGAATGAACAAATGAATGACTGAACGAGTCATGTATACTTTGGTGGAACCATCAATCCTAGGTCTCATTTTAGCGGCTCAGTATTTGGGCAGAGCACCTGTTACCCACGAGAAATGGAGGTAGGTGCTGGACCAGTCAGAAGATGGAGCCAGGCATGGCCCCTGCCCTCATGGAGGTGACAGTTTGACAAGAGGAAATGGAGTTTACGGAGGATGACAATAAAAGGCTGAGAGAGGAAAGGACAGTAAGAGGGACATAAACAAAGTGAGTGTCTGCGGGTCAGAAGGATGGGATCATGCTTTCCAGATGGGATAACTTCAGAAGAGCTGGGATTTTCCCGACAGCACTTTTATTGTGCATCATGTGTTTGTTATAAATTATACATACATGTGGTTAAAAATATTCAAACCATAGAAAATGATGCAGAATGAGAAGCTAGGCTCCTTCCCAGCCACCCTGTCCCATCCTTCCAGTCCCCTCCTCAGAGGCCGACCTCATGCACCCTTCCAGGTATATTCTGCGCATAGCTAACTAAACCCACAGCTAGACAGAACAGAGAGGGTGGACAGGCAGAGACGGCAGATCAGGGGTCTAGGGTGAGGGAACAGCCTAAGGAAGGGGGTGAGGGAAGCTAGAAAATTCCTTGAGAAGGATCAACAGCTCTTAAATGACTTGCCTTTGTGACTCAGGGCCATGGACCCACGACTCCAGGATGGTGGAAAGAGGGAGGTCAGACAAGGTGTTTGATTCGTGGTTTCCCACATCGCTGGCTGGCTAAGCTTCTTGGAGCATGGGGCAGGGTGAGCACAGGAAGGGTGGGGGTGGGCGTGAGGCAGCCAGGGGTCAACCAATATTAATTACTGAAAACGTTCTCCTTATATCCTATGACATCCCTTATATGGGGAATCTAAAAAGAAATGATACAAATGAACTTATTTACAAAACAGATACAGACTCACAGACTTAGAGTACAAACTTACGGTTGCGGGGGGTGGGCGGTGGATGGGGGGGAGGATGGATGGAAGGGATAGTTAGGGAGTTTGAGATGAACATACTGCTTTATTTTAAATGAATAATCAACAAGGACCCACTGTTTAGCACAGGGAACTCTGCTCAATGTTATGTGGCAGCCTGGATGGGCGGGGTTTGGGGAGAATGGATACCTACGCGGCAGCCTGGATGGGCGGGGGTTTGGGGAGAATGGATGCCTATATATGTATGACTGAGACCCTTTGCCATCCGTCTGAAACTGTCACAGCACTGTCTGCCAACTATATTCCAACACTGAATAAAAAGTGTTTTTAAAAAGGAAAATGCTCTCCTTTAAGAGCACAAGATGCAGGTCCTCACCATCACTTCCCCCATTAACCTTATGGGCCTTGATTCCCTCATCTATAAAATGGGCACAAAAGGACTGTGCCAAAAGTATTGCCATGAGGGTGGAAGAGACAAGCGTGAGGCACAGAGCCTGGTGCAGAGGAGGTCCTCTTCTGGCTGATTCCGCTTCCTCTCGTCCCACCTCTTGGCATCAACCATTGTGCTCAACTTGCCAGAAATGCCTTTGCAGGGACCTCAGTTGACCCCGGCTCCAACATTTATTTATAAACGTCACTTTGGGCGAGTTTCCTTTTGCTCTCTGGGCCTCCACTTCCTCGCCACTGCGTTGGTGGTGCCACAGTGAAGACAGCTATGAGGACGTTTGAGACCTTCTGCATCACCCCTGGCGCTATGTGCCTCCTAAGTGCCTGCCCAATCCCTTCTCTCCTTAGCATCACGGCCCATCTGACTCAGCTCCTTGGCCACGGCCAGAGTGAGTGCTCTTGCTGCCCTGAAGACCTGACTGAAGATGAGAGCCAGAGACAGCCACCCCAGGTGGGAATTTTAAACACAAAACTTACTTGGATGTGAAAAATGAGCCCGTGTTTCTTTGGCTGGTTAAAATATTTGATGCTCATCGAATATTCAACAACAACAAAAAAAGGTTCTCACTCCCTGTACCGTCAGAAATGTAATGTAATTATAGCGATGTTAAATATCCCCAGCTGTTCTGAGATATTTGAATCTTAAATCAAGCCTGCCTCTACACATCCTGGGGTGCAGCTGGAGGTCGACACCAAGTGCCACACCAAGGCAGAGCTGCGGGGAGTTCAAGCGAGAACTCTGGCTCATATCTCCAAGCTTGTTTGTGAGATCTGGGCTTCATCCCAACGTCGCTATAAGGACCCCCAACCTGGGCTGTTGGCAGCATTGCCAAAGAAAGCTGTGTTCCTCAACAGGGCTGTGCAGACTTGTAGGTCATAAGCATCTATCCAAACAGGCTTTCAAATCCATGTGCAGGGAGCATAAAGAGATAGTGTAAAATAAACGGTAATAAAGTGAATAAACACACGTCTCACTCCAGAGCCTTTGAGGTTCTTCTATAAATCAAATTCTTGCCATAATTTGCTCTGCGAGGCTGTGCTGAGCAGCAGAATCAAACCTCATCTGCTTTCCTGAGTGGTAGGCTTAGATTTATGGATGTGAGTTCACAGTGGATGCCCATGCCATTTCAAAGTGGGAAAATAATTTTCGTTAGGAGGGGTTCCAAGAGGAGATTAAACCTTTCACTTTCAGCGATCAGAGAATCAACAACTTTCAGATCAGATATGCTGTCGGAACCAGAAGGGGATGGTCAGTGTACGTATTTTGCAAAAAGAGTACACTTGCAGAGGAAGAAATAGACACTGTGGTGATATAAAAGCTTAAGCACAAATATCCTCAGAGTCGATTCCAAGCTTCCCAGTGACATTCAGTGTGACCTTGAGCCACCCAATCTCCCTCTTTGCTTTTTAAATTTGGATCGGGGGACTAAAGAAACCCTAAAAGACTGACCTACCCATATAGCTTTGAGGTGAAAAGTACTTAATTATTCCTGGCTAGAATTGTAACAGTATATAGAAGGTCACACTATTCTTCCAGCGCTTGGAAGTTTTTTCTGCAAAGAAGTGAGAGAGGTCATCATTATAATGGTGATAAAGATGATAGTGACTTTTCACTTTTATCTAGCACCAGCACATCTGTGCTTTTACTTTTAAGACAGTGGCGCTGGTTTCTGTCTCTATACTTAACTTTCATCCACCAGGACTAGACCATACCTGGCTTTCAAGAAATCATTTCTGAATGGATTATTATATTAAGTTTCATGACAGCCCTTCAAGGAAGGTATGATCTCTGCTTTACAAAGAAGGAAACAGAATCTCAATGAAGATAAGCTCCCCCCTCCCCCAACAGCCACCTTGTCAATGCTAGGCAGTCCTGGGGGTCAAACCTGAGTCTGACTCTTGAAGTCACACCTCCCCCCCTAACAGCCACCTTGTCAATGGTAGGCAGTCCTGGGAGTCAAACTTGAGTCTGACTCTTGAAGTCACATTCTTCCTACTCCTCCTCTGTTTTCTAGCTGTACTCCTTTCTAGTTGCTGGGGTCCAAATCCCCAGTCTGGCATGAATGTTAAACATGGACAAAATACTCCCACGTGGACTCTTTTTGAACCAAGCTACATGTTTGCTATGGATTCTTTCATTTTCTTGGTTTTAGGATAGACCTTGATCTAAACCTACCCAGCCTGGTTCACTAGTATAACAGAGAGTGTTTTGTACAACACATGAGGCCTGTATTAATTTTCTGTTGCTGCTGTAACGAATTACCACAGTCTTAGTAGCTTAAAACAGCGCAGTTTTATTAGTGTATCGTTCTAGGTCAGAAAGCTAAAATCAAGGTTTCAGCAAGGCTGCATTCCTTCTGGAAGTTCTGGGGGAGAATCTGTTTCCTTGCCTTTCAAAGGCTGCCTGCTTTCCTTGGATTGCGGCCCCTTCCTCCATCTCAAAGTTGTCCTTGCAGTGTCTTCAGATCTCTCTCCGACTCCCTGGCCTCAGCTTACACAGTTCCATCTTCTCTGACCCTGACCCTCCTGCTTCTCTGTTACAAGGTCCTTTGTGATTACATGGGGCCCGCTAGGTGGTCAAGGATAATCTTTCCATCTCAAAGCCCTTAATCTGGATTTCCCTGGTGGTCCAGTGGTTAAGAACCTGCAGCAGTGAAGACTAGGTGCAGCCAAAAATAAATAAGCAAATAAAATGTTTTAACATCCTTAACTTAATCACATCTGCAGAGTCCCTTTTGCCTCGGAAGGTAACGTATTCATAGGTTCTGGAGATGAGGACCTCTTTGAGGGGCCATTATTCAGCCGACCACATGGCCTTTGCAATTTGGTTTGATGGACACTGGCTTGGCGCATGGCCCCTGTGTGATGCCTGCTGGGATGTGACATTGATGCCAGAACAACAATGCCCCCGTTTTGCACTTCCTCTGGGGTTCACTGGGGAACCCAGGACTCCTCCCCCAGGCACCTCCCTTGCTCCACTCCAGGATGCCCATTCTGTGTGTTTTCTTACAGACCCAGTGAGTCAGATGTGACTGAGAAAGCCCATGGGAGCCCCCATTTCAGCATTCATGGAGCCCAAGCCTCGCCCCTCAAAGTGTGGTCCACGGACTACCAGCATCTACGTCACTTGGAGGCTTGTCAGAAATGCAAATCTCAAGTTCCATTCCAGACCTACCAAATCAGGATCTCTGCCATGGGCCCAGGAATCTGAGTATGCTAAATTTTTAGGAAGCATGGGTCTAGAAGCTTCTCTATTCATCCACAGCCAATTGGAATATGCCAGAACAAACCTGCCTGGGAAGGAGGGCAGGCCTCTGGGCAGAAATAAAGAAGGAACCCAAAACCTCATCTTAGCAGCCAGTTTGAGCACTGATTCTTTTCAGCAAGGCATTCAGAAGTCCACTGCCTTTCTCTTAAGAAAATCTTTCAGGGTAGACAATATGCCCCCAAGTCCACCCTGGCCAGGAACAAAGTTGCTACGGAAAGAAGCGGTATACAGGGGCCATAGGAGGACTGCATTCAAAGTTTTTGGCTAATTTCTGTTCCTGTGTCGTGTGACCCTGGGCAAGACACTTCCCTCTCTGAAGTTAGACAGGCTGCTGCTGCTGCTGCTAAGTCGCTTCAGTCGTGTCCCACTCTGTGCGACCCCATAGATGGCAGCCCACCAGGCTCCCCCATCCCTGGGATTCTCCAGGCAAGAACACTGGAGTGGTTGCCATTGCCTTCTCCAATGCATGAAAGTGAAAAGTGAAAGTGAGGTTGCTCAGTCGTGTCTGACTCTTAGCAACCCCATGGACTGCAGCCTACCAGGCTCCTTCATCCATGGGGTTTTCCAGGCAAGGGTACTGGAGTGGGGTGCCATTGTCTTCTCTCTAGACATGCAATAGAGTGCAATAATCACCCTCCATTCTTGCAAGGATAAAATGAGATGGTAATGTATATTACACAGTCCTATCCAGGTATAATCACTGGTTTAGTCACTAAGTCATGTCTGACTCTTGAGACCCCATGGACTGTGTAGTCTGCCAGGTTCCTCTGTGCGTGGGATTCTCCAGGCGAGAATACTGGAGTAGGTTGTCATTTCCTTCCCCAAGGTACGATCACTAAAAACCTCTGCTAATTAGAAATGCAGCTTGGACTTGCCTGGTGGTCCACTTGGTTACGAATCCATATGCCAGTGCAGGGGACATGGGTTCAGTCCCTGGTCCAGGAAGGTCACACATGCCTTGGAACAACTAAGCCCCTACACCACAACTACTGAGCCTGAGCTCCAGAGCCTGTGCTCCGCAACGAGAGAAGCCTCCGCAGTGAGAAGAATGAGCACCACAACTAGAGAGTAAGTAGCCCCCGCTTGCCACAACCAGAGAAAGCCCCCAAACAGCAACACACACCCAGTGCAGCCAAAAGATAGATAAATTTAACAAACAAACAAACAAACCAAAAACACCTTAAAAACAGAAATGCAGGTTGATCTAGCCAAAGCTACACTGGGATTTCTTTGTAGGAAAAACTGTGACATAGGGAAAGGAGGGTTGACTTTGGAATTCTAAGATCAGAGTCTATGTCTGTGACCTTGGGTCAGTTACTGAACCTACTCACTTTCTTTATCTGTATCAGGGAAAGAGGAATACTTTTCTGTCTGGTCCGTTGTTGGGCTGGAATAAAATAATGAATATAAAAGGACCTGGCAGAGAGCTCAATAAATGTGTGCAGAATCAGAGGAAACAATTTACTAAGCAAATTAATAGTATAAACAATGGTGTCAGGGGAGATATTTGACATGCTCAGGAGAACAAACTTCCCCAGTGTGTTCATGGCCTCTATTTGTTTTACAACAATTCATGTTCCAATTATGCGTGAGTCATTTGTTTGTTCGTTAGCACAGGTCTGAGCTGGAACTCAATTTGGCAATAGCTGCTTAGCCAGGACTTCAAAGTTATCCATGTCCTTGAAAGAATGAATATGGGAATTTAGTTCAGGTTATGGCTGCATTAAAACATTTGCCTAACTCCTGAGTGAGTTCCCCACCATAGACCTATAATATTTCCATTGGCTACAAGTCCATCATGGATCCTAGGAATGGCTTTTCCTTCTCAGGGTGGCAGGGCTTGGAAACCAGGATCAATTCCAGGGGCTGTACCAACTTGCAGTGAAAGAAATTTTCAGTGAAGGCTTGACTGTGTGGGACACCTTCTATGGAAAGATTTGATCTCACCAGCATCTTTGAGAGTTGGTAGAATGGTGTCATCAAAAAGAATATCAGCTTTCGAGCTGGACTAATCTTCGGTTGAATCTTAACTTTGCTGCCCCTGAGCTATGACTTTGTACCTCTCTGAGCCTCAGTTTCCTCATCTATAAAATGGGTGTCATGATAGTCATTTGATTCTGGTGAAATTGATGTGACCTATTTACATAACAGGTGCCCTGTACAAATCCTGTTGATTGCCTAGTGGCTCAGATGGTAAAGGATCTGCCTGGAAAGCTGGAGAAGTGGGTTCAATCCTTGGGTCAGAAAGATCCCCTGGAGAAGGGAATGGCAACCCACTTCAATATTCTTGCCTGAAGAATTCTAGACAGAGGATCCTGGCGGGCTATAGTCCATGGGGTCTCAAAGAGTCGGACACGACTGAGCAACTAACACTTTCATACAAATCCTGGGCTAGAGTCTGTCCCCCTTCCTGCATGGGGAGGCACACTCACCTCTGCAGCACAGTTTACTGCAAACAGTGGGTTTGGGCTCATCTTGTGGCCCAGTGCCTGGCAGGCAGGAGATGCTCACTGTGCATCAGTGGGCTGAATCTCTGAGTAGCTGATCCCAGCAAATCACTTAGGAGAACCGAAGTGACTGATGCGCAGACCGAATGGCCTGCACCATTCCTCCAGCCCTTCTCAACTGGACAGACATCTGATTGATGCCTTGATGACCAGCCACAGTGGCCCCCGAACAGCCACTATCAGAATCAGCGTGATGTGGGTCCATTTGGATATCTGCAGACCTGAGCAGAACTGACATCTGATTCCCCAAACTGATTTCCCTCAAGTCACATAACTGGGGGAAGTCTTTTCATGTTCCTTGCATAAATGTCTATTTAATCACCATCCTGTCTCTAGCACTCCAATAACATGTACATTTCCCCCCCTTCATCGCGTTTCAGCTCCGCAAAGAAACAAAACGGCTGGCTGAAGAGCTTGGGCCATCTGCAGTAGTTAAGCCCTATTTTCCCCTGACTGCTCACTTGGATGGAGAACTTTGCAGCTAAGTCCCATTAGTCATTTGGCTCCTGCTCTCATTTCACAGAGGAAGCTGCAGAGGCCAAAGTCACATAGGCTGGTCAGGGCAGAATAGAGGCTGCATTGGTCTTCCCAGAAAAACCTCTGCCCCACCAAACCTTCTCCTTCCTCATCCAGCTATGCAGCTATGCCTTTGTGGTCCTGAGGATTTGGGTTCAGATCCCAGCTTTGCTATCTGCTGGCTCTGTGACTTTCAGCTTGACTACAGAACTGCCCAGAGGGGCATGTCCCCCATCAGCCAAATGGCGATGATTACACAACCTTTTAGGGTGATTGTGAAAATTGAGACGGTGTGAAATGTGCTCAGCTTGGGTCTGGCACATCGCACCCGCCCGGTACTATTTGCCTTCGTCCTTCGCTCGAAATGTTCACTGCAAGTAATATGAACGGAAATAGCTCACATTTATTGAGTCCTTACTGGGTTCCAGAAACTCTTCTAAGCATTTGACATGTATTATCTCGTTTATTCCTCTCTCTCTAAAGGCAAAGGTATCTTTCTCTCCTCCCTGAAGCCATCCGTCTTCACAACTATTGGACTGCCTGGCCTAGCACCACTTCAATGGAATTTGCTGATTTTAAACAACATGTTGCTGAAATGATTTCTTGTTTTCTGTGGCTGGCTTGCAGCAGCCAGCGTGCTTCCTGTGACAAAGTGTGATGAAATCAAATGCTGTTGTCTTGGCTTTTAGTACAGAGGACCGGTCCAAAATCTGCACTCAGGGTTGACTCCTGCAGACGGAGGGAGGGGGGTGCGCAGGGTTAGGCAATGGGGGGCAGGGGGCAGGGAAGGCTGGAATTCTCCTGATGGAGTTAGGAAAGGGGGTGACAGCTGGATGGGGGTTGGGACCAGATGAGATCTCCCTCTGTCAGCGTGACAGCCAGCAATGAAAGAAGTCAGAGATTTTGCTACAGAGTTCAGAAACTTAGTGTGGCTTCCAGGTGTTCATCACACCTTTGCATTGTCCTTATTGTTGCTGTTGTGTAGTTGCCAAGCGGTGTCTGACTCTTTGCGACCCCATGGACTACAGCACACCCGGCTTCCCTCTCCCTCACCATCTCCCAGAATTTGCCCAAATTTGTGTCCATTGAATAGGTGCGTTGTTACTATTCCCCCGACTCATCACATCCAGCCCCAACCCCCAAGCCCTGTGCACAGCTTTGAGCCACACTCATCCCCAGAAAGGACATGTCCAGTCTCATCCTCTCATGTCTCCGTTCTCCCCATTCGCAAAAAGTGCCCCCTCTCCATGAAGCCCTGTTTCTCTCCTTCTCTACCTTGGAACTCCTACTGATCCCTCCAGACTCAGCTCCGACGTCACCTCCTCTCAGAAGCCCATAGAGATCCCCAGTCTGCTCTGGGTACTCCTTCTGAGCCCACGCAGCACCTCTGGACTCCTGGCATCTGTGGCTGTTATCTCTTTCCTCCACAACACTGCAGGTTCACGGAGGACACATCCCATGCCTTATTTAATGCCATATCCCCAGCAGCGAGTTCAGAGCATGACAAACAGTTAACACTTAGTATACATTGGGTGTCGGAATGAATGAACCAGGAAACGAGCACATCGCCACTCAGGTAACTGCTCTTGATAAGAGGTGATAATGATATTGATCATAATTAATAACTACTACCACGAGACACAAAGACTGTGCCTATCTCTTTATCAGATTATAACAACAGCTCTTGAATACTGAGCTCCTATGCTGTTCAGGCAGGGGCTGGTAACTGCATACGTATTATCTTCTTCCCAGCTTTCAGGGGCTTAGCGAGGGAGGCACACAGCTAAAAAGGGACAGAGCCAAAGCCTTAAACTGAGGTCTGCCTGGACGCTTCCCCTGACCCTTGCCTCCTCCCAGAGAACATCACTGCTTCTTATCATTGGGCCCTGACTGGCCTCTGTCTACAGCTGTTCCCAGACCCTCAGGCCCTCCTCCGAGGCCCCTTGCCCCAGAGCCTGGCTTCATTGTTCCGCGTCCTGTCCAATTACTGGGGAAGGCTGGTCTCCCCGCCCCCAGGAAAGCCCAGAGCAGCCAGAGTGTTCAGAGCCCGAGGTCCATGGCAGAAGCCAGGGAAGTCACACGGACATTTGGAAGTGGAGCTGCTTTGTCTGACCACTGAGTGATTTACCGTTTCGCAGCTGTGACAAACATAGAGAGGAGCTGCATGTAACTACATCCTGAATGGCCTGCGGACTAAAACCCAAAAGACACCCCCACAACCCTCTGATCTCCCCTGTCAAGCTTATTTCTAGAGACTGAGGCTAACGGGATGGAATGAGATATTGGAGGCACATCTCCCCACTGGTCCCCCTGGAAGCTCATCCCTCACCTGGGCCACTTAGGGCTTGGAACCCCAGGTACCTTGGCATCCTCACTCTCTCTGCTCCCCAAAGTAATAAATGCCCCAAAATTGACTGGGCATTTCCTCATTAGAAAGGCATTCCACTGGTATTCCCTGGAGAAATTAACCCAGGAATCCTGGAAAACAATGAGAAGTCTTGAGGTTACCTGGGGAAGGTCTTCACTCCCCAAACCATTCCTGAGTGCTTAACATGCATATCAGGTCTGTGTTGGGGGCTGGAGACGTCAGGGAAATCAGATCTGATTCCTGCTCGAGTCCGGGCAGCGTGTGTGAGGGGGAAGTGTGGTGATACTCACGCATGTGAGGACTGACATCTAAACGGGAGGCAGAGGGCAAAAGAGAGAAAGGTATCAGTTTCAGTGAGAAGCGGAGGTGGTGAGTGGTCAGGGAAGGCTTCAAAAGAGAGGAAACCCCAGGGCTGGAGGCTGAAGGATGACGGGGCATTCCCAGGTCACCCTACGCACTTACGGTAGCAGAGGAAGCAGTCCAGCTATTGTCAGCTGTTCAGCAGAGCTTGGGCACGTGGTACCAGAGAGAGCATGGCCAGAGACAAGGCAGGGCCCAGGTCCAGGGCCTGAGGAACCAGGACCTAGGACAGGTGAGTCACCGAAGGGTTTGAAGAAATGGGATGCTATGCTCTGAGTGGAACCTTAGAAAGACTGCTCTGACTATAGTGCTAAGGGTGGATGCAGAGGGCAGGGAGCATAAGCTGGAGGCCACAGACCAGTGAGGAGGCTGATGCCCTTTAAAGGCGGCATTTTTGTGGGGACCCAGCACAGTCTGAAGAGTGCCCATCTCACACATACCTATGTGCATGCTCATTCATTCAACTGTATCCAACTCTTTGCGACCCCATGGATTATAGCCAGCCAGGCTTCTCTGTCCATGGAATTCTCCACGCAAGAATACTGGAGTGGGTTGCCATGCCCTCCTCAAGGGGATCTTTCCCACCCAAGGACTGAACTCACATCTCCTGCACTGGCAGGCGGCTTCTTTACCATTGAGCCACCTGGGAGGCCCATATCAGAGAATGTGATGTCTGTACTATTGTTACCACCACTAGATGCAGCAGGAAATTAAAGACCAGAGAGATTAAGTCACCTGTCCAAGGGCACACAGCAAGTGGTCATCTCAGGATTTGAGCCATCAGTTCAGCCTGAGAGTTCATGCTCTTAACCACTACACTATAGTGTTCCTTCGTCAGAGCCGACCAAGGCTTGGGGCAGGGTAGAGTGGTTAAAGAAAGGATTCCTTAACGGGCCCACCAACCGTATATTAAGGGCTCCCCTGAAATAGCTTCTGGCCTCCGTGGAGAGAGGGGTGCAATCTTTAATCCTGAGGCCCCTGGAGAAAAACTACAGCATGAAATGTGAAGGCGCTGAAAACTCCCAGGGCAGTGCCATAATATGAAGCCACTAGGGGTCACTTGAGTCCCCAGGAACACATACCTTTGGAGGTATGGAAGCAACACTTTGGTTTAGGTGGGTGTGGGCCTGTAAAGTCTTCAGACACAGGAAGACAGGGTACGGGTGGTCACAGAAGGGTGTGCCCCAGTGAGAAGAACCCGATTTTCATCAACGCAGGGCCATTCCTGCCAGGGAGACTGAGGTCAGATGACTCCGGCAGGCACTGGGTGCTCTGTAGACCCCTATCAAGTGGCCAAGGCCATGACCCCCTGCAGGGGGCCAGTTTCCACTCTCCCAGCCATGCGCCCAGAAGGGACAGGATTTGGAGGGGGCTGAGGGCTAGAGTCCCACCCAGGGATCCTCTGATAGAAGAGAGGCCCGGGGTCAGAGAGGAAGGTTCCATGTGGCTTCTGTGTGTGTGTCTGGTGGTATACAAAGTTGGACTTTGAGCTTGCTGACTCTGGGCTTTGGACTGCATTTAATGCCTCCAATCCCTCATCTTTAACATGGGAATAAAACTCTGCCAAAGCAGGGTCGTGGTAAATGTCAAAAGTGAATCCTGGCGGTTAGCCCGCGAGCCAGGCTTTGTAAAGCCATCATCAGATGTGCTGAGTTTTCCAGGTGTTGTATAGCTTGGAACTGGAGCTGCTGATACTGGAATGTAACAGTGAACTTCAGTCTAACTCTAGGGGCTGCTAGCTAGTGGTCAGCCAAAGAACAACACGATAAGCTCCTACATACAAACAAGCTCTGTTCCAAGAACATGTCCATGTGTCCAATTTGTAAGTCCAACAAAGTCAGCCTAGGTACCCAACTAACACGACTGGCTGTATGGTACCATACTGTAACAGGTTTATAATATTTTTCACACAAATAATACATTAAAAAAACAAACAAAAAATAAAACATTTTTCATCTTACAGCACAGTACCCTGAAAAGTACAGTAGTACCAACTACATCACCGCTGCTTTTATGCTTATTTCCAGACATCCTGGGCTTGAAATAAAGATATTGTACTACTGTCTTCTATACAATACTGGACAGTAAAGTACACAAAAGCACAGCCACTTGGGGAGGATGCACGCATGTGACAATGTACTCCAGACACATGAACTAACTTATGTGATTGGACAGGCAAAGGTAGGTTTGCATCTTCGAAAGTTCGCAACTTGAAGGTTCATATGTAAGGTACTTACTGTACACAATAAAGGATCATGACCTTCCTTCCTCTATCTTTGTTAGATGGAACTCAGAATTGTATTTAAAGTCTGGGTGAAGTCACTTAGAAACATATGTTAACAGCACCTCCTGCTTGCTAAGGCGGGGGAACCATGAAGTAGGTATTCTTTTAAAGCAAGCTGAAAAGTTCAGGAAACAAGGGATCTTTTGGGAGCGAATAATTCACAGCTTAAAGCAAAACAAAGAGAGTAAGACTGAGGCCAGGGTCACCATCCTAGACCAGGACTGGGCCAATCAGCCGATCAGAGGCCTGGCCTGATGGGCATCTGTGCCAACACCTGTTGGAAGCAAAGCATCTCTTTACTATCCTAAAAAAAAAGCACTGTTAGAGATGAGATGGTCAGGAGGAATGCCTAAAGCTGGTAAAAATCACCATCAGAACATTATGAACAAACTGCACACACCTACATTCCCAGCACTGGTGGCAAAGCCCAACCCCCCTGAAGGGGCATTTACACACGAATGGCTGGACAGGCTGGTGCCACGCTGAGGCTTGGCACCACAACTCCTAGGCAGACCGCACAAGGCAGATACCTTCTGTCTGACAGCTGCCTTATCCAGACTCCAGCATGGGAGAACCGGCACAACAAAACGTTTACAAACCCTTCAATATCCATTGAGCACAGCTTCAATATCTCTGCCATGCTGCTTTCCTCACTGCAGGGCGTTGGCTCCCCTAGAGGGACAGACCCATTCTCACACCTCGTGGGGTCAAGGGGCCCCATGGCGCCCACCACGGCTCCGTTTCCAGATCTTTTCTGACACAAGCTCGTTTAAAAAGTACCAGAAGGGGCTGCTGCCTCTCCCACCAACCTAGGTACAGCTTCATCCTCCGCTGGTATTCTGGGGGTTTCCTCCAAAGTCTCCCAAATTGGAAGTGTTTGGGAACTCTCGAGTCATAAGCTACTTGGAGTCCCCAGTGAGCTTAGGGGCTCTACCTCATTCTTGCTGATATTTAAAGAGATTCCTATTGAGTTTCCCAAAGAGAACAAGCCCACACGTCAGACAGGCTTCTCTATCTTCCCATCCCTTCACCCCAGACACAGAGTAGCTACGCGGAGTACTGTGGATCCTGGGGTGGGGGGTGGGGGTGAGGCCTGGAAGAAGGGGGCCTGGTATTCCCAGAGGGGGTTTGCGTGCAAAGAGAGAGGCCGGAACAAGGGAGCCAGACGACTCCTGCTGCAGTGACGTCCGAGTTCCCATAACCTGGAGAAGATGCGGAGGACCTAAGACTGGGTTCTGCCCGGGGCCTCTTGGGCTGATGTCACCTCCAGGGGCCTGGGGTCCAGCCAGCCCCCAGGCTGGGGAAGAGCTGCCAGACCCCGGGGCTGGGGAAAGTGGGGGCGGGTTCGCGCGGAGGGGCACTCACGGAGGAGAAGTTGTGCGGCCCGCAGAGCTCGCCGCGGTACTTGCAGGAGAGCAGCATGTCCTCGAGCTGGTGGCCCAGGCGGTCCATGAAGGCGGCGCTGATGCCCTCGAAGTGGCGGGGAGGCAGGAAGAGGCGGAAGTCGGCCAGCTTGCGGAACCACTGGCGGCGCGGCTCGTCCCCCCGCAGCAGCTCGCTGACCAGCGGGCGCGCCGTGCGGTTGGGCAGCAGCAGCCCGAGCCAGTGGCCGGCGTAGTAGAGGTCCCCCTTGGAGAGGCGCGGGAAACGCAGCGGGTTGTTGTTGCACACGGTGACGGCGGGGAAGGGCAGCTGGCGGCTCCACTCGCGGTGCACACGCGTGTGCGACGGGAAGCTGAGCCAGTAGAGCAGGCGGTTCGAGGACCAGGACAGCAGCAAGCCGAGGGACGTGCAGAAGGCCAGCACCCAGAGGGCCCGCCGCTGGAAGGAGCCCCCGGGCGCCGCGCGCCCCGCGCACATGTGCCGCAGCCCGTGCAGTTTAGCGCGGCTCAGCGGCGGCCGCCCCCTGCGGGCGCCCCCCGGCCCCTGCAGCGCTCGCTCGCGCTCGCCGCCCCGGCCGCCCCCGGGCTGCCCGGCCGCCGCCACCGCCGCGGGCGCCGGTTCCTCGCGGGCCATGCGGAAGCGTCCCGGGCCGGTGAGTGCGGCCGCGGGCCGCCCGGCTCCGCCGCTCCGGCTCATTCATTCAGTCCGCGCGGGTGGCGGCAGCGGCGGCGGCCCCGGCCGGGCGGAGCCGCCATGGAAGTCCGCAGCAGCGCTGGAAGCAGCAGCGGCAGCCGCCGCGCGCAGCCCGCGCCAGGGAAGCGTGCGCCCGAAAGGAGCTCCGGTGGCGCGGCATGCCCGCCCGGCGCCGCCACCGCCGCCTCCGCGGGCGTCCGCCCGGGACCGAGCCCGCCTCGGCCCGCCGCCCCTGGCACGGGCCTTCCCGAGCGCCTCCCAGGCTCTCCTGGCTCCGAGTCCTCCTGAGGATGCCCGACGCCGGCCACTACCTTTGGAGCGGCCCCGCTGGGCGCCGCCTCTCCGGTCCCTGGGTGCTGCACCCGCGTCCCCTTGTCCTGGACCTCGGGGTACCCTGAGCTGAGTCCCTCCGGGCTCCGCCTAACCCCAGCTTTTACGCTGGTCCCGGGAGAGCAGCCACTCGGCCACCATGCCTGATTCGGACATCCCCAAGGGCCCCCCGCCGGTGGCCCGCGGTGCTGGGACACGGTGGGGAGAAGGTGCCGGGGGACGAGCGCCCCCAGAGGCTCGCGGCCGCTCCTGGCTGGGCGGGTGGGGTGGGTGTGTACCGGGAGGAGCGGTCGCCCTGCTGGCCCTCTTTCCCTTTCCTCCGGGACCCTCCTAACTGCTCCTCCGGCTGCGCTCGGTGAAGACCTGCTAAGGCTCCCCCGAGTCCTGCGCCGCCCGCGTCCTGCGTTGCAATGTGACCGCCCTCGCCCGGGGCTGGGGGCGTCTCAGGGTCCCGCCGGAGGCTGCCGGCCGACGGGCTCCTTCAAAGCTGCTGGCCAAAGGGAAGTGTCGCTTCTCTCCCCCGCACGGCTCTGCGAAGTGCCTCGAATCTCCAGAAGAGCCCGATCTCGCCGTTCCTCGCCTCTTCTTTCTCCTGCCCCGGTGCTCCAGGAGCTGGGGACTGCGGAGCCCCGGCTACTCCTCTCGGGGGTGACCCGGACTCGCTGCTCCGCGCGCCCGGCTCCTCTGGAGACTCTCAGCCCAGCGGTGGCGGCCGCGCCGGCTGCGCTCGCCTCCCGCCTGCCCGGCCCTCCTCGGGGCCCCCGGGCGAACTTGGGCAGCGGCCGCGCGACGCTGGCGCGGCTGGGTTTCCAGCACCTGCTCCTCGGCTCGCCGGCCCGGCGGCTCCGGGCAGGCGGGAGGGGCGGCGGCGGCGAGCGCCGTGCGCTCTCGGAGACGCGGTGCTGACGCGCGCGGCTCCTCCTCGCTGCATTTTAATTCCTGGCCACTGTGGCCGCTGCACACCGAGCGGGAAGCCTCTTGCCAGAGCCGGCCGGGTGGGGGATGCGCTGCACAGATGTGCCGGGTTGTGCGGGGCTGGCGGGAGAGACGCGGAGTAGCAACCTTGCGTGTCTGTGGGCCGTGTGTGGATGAGTGTGAGGCCACGTCTCACTGTGTCGGGTGGGCTGTCGAGAACCCGAAGCCGCTGTCTAATGTGGGCCTTTGAGCAAGTGTGTGAGTGGGGTGTCAGGCGCTGAGTGTGGGTAGGATGTGCGTGTGTGCGTGTGAACGGGCATCTCGGTGTATCTGGTGGAAGTGGGTTTATTTTTGCAGACGCTGTACTGTGGCTATTTGAGTACGTGTGTTGTGTGTAGGATAGAGGGCTGGTGTGTATGCTCTACTTGGGTGGACCGTTTGCATTTAGCGGGTGGTGGGTGCCAAGTGTGTTGATGTGTGGGTGGATATCAGCAGCTTCTGGACGTGGTGTGTAGTTGGTGTGTGGCATGTGTGTGGTGTGTAAGACGAGTATGTGTGTTGGGCTGCTAGGAGCAGTCCCTGCGTCTCTGGCAGATTGGGCCCAGCAGGGGCAACCCTGCCTTTTAGGAGCTTCTGGTGTCCCCTCTTAGCCACTTCCCTGGGGAGCTCTGCTGCTTACCCCTGACTGCAGCCCACCACGCACAGCCTCCCTGGATGAGCGGGAGGGGGAGAGTGACTTCGGAGGACCGGAGACTCCCAGGATGCCATTCTCACAGCAGGGTTCCTACAGTTGCTTAATGATGATGTCTTTCTTCCCTCCTGGGCAGGCTCAAGGTCTTCCACTAACCTCTGGGCACTTTGGACACTTTCATTCAGCTTTTTAATTAATCAATTAAAGTCTTTATTGGATGTGTTACAATTTTGCTTCTGTTTTATGTTTTGGTGGGTTTTTTTTTTTTTTTTTGGCCCTGAGGCTTGTGGGGTCTCAGCTCCCCGACCAGGAATCTAACCTGTACTCCCTACATTGGAAAGCGAAGTCTTAACCGCTGGACTGCCAGGGAAGTCCCTCGCTTTTTAAAATGTTCCATCTTGGCGTGTCTCATTCACTTGGGGAAGTAGCTCCTGAAGTTGGGTTTTGCTAAAATTCTGCTCTGGATTCGGTTCCTTGAAGACATCTGTTGCTGGCTTTGGGGAAAGGTTCCGAATCTGCCAGTTTTGTTGGGGCCTCTGACAGAGGCTCACTCACCAGGGCTTCAGTCTGGTCCCGGCAGTCCTGGGACGGAGGCCACGGTGTCACATATCCCGGCCAAGGTGGGGGGAGCCTGTGGGTTCAGTGAAGTGACTGATGAAGCAGCCGGACCCCCCCAGCATCACAGCCCTGGGGTGGCACAGAGCCCTGTCCCGTAGAACCTTTGAGACCTTTTATGTTTCCCATTTGTTCAGCTGTTATGGGCTTTTTCTTTCCTGGGTTTTTTTTTTTTTTTCCCTTGAAATGTACACATGCAGGTTTTGGTTACCTGAGCATCTTCCCTGCCGTGGCTTCTCTTATTAATTCTCCAGATGGGTCACCTCTTCACAGAGAGGAAGGGTATCCTACATGGGCCCCATGGCACAGATTTCTGGGCTCTTGGCACAGAAATCCAGAGGCAGACACGGGTGATCCCAAGTGATCACGGGCTTTCTTTTTGGCGCATGGATGCAGTGCGTTTCCTACGCTGCCTGAAATTCCCCCTCACCCGCTTCTTGACCAATACTTGGACCAGCTCTGTGAAGTTCTGCCCTTTCCTCAAATCCCAGCTGAAACATTGCATCCTAGGTAACTGGATTGATAGGCCCATCATAGCCTTTGTATAGCACGTTGTCATTGCATGGGTCCAGGCTTTCCTTCTGGATGTGAGCCCTTTGAGGACAGAGACCACATCTCATTCACATTTTTGCCTCTATCTCAGCACAGTGCCCTGGCACCTAGACGAAACACATCAAGATGGAGGAAAGGAGAAGGGAACTAAGATTTCCTGAATATTCCTGTATGCCAGGCAACTGAACCAGACACATTTTAAATTTCTCATTTCAACCTTGCAGGGGTGGGGGGGGGGGCGTGTGGTATTTTTACCCTCTTTTTACAACTGTTGAAAGGAATTGAACTCAGCTCTAACTCATTCCAAAGTCTAAGCTTTTCTTTTCCCATCCTGCTGCTTTCAAAAACATGAAAAATAATAACTGTATAACAAATGTAGGTCTTCCTAATCACTAGGACTTGTTCCAAGTGACTTACATTAAAAACAAGTGTCAGGACTTCCCTGCTGGTCCAGTGGCTAAGACTCCGAGCTCATGATGTGGGGGATCCGGATTTGATCCCTGGTCAGGAAACAAGATCCCACATGCCCACAAGGAAAGAGTTCACATACTGCCACTAAAGACACTGCCTGCATGCCACAACCAAGACCTGGCACAGCCAAGTAAATAAAGAGTAAACCAAGCCAGGCTTCCCAGGTGGCACAGTGGTAAAGCATCTGCTTGCCATTGCAGGAGATGCAAGAGATCTGGGTTTGAGTCCTGGGCCGGGAAGATCCCTTGGAGTAGGGAATGGCAACCCACTCCAGTATTCTGGCCTGAAAAATTCCATGGAGAGAGGAGCTTGGTGTGCTACAATCCACGGGGTTTCAAGGAGTCAGACACGACTGAGCGCCACCACCGAAAGCAAATCCAAAAAATGACAGGAAAAAAAAAAAGTGTCATAAACATTCTAAATGTTTAACCCTCAAAATAATCCGATGAGGCCCAAATGAATACTGCTGTTTTCTCTACTGCAAAGGAGAGGACTCCTGACCACAGAGAGCTTGAGTTACTCACCCTAAGCCACGCAGCTTAAGCTGGAGGGCAGCCTTTCAGTGCAGGCAGCTGGGCTCCAGCCCCTGTGCTCTCAAACCCTGCCCCACGGCATCGGTGCTCTCAGAGCTACCCTGACATGTCAGCTCTCGTGAATCAGGCGAGCTCTCTTGGCTGAAAAAACAAACTCACAAGGCAGTTCCTGAACTGCCCCATGCGACCTATCCACCAAGAAGTCCACATTTAGCCTTGCGATTTCCCAATCATAAGCTTTTAAGAAAATCTCCCTTTTCCTGTTTCTCTCTAAAACATCTGTCGCTCCACACCTGGCTTCCTGGCCTTGGGTGTGACCTTTGGGCGCCAGCCAGCCCACATTTCTGGTGGGTGACCACCACTGCCAATTATCAGCTCTTTCTCCCACGAAATGAGTTTGCTGGGAGGGAAGGCCCGTTGGAGTCAATATGATTTTCTGTTTTTATAATCCTGTTGTAGGAGCTGACAGTTGTGGGCTTGATCAGGCTTCACTGGAGCCCTTGGCATTCCTGCTTATCCCCAATCCCTACTACTCAGGGGCATGGTTATTGGAACGTATCATATTGTTCAGTCGTCCAGTTGTGTTTGAATTTTTGTGATCTCATGAACTGCAGTACTCCAGGCCTCCCTGTCTCTCACCATTTTCTAAGTTTGCATCAGTGATGCCATGTCCATTGCATCGGTGTCCACTGTATATCCATTGCACTGCTGATGCCATCCAGGCATTATGTCCATTGCATCGGTGATGCCGTCCGGGCCTCTCATCCTCTGATGCCCTCTTCTCCTTCTGCCCTCAATCTTTCCCAGCATCAGGGACTTTTCCAGTGAGTCAGCTGTTCACATCAGGTGTACTCCAGTATTTTGGAATATACCATAGGTACCACCTCACCTGGCTCTTCGGAATCCCTGCTACACATCCCATCAGTGACAGTCCACTGGTAACTGATTGTATTCCAAAACATCTGGCAGTGTTTAAAGCTCCCTTTTGTCACATTGGAATCAATCTCTTTGCAAATGTCTCCTAATTTATCCCTGGGGAGCCACACAAAATATGTTTGATCTTTCTTTCACATGGGAACCCTTCAAAATACTTTATAAAATTGAAGTACATCAGTGGTGAAAGGGGTGCTAGAAGTCAGCCTTCTAGCCAAATCTTCAAGAAAGTCTTTTCTTCTCCAGATTAAATGCTATCAGTTCCTTCATCTGTTTCTCCTGCATATTCTGCTCTCGGGATGGGATCTCGGGTGCTGATGTCTTTAAAATGGTCCCATACCCATTGGTATGAACCCACCAAGCCCTTTACTTCACACCTGATCCTTCCAGAACCTGATCTTTCTTCTGATGGTTGTGGGTTCTTTTCTGCCCCCATCACCACCTCTGGGATTAAGTGGAGGTGGTGGGTGGGAAGAGGGAAGCGTGGGCAGTAACAATGTGTTCTTGGTGGCTCTGCTTAAGATGCCAAGTGCATTTTCTGTTATGACTCCTGGTGATGAGCTGACATTGCTTCTCATCCTAGAGTTCATTGCTATTATGGGGCAGGTGGGCCTCTGTGGTCTATCTGTGAACCTAAATAGCTGGCCTTTTCTTCCTTCTTTCTCTTTGTCTTTCTTTTTCTGACCCTGTGCTGCCCTGGGGTCCCTATCGCTATGCCTCTCTCTCTCCTCCCTTCTCTTTTTCCTTTTCCTTCCTTTCTTCGCTTCCCAACCTCTGCCTGAAGCCTTGGGGTCCCCTCTGATTCTTAGCTCATGTAACTGGTGACCTCTGGGCTCAGGGAGGTGGTTACAGTGCCCCAAGATCTCAGCCAGTGTCGAGTGGTCATGATGGGGGCTCCAGAGCTGCTAGAAAGGCTGAGCAGAACTTCACCAGGGTTTTGATCACTGGGCATCTCATTTCCCCATCCTTCCCAGCCTCCCTCCCTGGAGCTGGCACTGGAGTTGCTGCTCCATCTCACTTTGCACGTGTTTCAGCCTCTCCACTGCTTCCCCCACTCACTCTATGGCTTTCTTATATTATACTTGGCCCGCCTAGCACTTGCTTCTTCCAGAAGAAAGAATCTCTTTCTTAGATTTCTCTGATTTTTTTTTTTTGGCAGTTTTTGGTCATCCTCATTTTACTGGAGTTCAAGCTCTCAGCTGCTCATCTTTCACCAGCACTAAATCCCAGGGCTCAGAGGGCAAACAAGGGCACACAGCCACCAGAAGAAAGATGGGGACTGGAAGGACCAGGTCCAGAGCAGGGAGCTGCTAAGTTCATGCTCTGCTGAACCACTGTGCTCCAGGGTGAAAGCAAATCCTGAAAGATGGGAGGATGTAATGTAACCTAATATCTAATTGAACTCCTTCACTCTGGAGGGTGGGGGCAGCAGGATGAAGCAGAGGTCCAGAGAGGGGAATGGCTCGTATAAATCACACAGATGGATGCTGAGAAACACACAACCGGAACCCAGATTCCAGCTACTGGTTTATTCTCTGCTCACCCTATGTAATGGACTTCCCTGGTAGCTCAGCTGGTAAAGAATCCTCCTGCAAGGCAGGAGACCCGAGTTCAATTCCCAGGTCAGGAAGATACTCTGGAGAAGGGATAGGCTACCCACTGCAGAATACTTGGGCTTCCCTGGTGGCTCAGATAGTAAAGAATTCGCCTGCAGTGAGGGAGACCTGGATTGGATCCCTGGGTTGGGAAGAACTCCTAGAGGAGGGGATGGCAACCCATTCCAGTATTCCTGCCTGGAGAATCTCCGTGCACAGAGGTGCCTGGTGAGCTACAGTGCATGGGTTGCAAAGAGTCAGAATAAATTTTCAACAATCCATTTTGAAACTAGCAAAGTATTCACATGGTCAAAAAGGACAAAGGAGTAAAAAGTTTAGTAAAACAGTCTCTCTACCCCTCGCCTTTGTGGCCATCCATCTTTCCTCCCTGAAGGCCACTAATGCTATCAATTTATTGTATAATTTATTAGTGATGCTCATGAATATACATGTGTGCATAACCGCCATGTGTCTCCCCTTTCTCACGCAAATGGTTGCATTCTGCGAACACCATTCACTGGAGTAATTGCGTTCTGCGTTCTTGACACCTTTTTCTTCTCTGTGTTTGCAGTTATTTTATGGTTGCCTTCCTCTGGCATCTCTCTCCAACTTCTGTGCTTTTCCTCAACTTCTCATTTCACGTTGTCCTGCTCTTCCATCCAAGAATGACAGTGGGTCCTATGGCAAGGTGGTACACAGAACTTGCTGTTTTATTATCAGAGTTTCTGTTAACTCTTTGTTAGATATGCTGATGGATGAAAGCCCTTGTGTGGATAATCTCAAACAGCAGGCAGTGCGAAACTATTTCAATTTGCCACTGAACAGTATTAGATGATGCATTTGAAAGGATTTAGTTTTCTAGTCATATTTTCTTTAAACTAATTATAACACACACACACATACACACACACACACAGAGGCAAAATTGAGTGTCCTGAGAATACAGCTCCAGTTGGTTTGGGAAAGTGGTCCAAACTTGCATTGGTAGGCGGAGAAAGCCAGTTTTGGACTCAGAAATTTCTGTGACTAATATAGAGAGCAGGTAAGACACACCCTTGAGAGAAACAGAGGGTGTCACGGCCAAAAGTGATCTTAGTGAGCATGCGGTTACTCTTAGAAGAGGAACTTGATAAACAAGTTTAGTGACTTGCCCTGGTCACTGGGAAGTTGATCTTATGATGGTGATGATGATGGTAGTGATGTTGGGTGATGGTGATGGTGTTGATGAGGATGGTGATGATGGCGGTTGGTGATGGTGGTGATGGTGATGGTGGTGGTGATGGTGGTGGGTGATGGTGATGGTGGTGTTGATGATGTTGATGATGGTGATGGTGGTGGGTGATGGTGATGGTGGTGTTGATGATGGTGGTGATGGTGGTGATGATGGTGATGATGGTGGTGTTGATGCTGGTGATGATGGTGGTGGGTGATGGTGATGATGGTGTTGATGGTGATGATGGTGATGATGGTGGTTGTTGACGGTGATGATGATGATGGTGGTGATGGTGATGATGGTGGTGGGTGATGGTGATGATGGTGGTGATGATGATGTTGGATGATGGTGATGATGGTGGTGATGATGATGGTGGTGATGGTGATGATGGTGATGATGGTGGTGGGTGATGGTGATGGTGATGATGTTGGATGATGGCGATGATGGTGGTGATGATGGTGTTGATGATGATGGTGATGATGGTGGTGGGTGATGGTGATGATGGTGGTGTTGATGCTGGTGATGATGGTGGTGGGTGATGGTGATGATGGTGGTGATGATGATGGTGGTGATGGTGATGATGGTGGTGATGGTGGTTGTTGACGGTGATGATGATGATGGTGGTGATGATGGTGATGGTGATGATGGTGGTGATGGTGATGATGGTGGTGATGGTGATGATGGTGTTGATGATGATGGTGATGGTGGTGATGGTGATGATGGTGGTGATGGTGATGGTGGTGATGATGGTGATGATGGTGGTGGGTGATGGTGATGATGGTGATGATGATGGTGATGGTGATGATGGTGGTGATGGTGGTTGTTGACGGTGATGATGATGATGGTGGTGATGATGGTGATGGTGATGATGGTGGTGATGGTGATGATGGTGGTGATGGTGGTGATGATGGTGGTGATGGTGGTGATGATGGTGGTGGGTGATGGTGATGATGGTGGTGATGATGATGGTGGTGATGGTGATGATGGTGATGATGGTGGTGGGTGATGGTGATGGTGATGATGTTGGATGATGGCGATGATGGTGGTGATGATGGTGTTGATGATGATGGTGATGATGGTGGTGGGTGATGGTGATGATGGTGGTGTTGATGCTGGTGATGATGGTGGTGGGTGATGGTGATGATGGTGGTGTTGCATGATGATGACGGTGATGATGGTGGCAATGATGTTGAGTGATGGTGATGATGGTGCTGATGGTGATGATGGTGATGATGGTGGTTGTTGACGGTGATGATGGTGATGGTGGTGATGGTGATGATGGTGTGGTGATGATGGTGGTAGTGGTGATTGTGATGGTGATGATGATGGTGATGCCGATACTGATATTGATAGTGAGAACTAATTGTGTGTCAGGCACTGTGCTCGATGAACATGCATGAGCTCATTTAACCCTCACAGAAACCTTATGAGGTATGTGTCACCATCATAGCTCTTCCGCCCAGGAGGAAACTGAGGCAGGTTGGATAAGTAACTTGTCCAATCAGTGCCTGTTTTGGCTCTGAAGTACAGGGCTGAATTAGGTGAAATTATGACTGTAGTGGATATCGACTGAGCACCTAGCATGTGTCAGACACCGTGCCAGGCATGGGAAATGCAGCATCTACTAAGACGTGATCTCTGTCTTAGCTTGCGGTCTAGCGGGGGGTGTGGGTCAGAAAATAGATACTTGTGTTAAAGTATGATAAATGCTATGCCAGAGTGTGTGGAGAGGGCTCCTCTTCCTTGGTCTGAGAGCACTCATCACACACTGAATTTGGTTTCCAACTGAATTTCCCCATGCATTTTCGTTTTCTCACCCAGCTCATGGAGAACTGTTTAACTCTGTCTACAGGGACCCACCTTGGAGCCAGGATCTGAGACCAGAGACAGCCCCAGCAGAAGTCCATGAGGAGGAGCCCTGACCCATGACATCCACGTGCCCACATTCCCATCCTCCTCCTGATGTGGGTTTTTGTGTCCTCGGTGGTGTCCTGTTGACCTGTGACATTTACTTCCTGAAGCCAGATCCTGTCAGTAATGAATCTGTCTCTTCCCCCCGTCACCTTCCCTATTCTGGGCTTAGGCTTGAATAACCGGGTGTTGGTTGTAACTCTGACCATAAAGTTAGCAGAGCAATGGAGCTTTGCACCCTTTCCCACCTAATTTCCTCTCCCATACATATAACAAAACTCATTAGAACAGTTAAGCATAATAACCGTCTCTAGTATAGTTACCATCCACTCATGGTACGGAAAGGCAGGCAGTTAAAATCGGATTTAATGACATAAAACTCGAGGTACAATTAGGCATTTTATTTCTCAATTCCTTGGCTGTCCCCTTCCCAGCCATGACTTAGTAGTACCCCGGCTCTCACCTCCCCTTCGGGGAGCACTCACTAACCAGCCCTGAATCTGTCTTGCAGACAGACCCTTTGCAGTGACTCAGAGATTTCAGGCTGGGTTGATTTGTCAAAAGCCTCCTTTCCCAGCTGCTTTCCCTCGAGCCACTGCTTTTCTCTGGCTCTGCCACCAGCAGTTTGTTTATTTCCTTTCCCTTATAAATGACCTGGGCCAAACCACTACCTCGGGTTTCTATCCTCCTGGTTTATCTTGCCTGTCCACCCACAGGAGGGGCAGAATGGGGAGGGGTTTTGTACATTCTTTTGCAGTGGTATGGACCTCTGTGATTATCCAAATAGAAGACAGGGCAAAGGAGGGCAGGGCAGGAAAGGCAGGATAAGAAAAGGAAAGGGGAGAGGAGGGGATGATGGGGAGGAAGAAGAGAGAAAGATAATACAGAGCATCTGCTGGGTGTCTATCACAAACGACTATGGACACCACATAATGTTTTTTATTTTTTTGGCTGGATCATGCTGCTTGTGGGATCTGGGTTTCCCAACCAGGGATCGAATGCAGGCCCTCAGCAGTGAAAGCACCAGGTCTTAAGCACTGAACTTCCAAGGCATTCCCCCATGTGATGTTCCTTCATGACAATTCACGATAATGTGAGCCCATTTTACAGATGGGCACATAGAAATTTTATTCTTCTAATCTTATTCCCTCTGTTGCTGGTTTAAGCACAGCTCAAACCATAATCACTCAATGCAACCACTCACTGAGCTGGATGTCAAGCACTGAGTTAAGCCTCATCTTCCAGACAGAGAAAATGGGGCTCAGAGACAGGAAGACTCAGGGCTCAGAGACCTGCTTAGGGTCACACAGAGTAAGTCGCATAGCAGCCGAGCCAGGATTCCAACCCAGGTCTGACTCCAATGTGTTGGTAATTATTAGAAAGGCAGGAAATTGGGAGTTAAAAGAGAGAATAGATAACGTGGGTGGCAGCATAATTTAGAGTTTCGCAAAAGCCCTCAGGGAGATGGAGGAAGTGAAAACAGAAGCCAGGTTCTCAGTATCGGCAGTGCATATGGGGCTCTTTTTTCCCCCAGCTTCAGTGTGATGCATCATGGGCAGAGCTAAAAAGTATACGAGCTCAGAGGCAAGGAAGAGGTTTAGGGGGCTTCCCCAGTGGCTCAGTGGTAAAGAATACACCTGCCAATGCAGGAGACACGTGTTCAATTCCTGGTCCAGGAAGATCCCACATGCTGTAAAGCAACTAAGCAGGTGCTCCGCAACTACTGAGCGGGCGCTAGAGGCCAGGAGCCACAGCTGCTGAAACCCACGCACCCTAGAGCCCATGCTCCACAACAAGAGAAGCTACCGAGTCCCCAAGCACCACAACTAGAGAAAGCCAGTGCAGCAAGGAAGACCCAGCACAGCCAAAAATAGGTGTATAAATAAATACAATTATAAAGAAAGAAAGAGGTTTAGGGAAGTACCCATGCGTACAAGTGCTATAGGCTGAGCCAAGTAATTTGAAGAAAGCCCCACAAAATATTTCCTCTCTCAACATCCAAATGATAAAACATTACCTGGCTGCAAAGTGGGAAGCCATCTTTACAAACCACAGACTTTCAGCCTACTGTCTCCCTCCCTCCCTCCTTCCTCTCCTCTCTTCCAGACCTCAGCTTTGCTTTCTTCTTTTAATCAATACTTCTCTAGGCCAACAATGCTTAAGTTTACTCATTCAATAATCTGCAGCAGCCTACAGTACTAACACACAACATTGCATTCAAAACAGCCTTCTGAAAGCGCCCGGAGTTATGAAGGCAAGTTCATAAGCTCAATGTGCAATAAGAGCAGGAAACAGTTCACACCCTTTGACCTGGAAATCCCATGCCCTAGAAGCTTCCCCAAGGAAATAACCCCCAAAGTACAAAGGTATTTGCAATGAGGGCTTTTCATGCTAGAAAAAAAATAATAGAAAAGAAAAACAGTTCACATGCCCAACATTAGGCAAACAGCTAAGCTAATGATGGTGACAATATGTTCATGGAAAAATGCACCTTTGTGCCTGAACAATAATCAGGGGAGAATTAGGAGAGACAGTGTTTGTTAATAAACAGGGTTTTTTGAAAAAGTTTCTTTGATTTCGGAGAAACAAATGAAACATAAGCAAGCTTACCAAAGCCAAGCTTGGGAACAAGGGACGTTGTAAGAAGAAAAATTTCTGTCTCTATGCATTGGGATCTTTGGATCATGAGCCACTGCACCTGGTCCTCTTAGCTAATCTCACCAACCTTCCCACCGTGGCACTGCCCACGTGCCAATGGAAGCAAGCCATAGGTGATGTCCTGATGTGGCTGAAGCCATCGCCCTGAACCCTGCCCACTCTCGTGTGTTCCTCTTGACTCCTGGGTACCCCTCCCCTGCATGACCAGGATCCCTGCCTCAGTCTCAATCCCTTTTGAACAAAGCCCCAGTAATAGCTCATACGATAGATGCTAAGTGTCCAAATAATAGCTCATAATAAAAGCTGACACCAAGGTGAACTGCCCCCAATATGGGAGAGGTATTCGATGATGATCACACTGAGTTGTTGCTTTCCTTGTGTCCTTTCTGCTGGCTGGGTCCCTGAGAACTGTCTCTGATCATGGACACAGAATCTGTACCAAAGAGGAAATGACTTCTGAGACAAGGCGATTTTATGAATGTTTAAAATGTCTGGAACATTAAAGGAATCGTATTTCAAAAAAATAGAACAAAACAAAAACCAGACTCTTCCTAGAGACCTTACTCTGACTTGTGATTAAACTTATGGCTGGCTGACTCAGTTCAGTGCACTTGACCCTGCCTGGACCTTGACAGTATGAAGGGTCTGAGCCCTTTCTCCAACTGCATCATGCTTCTATCTTTAATTGTGGTTGAAATTCTCCCTGGTCTTGGCACCCATAATAGTCTTCATTCCAGTTTAAAGGCAGTTCAAAGAGATAAGGAACAGTTTGAGCAGTCACAATGCATGTCCCTGAACTAATAATAATGATAATAGTAGCCTTAATTAATTGAGGATAGTAATGTGGCAGGCATAAAGCTAGGGACTTTGCATGCATTATCGCATTTAATCTCCAAGTAACCCTAGTGAACGTGTTATTCTTTCTCTTTGTGCCAAAGAGGAACCTGAGGCTGAGAGAGATCAAGTGGATTACTTAAGGTCAAATTCGAGTTTTGCTGATGTTAAATTCTCCTCCTAACCCCTGTTACATGATACAACCTTCCAGGCACTATCGCATAGTTTAAGCATGAGTGAACCTTTGATTTTCAGGGAGCCTACCTTTACTTTATGTACAATCTTGAAAACTTGCATGGTTATTTGTTTTTCAGGCTCTCAGGAGAACAAAAATGATATACATCATGAAAAGAAACAAGTAGATTTAAGATTCAAGTACCCTTATATTCAGAGTGTATAGCCAAAGTTTGACCACAAAGGAGAAGACAAAAAAGGGACTAAAACGACTGAGAAAAAGATGGCACTTAATGTTGGGTAACCTCTATATGTTTCTAATCACCCTGAGTCTTTTAGCCCCAAAATAAGAGTTGGAATTTACAATGATGGTCTTGGGTTGCCAAGATCACATTTTATTCTGCATAATTTACATAAGAATATATGAAAGAATGGGATATTTTTCAGAAGGAGTTTTGGCCAAATGGTTTCATTAAAAAAAAAAAAAAGTGGTGCTCCAAAGAATAAATAAATCCTTAACTCTTGGAAATGTCGGCTGTGCAGAAAAACAACTTATTGCTTTGGAAGAGAGAGCCTAAATGACAAAGGTCCATTTCCTTCTTTGGTCCATTGTTGCAGCCATCACCTTGAACAAGTTTCCCTGCTGTCATCTTGGTTGATGGCCAAACCATCATTCGGTACATAGCTTAACATTTCCAATTGATTACGATGCTGTCAGTTGGGTTATGTTGTGGGTCTTTAGTTGTTCTAGAAAAGGGAGTTTTGTGGTGTTTAAGTGTTTCTTTTCTGTTTCTTAAACTAAAAATAATGACAGACCAATTTTTACCTCATTTTTTTTTTCTCTCCCTGCAGGAAGAAATAATAAAGGAAAAATGGAATTCTTTTTGAGAAAACAGTTCTCCTGGTCATGTCTCCATCAGAAACATTCTAGGGTTCTGTTCTGTAGGTCTTCGAAGTCTTATGCAAATAGAGATGGAATTCTGCCTTAAAGATAGGTGCCAGAAATCAGAATGTCTCATTTAATGGAGCTCGTTTCTTAGTTTTCTGAAGGCGAATTTCCCTTGGAGGATTTTGTGTGCCAGTGTGTGTATGAGCGTGTGTATGAGTGTGTATATGTGTGTATGCATGCGTATGTGTCTGTGTGTGTATGTGTGTGTCTGTGTGTTGCCCTTTTACATGTTCACACTAATTGACAAGAAGGAATGTGAAATGTCTGTGTAGCTCTGTGATGTGTTGACAATATATCATTTTAAATTTGGAACTGGACTTTTATCCAGGGGAAGAGAGATTTCATTCATGAATTCTGTGTCCCTTTTTCACCAAGAAATCTTGGAATTATCCTCAACTATGTCCTTACTTTGGAGAAGGACATGGCAACCCACTCCAGTATTCTTGCCTGGAGAATTCCGGACAGAGGAGCCTGGTAGGCTACAGTCCATGGGGTCGCAAAGCGTCGGGCATGACTGAGCAACTTCACTTCACTTTCACTTTCAAGTTCTTACTTTAGCGGGCCTTCTGAGGTGGTGCGATGATAAAGAATCTGCCTGCCAATGCAGGAGGCATGTTCTATCCCTGAGTTGGGAAGATCCCCTGGAGCAGGAAGTGGCAACCCACTCCAGTATTTTTACCTGGAGAATCCCATGGACAGAGGAGTCTGGTGGTCTATAGTCCATGGGGTCATAAAGAATCAAACATGACTGAGAGACTGAGTAGGCACACAAGTTTTTACTATGACTCCCCCCACCACCCCCAACATTCCATTCATCATTAAAGGCTGTCCATTCTGTCCCTAAACTACTCTCAAGCCCCTGGGCTGTGTTCCTTTCTCATGGCTGCTGACTCGGTTCAGGCCTGCTGGTCTACAGAAGTCTACATTATTTTTAGTTTAAGCCTACCCTGTTATTATAGCTCTTAATGGGCCCCTTGTCTTTGATTTCCTCCCTCGCTGATCCATTCCTGACCATATCATTCTGATTACGTCATTCTTCTGTTTGAAACTCTTCAGTGGCTCCCCAAGGCTTATGACAGTGCTTCACAGCCTGCGTGTTCACATGATGGGCTGAAGGAAGCGTGGGTGTTGACTCTCGGAGCTTTGGGGGCAACAGAGCAGGCTTGGGCAGCAGGAGCCCCAGGGGCTCCTCAGGACTATAGCCTTTGCTCCAGTATGCTGTAGAGATATCACCGATTTCCTTCTGGAAAAAATTCCAGAAAGTTCTGGAAAAGCCTAGACTCTAAACCCCTTTTCACCCCAGCCCCACTTATTCCACCAGCTTCTCCTGCTACATCCTACCCCACAAACCTTTTATCCCAGCCCCCTAAGCTTCTTGCTTTCCCATCTTCAATCCAACCACATTTTTGCAACTTTCTGACTTTAAAGTTGCCATGTTCCCTTTTCTTCTTGGTGAACCTGCCACTTTTTAAAGATTTATTTATTTATTTTTGGCTGTGCTGAGTCTTCATTGCTTGGCATGGGCTTTCTCTAGTTGTGGTGAGTGAAGGCTACACTTCGCTGGGGTGTGTGGACTTCTCATTGCAGTGCCTTCTCATGTTGCCGCACACAGGCTCAATAGTTGTGGCTCACGGGCTTAGTTGCTTGAGGCATGTGGGATCTTCCCAGACCAGGGTGTTGAATCCATGCCCCCTGCATTGGCAGGCGGATTCTTATCCACTGTACTACCAATGAAGTCCTGAATAGAAGCCAGCTAGGGGAAATTTGAAAAGTTATTTAAACTCTCTGAGTCTTAATTTTCTCATTTGAAAAATGGAGATAATAATATCTGCCTTGCACTGTTAGCCTAAAGATTAAATAAAATAACATATGTAAAGCATTTAGTACCAAGCTTGGCATATAGTAAGCACTCGGGTAAATATTTGTTGAATAATAAAGGGTAGTGGCTATCATTAGCTGTCAGACTTTGCCAATGCACTCATCCCATAATTATGCAAGGGTTGTTAACTCCTCTTTTAAGATTTCCCTATTCATATCATTGCGGTAGATTCTACTCTGCTAGGGTGTCAGTTCCATGAAGGAAGGAATCTTGAGTTTATCCACTGGAGCATCTCATACACACTCAGCCGGACCTGGCATGTCATAGACCTTGGCAATCATTGTTGCTTGCTTGCTTTCTTCCTTTGGCTCCTGGGAAGGTCAAATGGGATGATGCATATGAGATACTTTGAAAGTATACACATCTTGCAAATACCTTACAAGTCTAGAAATTACCCTTTCATGGACACTTTTAGTCTCAAGGCTGATGATCAGGCTGAGCTGCCAGCACACAAACAGGCTTGTAGACCATGTTCCGTGGCATGGCACGTCAGTTCTAGGGCAGTCTGAGGCCCACACAAAACATTGGCATTTTAATTTGTTGGACAGAGTTAACCAAGGCAGGCATTCTATTTGTGTCATTATCTTCTGAAATAGATGCTTGAACAGAAAACTCATTTATGGATCTGTCGGTTTCATCTCTTATGCTTCTGGCAGTGATGCAATTCTAGCTGTTTTGTCTGTTGAATTTCAGATACCCTTGTTCTCTAGGGCAGGATGTGGCCACCCTCACCAAGGAAGAGGAAGTCATCCTGGGAAGGGCAGGTGAGGGAGACGCGGGGTGGACTTCACGTCAAGTGAGAATGGGAAGCTTCTTAGGGATCAGCTGGGCCTGTCTCCTTGGTGCATTTCATAGATAACGAAATTGATGCCCAGAGAGAGTCAAGGACTTGTCCCAGGCCACACAGCCGGTGCTGGTATCCCCCTTCAATATTTTTTTCCTTTTACTTTGTTATAGTTTCTATAACAGAGAGAGGAGGAGGTGTTCCAGGCACTGGAAATAACACTAGTAAAAAACATAGAGTCTGTAGAAGGGCTCCATTCATATGGATTTGGTAGCTCAGGTCTGAACAGAGACTGAGAAGTGAAAATTCTCTGTATGTGATAGTGAATGAACATAAATAAGGTACAAAGACCAGATTGGGGTGTGCGTGTGTGTGTGCGTGTGTGTGTGCGTGTGTGTGTGTGTGTGTGTGTATGCTTTATTATTAGCATTAGCAAAAAGGGATTTAATTTTTTGTTTCATTTGCAGGAAATTTGGGTAGCTAAATAATATGAAGCTTCTAGAAAATTAGTTTCTCAACAGCATGGATTGGGGGTGGGAAGAAAAGAAGGCAGGAACACAATTACACTCTCTCCCCTTAAATTAATGAGGGTCTGGGCACAGTGGTAACAGTGGAACAGAAGGAAATATTTCCCTGGAAAAGAATCATTAAGGGCTCTGTGTGAGTGAGACAGGGAAGGAAGGAGCATCAGGAGATACCTCAATGAAGAAGTGGTACCAATTACTCAGATGCCGAGGTGATGAAGTGCAGGTCAGGCAAGTAACAAGGCTGATGGCAAACATCCCTGAAAATGTCAAAAAAAAAAAAGAAAGAAACCCCCCAAAACAAAAACTAGCGTTTTATTTAAATGAACAAACTTTAGCTTTTTTAAAAAAAAAAGTCACGCCGCATTCAGAACTTCCCTGCAGTGGAGGCTCAGAGTCCTAAATACTGGACCACCAGGAAAGTCCTTTCATTTAGTTTTTCAAACTTGAGCTTTAATAATAGGAGTTTCCAGCCTGGAATACAGAACCAGACTAATTAGGGAAGGAATGACTCAGTGGCTTTCAGTTTATTATTTAAGAAATCTCTAAATTCATGTGTTTTTATCACAATCAGATGATGTTTATCCAACATTAGATTGTATTATTTATCTTTCAGCCTCACTGCACAGCATGTGGGACCTTAGTTCCTTGACCAAGGATTGAACTTGTGCCCTCCCTGCATTGAGAGTGTGGAGTTTTAACCACTGGATCTCTGGAGAAGTCCTTGTTGCTGTTGTTTAGTCACAAGTCATGTCTGATTCTTTTCAACACCATGGACTGTGGCCCACCAGTCTCCTCTGTCCATGGGATTTCCCAGGCAAGAAAACTGGAGTGGGTTGCCATTTCCTTCCCCAAGGGATCTTCCTGACCCAGGGGTCAAACCCACACCTCCTGCATTGGGAGGCGGATTCTTTAGTGCTGAGCCACGAGGGAAGCCCAGGGAAGTCCTCATCCAACTTAACAACCATGAACAGGTCCTTTAAACCGCCACGTCTACCTCTTCCCCCTTCTCCAAGGGGAGACAGTCCTTTCCTGACCTTCCAGGCCCAAGACAGTGGGCTTGTTTTGTCCTGCTCACAGGACTGCAGGCTCTCTGATCCCTGTTCTTTCTTTGGTACCTTGTATCACTTCATCTGGACATGACATTGGAATTTCTTTCTATTCTGATTTCCAAGCCCCTGCTGAGTTGCCTTATTTAAATACCTTGTTGCCTGAAGCTGGTCTTGCCAGCTTCATGATCATAAAGCAAAACCCAGTTATGGAGCCTGGCCCAGTAGTGGCCTACTGTAGGCACTCGATAACGTTATGTTGTTGCTGACTGAATGAATAAACGGATGAATGATGAAGGGCACACGGAAGGGAGGAAGGAAGACAGGAGAAACAAAAGGAACACTTTTATTCCACGGATAGATTTAATGTCTGTGACACCAAAACACTTGGTTGAGTTGGTTTAATTCTGGGAAAAGGCAGGACCACCTACATATCAACCACATTTCAAATCATCTACATAATTTAGGTAAAGAGCTATATTATTGGTGAAAAAAAAGATTGAATAAATAGTCTCAGTGAGTGGTCAACCCATTCAATGACAACTATCCAAGTTCTTTGTTAAATAGACATTCTCTGAGCTGACTGGATATAGAGGAGTTTGGAGGACTTCCTCAGTTGTCCAGTGGCTAAGCTTCCATGCTCTCAAGGCAGGGGGGCCCCGCTTCCATCCCTGGTCAAGAAACTAGATCCTGCATGCTGCAACTAAGACTTGGCACAGCCAAATAAATAAATATAAAAATATAAGTAGAGAAGCTTGACACCGAAGTAGCCACCAACCATTTGGAAAGGACCCCATTGATTGGGAGCTGATGGTTTCTCACCATATTGCAACTAGGTATAAAGTGGTGACTCACCACTTGATTGAATCACTTCTCTGCAGCCACCGTCTCTCGAGCCTACAGCCACATGCCAGATCTTTGCTCAGTTTTCTTCTCTGCCACTGCCCCTTCTTCCTCCATTTCCTCCCCTCCTCTGCTCAGATATTGACTTTTGAAACTCCTGGCTCCATTCAAGAGATTATCTGCAGACCTTTTACCTCCATCAGCCATATCAAAATGACAGTAAAAAAAGAAAAGGAAATGCTTTCAATGACAGAGGAGACATGGATGAATTCGATATTTCAATCCATTTTTGAAAAGCAGGACATAAATGGCAGGACAGAGGAACTGTGAGCGGTAATGCTGGCAGAGAGGGAGTCCCTCAAGAAGTGAGCTGAGCTGGTCCATCCGCCAGAATCCTTGCACTTAGGTGCCTCTTAGGCTGCTTGAGCTTAGTGATGTCCCAAACTGAATTCGTCATCTTCCTCCCTTCCCCTCCTCGACCCTTCCCACCCCTGCGGCCACCTCTGCTGCCTCTCTTCCTCCCCTCCTTCCCTCAGAACACCCTCGCCTCCTGTGGTCCTTATCCCAAAGGATGCCGCCACTGACCACACAAACCGAAGCACAACCCTTCATGTCCATCCCTCAAAACCCGTTACACCGTGACACAAACCATTTCACGGTGTCAATACATGCTCCCATATCTGTTTTCCCACCAAATCATGAGATTTTTAGAGACCATTTCATTCTTGACAGCAATCTCAAAGTGGAGCACATGCTTGACACATCCAAGGCATTAGATAAAAATTTTGTAAAGGATCTCTCTCTCTGGAGGATGATTTGTGAACATAGAAAAACACCACTCTCTCTTCCCACCCCATGGAGTCAAGCAAGATGATGCCTTTATCAGCCAAAAGTTTTCAAAATCGAGTCACAGAATATTACTGCAGCCTTAAACTATCCTATGAGAGTAGATTGTATTACTCTAATATTATCTCTGTGTTATTGTAATACCACTGTTTGATGCTTGTCTGTTGAAACTTGAGTGTTATGATGCCTAGGACATCTCTTAACCCCTTTGATGTCCATTTGCATGCCCTGTCTGTGATGGTAAGAGATGACATTAATGCTCAGAGAGGTGGTATTGGGATGATGGTGGTATTGGGTTGGCCAAAAAGTTCATCTGGGTTTTTCCTTAAGATGTTACCGAAAACCTGAATGACCTTTGTGGCCAACACACTACTTGGGAGTTAAGAGCTCTGGGTTCATGTCCCATATCTGCCTTTGACTCCTCCTGTGACCTTAGGAAAAGTCACAGGGACTAGTCTCTGGATGTAGGTCTTTCATCTTATTTTTGTTGTTGTTGTTGTTGTTGATTAACAATGTGATAGTTTCAGGTGAACAGCAAAGGAACTCAGTCATACTTAGCCGTGTATCCCTTCTCCCCCAAGCTCCGCTCCCATCCAGACTGCCACATAACATTGAGTTCCCTGTGCTCTACGATAGGTCCTTGCTGGTTATCTAAGATCAGTATAGCACTGTGTCCACGTCCATCCCAAACTCCCTGACTGTCCCTTCCCCCTGGCAGCTAGGTCTTTCATCTTTAAGATGGCATAGTTGAACTAGATAACTTCTAGAGTTGTGTTTTTCTAAGACCTGTACACACCTGAGCTGATCATTAATCTCAGACCGGAGCAGACCCAGTCCCATCCTTGGAGCGACCCCACATGCCAGCATTGCCGCCTCAGTTCAGGTAGCCGGCGTCCAGCCACAAGGACAGAGCTCAGTGACTGCGGTGCTGATCTGAGGGAACAACCCGCACTTTCATCCTCGGGCTCAGAACCTGTGTTAAGAACACCTCTGAGGAAGCTGGACACTGGCTGCGTGCGGGTTTGATCCTTCCTTTGTATCTTCTCCTGTTCTCTCCTTTTGTGTTTTTCTGGAAGGAGAAAATTACTCACAGAGTCCAAGAGACAGAGTCTTCTCTTGGAACACACACCTGCTGATTCCAGTGGTGTTTGCTGTACATGAGATTGCTTGGGGGCTGGGAGGAAAACGTTCCTTATCCTTTTATATATCAAAAAGAAAGGCTGCATTTTTTTGGTTTTAGCATTACTAATCTGGTTCAAGGGCTGGAGCTTTCTGGGGGAAAAAAAAAATCACAAAGCCTGATTTTCCAGCGTCTGGTTTAAAGAGGCAGAGAGGTAAACAAAGACCTACCGAAGCCCCCTGTGGGTTCCAAAGGCTTGGGGGAAGCGTGCTCTGATGCTCACCCTCTCTGCATGCCTCTGGCTCCACCGTAGACTGGGGATGGAGAGCAAGAGGGAGGCAGCACTTCCATAGTTGGATACCTGCTGTGGGTACAAGGTGTCACCCTGACTGCTTTGCATCTCATCTGATCTTTTAATTTTCTTTTTCGTTGTGCTGAGTCTTTGTTGCTGCCTGCAAACTTTCTCTAGTTGCTGCAAGCGGGGGCTACTCTTTGTTGTGGTGCATGGACTTCTCATTGTGGTGGCTTCTCTTGTTGCAAAGCACACGCTCCAGAGCACAGGCTCAGTAGCTGTGGCCCCTGGGCTTAGTTGCCCATGCCCCGGGGCATGTGGGATCTTCCCTGACTAGAGACTGAACCTGTGTCCCCTTCATTGACAGGTGGATTCTTAACCACTGGACCACCAGAAAGGTCCTCACCTGATTTAAACCTCACTTTTAGGTCTCCAGGGCTTCCCAGTTGGTGCTAGTGGTTAACAAAACAAAACAAAAAACTTGCCTGCCAATGCTGGCGATGTAAGAGATGAGGGTTCAGTCCCTGGGTTGGGAAGATCCCCTGGAGAAGGAAATGGCAACCCATTCCAGTATTCTTGCCTGGCAAATTCCATGGCAGAGGGGCCTGGCGGGCTACAGTTGGTGGGTTTGGAAAGAGTCAGACGTGACTGGAGTGACTTAGCACACATACACTCTAGGTCTCTAAGGAGGAGGAGCCTAATTCATAGATACAAGAACTGACACTTGGAGAGCTGAAATAACTTGCTCAAGTTTCCATGTTAAACCTGGGATTTGAATCGAGGTCTGTGTGACTCCAAAGACTGTGCTCTTTTCACTAGATACTATAGTCCCCCGTGGATAAGGCAATGGCACCCCACTCCAGCACTCTTGCCTGGAAAATCCCATGGACGGAGGAGCCTGGTAGGCTGCAGTCCATGGGGTCATGAAGAGTCGGACACTTACTGAGCGACTTCATTTTCACTTTTCACTTTCATGCATTGGAGAAGGAAATGGCAACCCACTCCAGTGTTCTTGCCTGAAGAATCCCAGGGACGGCGGAGCCTGGTGAGCTGCCATCTGTGGGGTCGCCCAGAGTCGGACACGACTGAAGCGACTTAGCAGCAGCATACGCCCCCATGCTGGTTGTTCCTAGCGATTGTTTCAGGGTGAGGGGGACGTGTTTGCAGGGGGGAGATAGCAACAATCAGGATGGGGCTATGCGGGGGAACCCAGTCTCTCTGAGCTTACGTTTAGTTCATAGGCAGGAAACTGCTGGCTCATCAGGTGTTTGTTTGCCCTGCTACATGTAGAGGAGATGGAGAGAGAATACGGGGAGCTCAATTCTATCAGAACTCTGAGACGCAAGTAGAAGCAGGAGGGTAGAGAGCCCAGAGGCCAGGAGGGGAGCTGCAGGGTTTTGTTTGAACCCAGAGAGAAGACACTCCCCACCAAAGCTAATCTCTAGGCTTCCCCTCTTTCTCCTATTTCTCACTGCATAGGCTTTCTTGGAAAATCATCTACTCTCTTGGTTTCAACTCACAGATGAACTGATGACTTCCAAACAACGATTTCTGCCAAATCTTGCTTCTGAGTAAATGTGACTCCTTCCGCCTACTCCGTGGGAAGTTCCCCAGCCACCTGAAATTCAGCATGACCAGCACTGACCTCCTCACCCTTTTGTCCTAATCACCTTCCTCTTAAGTTTCTCACCTCAGCAAACGGTGCCGCCATCACCCAGTTGCCCGGGTCAGAAACCCAGCTGTCATACTGGACTTCTTCCTCTGTCTATCCCCAAGTCTTGTTGATCCAAACTCTAATATCTCTCAGCCCTACCTACCTGTCTCACGCTGTTTCCATTCTCACCAACGCTTTGCTGTTGGTGCTGTTCTTTTTCTGGCAGCACTGTATGACTTGTGAGATCTTAGTTCCCTGGCCAGGAACTGAACCCCGGCCCCTGGCAATGAGAGTGTGGAGTCCGAACCACTGGGCTGCCAGGGAATTCCCTCACTAACGTTTTGGAGGCTCCCATCCTCTGGAATCCCGCTTCAGTTTTCTTATTGGTCTCCACTCCCACTAGCTTCCATCCACTTCCCACGCTCCTGCCAAATCAGAACACTGCACTTCTCCTCTCTAGACCCTTGGGACATTCCCTTGGTCTTTAAAGTTCAGACCCTGCGGTGGTCTTTGGGACTGCTGTCAAGAAGAGCGGGTACTAGAGGAGGGTGTGTAAGGAATCTAGCTTTGAATATCAGCTCTGTAACACGCTACACATGTGGCACTGGGTGAGACACACAGTCTCGCCAACTCTCCATATCTTTCAGTTCAGTTCAGTTCAGTCACTCAGTCGTGTCTGACTCTTTGCGACCTCATGGACTGCAGCACGCCAGGCTCCCCTGTCCATCACCAACTCCCGGAGTTTACTCAAACTCATGTCCATCGAGTCGGTGACACCACCTAACCATCTCATCCTCTGTCATCCTCTTCCCCTCCTGCCTTCAATCTTTCCCAGCATCAGGGTCTTTTCAAATGAGTCAGTTCTTCACATCATGTGGCCACAGTATTGGAGTTTCAGCTTCAGCATCAGTCCTTCCAATGAATATTCAGGACTGATTTCCTTTAGGATGGACTGGTTGGATCTCCTTGCAGTCCAAGGAACTCTCAAGAGTCTTCTCTAATACCACAGTTTGAAAGCATCAATTTTTGGCCCTCAGCTTTCTTTATAGCCCAACTCTCACATCCATACATGACTACTGGAAAAATCATAGCTTTGACTGTATGGCAAAGTAATGTCTCTGCTTTCTAATATGCCATCTAGGTTGGTCATAGCTTTTCTTTCAAGGAGGAAGCGTCTTTTAATTTCATGGCTGCAGTCACGATCTGCAGTGATTTTGGAGCCCCCAAAATAAAGTCTGCCACTGTCTCCACTATTTCCCCATCTATTTCCACGAAGTGGTGGGACTGGATGCCATGATCTTAGTTTTCTGAATATTGTTTAAGCCAACTTTTTCACTCTCCTCTTTCAGTTTCATCAAGAGGCTCTTTAGTTCTTCTTCACTTTCTGCCATAAGGGTGGTGTCATCTGCATATCTGAGGTTATTGATGTTTCTCCCGGCAATCTTGATTCCAGCTTGTGCTTCATCCAGTTTGGCATTTCACATGAAGTATTCTGCACGTAAGTTAAATAAGCAGGGTGACAATATACAGCCTTGATGTACTCCTTCCCCAGTTTGGAACCAGTCTGTTGTTCCATGTCCAGTTCTAACTGTTGCTTCTTGACCTGCATACAGATTTCTCAGGAGGCAGGTCAGGTGGTCTGGTATTCCCATCTCTTTCAGAATTTTCCACAGTTTATTGTGATCCACACAATCCAAGGCTTTGGCAGAGTCAATAAAGCAGAAATAGATGTTTTTCTGGAACTCTACTGCTGTCTCGATGATCCAATGGATATTGGCAATTTGATCTCTGGTGCCTCTGCCTTTTCTAAATCCAGGTTGAACATCTGGCAGTTCTCGGTTCATGTATTGCTGAAGCCTGGCTTGGAGAATTTTGAGCATTATTTTGCTAGCATGTGAAATGAGTGCAATTGTGCAGTAGTTTGAACATTTTTTTGGCATTGCCCTTCTTTGGGATTGGAATGAAAACTGACATTTTGCAGTCCTGTGGCCACTGCTGAGTTTTCCAAACTTGCTGGCATCTTGAGTGCAGCACTTTCACAGCATCATCTTTCAGGATTTGAAATAGCTCAACTGGAATTCCATTACCTCCACTAGCTTTGTTCGTAGTGATGCTTCCTAAGGCCCACTTGACTTCACTTTCCAGGATGTCTGGTTCTAGGTGAGTGATCACACCATCATGATTATCTGGGTCATTAAGATCTTTCTGTACAGTTCTTCTGTGTATTCTTGCCACTTTTTCTTAATATCTTCTGCTACTGTTAGGTCCATTTCTGTACTTTACTGAGCCCATCTTTGCACGAAATGTTCCTTAGGTATTTCTAATTTTCTTGAAGAGATCTCTAGTCTTTCCCATTCTATTGTTTTCCTCTATTTCTTTGCATTGATCACTGAGGAAGCCTTTCTTATCTCTCCTTGCTATTCTTTGGAACTCTGCATTCAAATGGGTATATCTTTCCTTTTCTCTTTTGCCTTTAGTTTCTCTCCTTTTCTCAGCTATTTGTAAGGCCTCCTCAGACAACCATTTTGTCTTTTTGCATTTCTTTTTCTTGGGGATGGTCTTTATTTTAATGTGGATGGTCCTTATCTTTACTGTGGAACTAATAACATTGATCAAATTGCCAACATCTGCTGGATCATCAAAAAAGCAAGAGAGTTCCAGAAAAACATCTATTTCTGCTTTATTGACTATGCCAAAGCCTTTGACTATGTGGATCACAAGAAACTGTGGAAAATTCTGAAAGAGATGGGAATACCAGACCACCTGACCTGTCTCTTGAGAAATCTGTATGCAGGTTAGGAAGAAACAGTTAAATTGGGCATGGAACAACAGACTGGTTCCAAATAGGAAAAAGAGTACATCAAAGCTGAATATTGTCACCCTGCTTATTTAACTTATACGCAGAGCACATCATGAGAAACACTGGGCTGGATGAAGCACAAGCGGGAATCAAGATTGCTGGGAGAAATATCAATAAGCTCAGATATGCAGATGACACCACCCTTATGACAGAAAGCAAAGAAGAACTAAAGAGCCTCTTGATGAAAGTGAAAAAATTGGCTTAAAGCTCAACATTAGGAAAACTAAGATCATGGCATCTGGTGCCATCACTTCATGGCAAATAGATGGAGAAAGAGTGGAAACAGTGACAGACTTTATTTTTTCTGGGCTCCAAAAGCACTGCAGATTGTGATTGCAGCTATGAAATAAAAAGACGCTTACTCCTTGGTAGAAAAGTTATAACCAACCTCAGTTCAGTTCAGTCGCTCAGTCGTGTCCGACTCTTTGTGAGCCCATGAACTGCAGCACGCCAGGCCTCCCTGTCCATCACCAACTCCCGGAGCTCACTCAGACTCACGTCCATCGAGTCCGTGATACCATCCAGCCATCTCATCCTCTGTCGTACCCTTCTCCTCCTGCCCCCAATCCCTCCCAGCATCAGAGTCTTTCCCAATGAGTCAACTCTTCAAATTAGATGTCCAAAGTACTGGAGTTTCAGCTTCAGCATCATTCCTTCCAAAGAAATCCCAGGGCTGATCTCCTTCAGAATGGACTGGTTGGATCTCCTTGCAGTCCTAGACAGCATATTAAAAAGCAGAGACATTACTTTGCCAACAAAGGTCCATCTAGTCAAGGCTATGGTTTTTCCAGTAGTCATGTATGGATGTGAGAGTTGGACTATAAAGAAAGCTGAGTGCTGAAGAATTGATGCTTTTGAATGTGGTGTTGGAGAAGACATGTTGAGAGTCCCTTGGACTGCAAGGAGATCCAACCAGTCCATCTTAAAGGAAGTCAGTCCTTGGTGTTCATTGGAAGGACTGATGTTGAAACTGAAACTCCAATACTTTGGCCACCTCATGCAAAGAGCTGACTCATTTGAAAAGACCCTGATGCTGGGAAAAATTGAAGGTAAGAGGAGAAGAGGACACAAGAGGATGAGATGGTTGGATGGCATCACCAACTCAATGCACATGAGTTTGAGTAAACTCCGGGAATTGGTGATGGCCAGGGAGCCCTGGCGTGCTGCAGTCCATGGGGTCACAAAGAGTCAGACACAACTGAGCAACAGAACTGAGCTGAACTGAATAACATTGACGAGGTCAAGATGGTTAGATGGTATCACCAGCTCAATGGACATGAACTTGAGCAAACTCTGAGAGATAGTGAAGGACAGGGAAGCCTGGCCTGCTGCAGTCCCTGGGGTCCCAAAGAGGTGGACATGATTTAGTGACTGAACAAGACAAGAAGAACAATAGCACTAATATTGTTCATTTTTTAGAAAATTGAATCAAATGAGCATAGGATACATAACCTGTGAAGCCAGAGCCTGATGTATGACAGCTTTGAAAGGCAGCCATTCTTAAATCAAAAGTTCTAAATCATGTTGTTCATGGGATTTTTAATGATGTTACGCAGGAGGGGTCTCCATGCCCAGGTTTCTACCTAAAGTGGGAATTCCATTTCATCACAGATGCCAAGGGAGGAAGTGACTTTTCTGACAAATGTAGTATATCTTACTTTTCCCAATGAACAGTATTGGGGGGAAAAAAAAATCATGGATCCTATTCATCAGGAAAAACCCTAGATACAAACAAACAAACAAACAAAAACTTAGATCAGCAAAGTCAAAGTATAGCAAAACTACCTGGCCATCCTGTGAACAAGAAGTCCAGTAAGCAGTAAGGAGTGAAGTGAATACAACCATAAAGATCACTGAGAAAGAATCAGTGAAGAGTGGAAGGCAAAATCTCAGGGATTTCCGTTACTAGAAAATGATCTCCCTCAGTGGAGGGGTTTCTTTGGTGGCTCAGACGGTATAGAGTCCCCCTGCAATGCAGGAGACCTGGGTTTGATGCCTGGGTCAGGAAGACTCCCCTGGAGGAGGGCATGGCCACCCCCTCCAGTATTCTTTCCTGGGAAATCCCATGGACAGAGGAGCCTGGCGGGCTACAGTCCATGGGTTTGCAAGAGTCAGACACAACTTAGTGACTAAACCACCACCACTCAGTGGAGGCAGTGAACCTTTATTTTTAAAATGGATTTATTTCACCTGGAGGACAATGACAATGTTGTGATGGTTTCTCCCATACATCAGTATGAAACAGCCTTAGGTACACATGTGTCCTCTCCACCCTGAACTCTCCTCCCGTCTCTCTCCCCACCTTACCCTTCTAGGTTGTCACAGAGCACCAGCTTTGGGTTCCCTGCGTCGTGCCTGCAACTCCAACTCCAGCTGAACTCACGCTTGTTACCTATTTTACATATGGTCATGCTTATGTTTCAGAGCTATGCTCTCAAATCACCCCACCTTCTCCTTCTCCCGCTGAGTCCAGAAGTCTGTTCTTTACATCTGTGTCTCCTTTGCTGCCCTGTACGTAGGATCGTCGGTACCATCTTTCTAGATTCCATATATAGGCAGTGAACCTTAAGAGCAGCCCTGCGCTCTCATGAAAGAACCTCAGCAGGACTCAGCATGCTTCTTTAACCACAGTGGTCAAAGTTTATTCTTCTTTAGAGTTATTGCCTATTCTGTCACCTGGAATCATAATCCACTCGACCATTTATTGTGTCTAATTATGTCCAATAAATGTCTATCTTTTTCTTCCCAGCAGTGTAGACATCATCTTTCTCAACAAATCCCTATGTTTCCTTCACAAAATCCAGGATTAAAAACTCTGCAAGAGATTGTGTCCTGTGGGTACCTGGACTGGGGAAGGGGAGGGTGGTTCCTATGTGATATTTGTTAAGCAATCCCTTCTCTGTGAAGCTAATGGGATCTCTGCTCTCGTGTTTCCTCTCGTTTCCTTGCCTATTACATATGCTCTTTGAAGTGTTCTGATTGGTTCCTGTCTGAATGTAGAGAGAGAGACTTGTGTCCAAGTGGGTCAGAAGAGCTAAGAGGGAGAGGGCCATCCTGAGAAGCCACATGGCATGGTAGCAGAGAGTGCTCTGGCCCAGGAGCCTCCACAGAGGGATGGCTGATGGGACTTGGACAAACAGAAGGTGGGGACAGCTGTCATGTGACCCCTTCCTACAGGGAGTCCTCTCATGGAGGAAGTGTCGTTCTTCGTGGGCTATTCGGGGTTTGCTTCGTCTGTGGTTATATGTGGTTGTTGACGTCATGAGCAGGAGAAGCAACGAAGTGTGAGGCTAGAGAGACAGTGGCTTTGCTCTGCAGCTGCGTTCCTTTTATTTAGCTTTGGTTGCACCGGGTCTTTGCTGCTGTAGGTGCGCTTTCTCTAGTTGCAGTGAACGGTCGGCTACCCCGGGTTGTGGTGTGGGGGCTTCTCATTGCAGTGGCTTCTCTTGTTGCAGCACATGGGCTGGGGAGCACTGGCTCACTAGTTGTGGCGCATAGGGTTAGTTGCTCTCCGCAGCACACGGGATCTTCCCAGACCAGGGATCAAATCTGTGTCCCCTGCATCGGCAGGCAGATTCTTACCACTGGACCACCAGGAAAGTCCCTGCAGCTCCATTCTTTACAAGCCAACATGACCTTGGGCCATGTTGCTACTCAGACCCTCAGTGTCCTCCTGGAAATCTTATTGAAAGGATGATGTGAGGATTAAGGGAGCTGGCGTGGTAAGACTTCAGCACTGTTTTGGACATGACCGTGTTAATTTCTTTCTTCTTCCTTTTCTCTTTCCTTCTATGACCATGGAGGGGGGCCTCTCCACATGACGTTATCCAAGTCCGCTGAGCTTTCCCAAAGGCACAATGCCTTCTTGGTTGAGCGGGCATATTTCCAGGGACTTGGACTTTCTGAAATGCGGATGCCAGCATGGGAACCCCTAGGCCTCCCCTCAGGTGGACAGGGACATGATAAGAAGTCCATCACTGTGTACAGAAAAATTTCTAGTACTTCAGTTCCCAAATGTTCTCACTGAAATCTGCCCTTCTGGAGAGGGCTGGGAAGGTGGGGGTTTATTATATAACATGGATTTGATGTTAGGATTTGCACATTGAGTTTTCATTACCAGGCCTCATAAAAAGCAGAAGCGCTCAGTGAAAAAGATTAAAAAAATTTTTTTTTTTTAACAAAGATAGACAAGTCAGGGGGTCTGACACATTCTCCACTCTGTGGTTCTTAAGGACAAAGATAAATGGGAAAAAAAGGAAGATTCTATTTTTATGCTTCGAAAGAGCATACTGTAGGTTAGGAAAATAGCCAGTTTTGATGTTTAGTCCTGTCAATATAGTTTGGACCAGATCTTTCTTTCTTTATCTTTTAATTAATTAAGGTAGCTGACAGAGTAGGAAGAGAGGTTGACATACAATCTTGTGAGACATACAGTCTTGCCTGGCCACAAAGGGGTTAAGGAAATTGGACCTCCTTAAGTGGAGGAAAAGCAAACAGGTTTTGATATTAAAGGGAGTTCAAATCTCGTCTCCACCCCTTACTATCTGTGTGACCCTGGGTAAATCATTTAAGCGTTCTGGACCTCAGTCTTCCCATATGTATAATGGGGATAACAGCAACTACTTTGCATACTAGAGAGATTAAACGTGATAAGGTATGTAACAACACTGTCTGATACCCAGAGGGCACTAAGTTCAAATTCCCTGGTGGTCCAGTAGTTAAGACCATGGAACCAGGTTCGATCCCTGATCGTGGAACTAAGACCTTACAAGCCATGCAGCACTGCCAAGGGAAAAAAAAGGTCCATGGAGCACACACCAAAACATGTTCAGGGTATTATTATAAGGAGCAGCATTGCTATTTGGGAGCACACTGCAAATGGAACCTTGAGAGGCAGGAGTCACAGGTCTTCCCACCAGAGGAATGATTCTGAGATTTGTTCAGAGTAAAGGTTGAAAGAAAAGTAGTAAGTAATAAGAACACTTTCTCATACATTCTTATATATTCTCCATTTGTATAGCAAAACATTTTGCAGTATCTTAAAGTATGTGAATATGATAAAGTAGGACAAAATTTTAAAGCCTATAAACGATTGAGAAAGCAAATACTGTAATTACTTTGGCTGACATAGCGAACTGAGTTTCAGGATTGAGTTTGGAACTTCCTGGTAAACAAACCAGGAAAAGAGCAAATTGATGGGATTAAATGATTCCCATCCTCTGGGAAAGCACTTGATTCATGGACCTGACATTCCAGGTTCCTATGCAATATTGCTCTTTACAGCATCAGATCTTGCTTCTATCACCAGTCACATGCACAACTGGGTATTGTTTTTGTTGGAACTAACACCCAAAAAAGATGTCGTTTTCATTATAGGGGACTGGAATGCAAAAGTAGAAAGTCAAGAAACACCTGGAGTAACAGGCAAATTTGGCCTTGGAATGTGGAATGAAGCAGGGCAAAGACTAATAGAGTTTTGCCAAGAAAACGCACTGGTCATAGCAAACACCCTCTTCCAACAACACAAGAGAAGGCTCTACACATGGACATCACCAGATGGTCAACACCAAAATCAGACTGATTATATTCTTTGCAGCCAAAGATGGAGAAGCTCTATACAGTCAACAAAAACAAGACCAGGAGCTGACTGTGGCTCAGATCATGAACTCCTTATTGCCAAATTCAGACTCAAATTGAAGAAAGTAGGGAAAACCGCTAGACCATTCAGGTATGACCTAAATCAAATCCCTTATGATTATACAGTGGAAGTGAGAAATAGATTTAAGGGCCTAGATCTGATAGATAGAGTGCCTGATGAGCTATGGAATGAGGTTCGTGACATTGTACAGGAGACAGGAATCAAGACCATCCCCATGGAAAAGAAATGCAAGAAAGCAAAATGGCTGTCTGGGGAGGCCTTACAAATAGCTGTGAAAAGGAGAGAGGCAAAAAGCAAAGGAGAAAAGGAAAGATATAAGCATCTGAATGCAGAGTTCCAAAGAATAGCAAGAAGAGATAAGAAAGCCTTCTTCAGCGATCAATGCAAAGAAATAGAGGAAAAGAACAGAATGGGAAAGACCAGAGATCTCTTCAAGAAAACTAGAGATACCAAGGGAACATTTCATGCAAAGATGGGCTCGATAAAGGACAGAAATGGTATGGACCTAACAGAAGCAGAAGATATTAAGAAAAGGTGGCAAGAATACACAGAGGAACTCTACAAAAAAGATCTTCACGACCCAGATGATCATGATGATGTGATTACTCATCTAGAGCCAGACATCCTGGAAAGTGAAGTCAAGTGGGCCTTAGAAAGCATCACTATGAACAAAGCTAGTGGAGGTGATGGAATTCCAGTTGAGCTATTTCAAATCCTGAAAGATGATGCTGTGAAAGTGCTGCACTCAATAAGCCAACAAATTTGGAAAACTGAGCAGTGGCCACGGGACTGGAAAAGGTCAGTTTTCATTCCAATCCCAAAGAAAGGCAATGCCAAAGAATGCTCTAACTACCACACAATTGCACTCATCTCACACGCTAGTCAAGTAATGCTCAAAATTCTCCAAGCCAGGCTTCAGCAATACATGAACCGTGAACTCCCTGATGTTCAAGCTGGTTTTAGAAAAGGCAGAGGAACCAGAGATCAAATTTCCAACATCTGCTGGATCATCAAAAAAGCAAGAGAGTTCCAGAAAAACATCTATTTCTGCTTTATTTACTATGCCAAAGCCTTTGACAGTGTGGATCACAATAAACTGTGGAAAATTCTGAAAGAGATGGGAATACCAGACCACCTGACCTGCCTCTTGAGAAATCTGTATGCAGGTCAGGAAGCAACAGTTAGAACTGGACATGGAACAACAGACTGGTTCCAAATAGGAAAAGGAGTACATCAAGGCTGTATATTGTCACCCTGCTTATTTAACTTCTATGCAGAGTACATCATGAGAAGCGCTGGACTGGAAGAAACACAAGCTGGAATCAAGATTGCCGGGAGAAATATCAATCACCTCAGATATGCAGATGACACTACCCTTATGGCAGAAAGTGAAGAGGAGCTAAAGAGCCTCTTGATGAAAGTGAAAGAGGAGAGTGAAAAAGTTGGCTTAAAGCTCAACATTCAGAAAACGAAGATCATGGCATCTGGTCCCATCACTTCATGGGAAATAGATGGGGAAACAGTGGAAACAGTGTCAGACTTTATTTTGGGGGGCTCCAAAATCATTGCAGATGGTGACTGCAGCCATGAAATTAAAAGATGCTTACTCCTTGGAAGAAAAGTTATGATCAACCTAGATAGCATATTCAAAAGCAGAGACATTACTTTGCCGACTAAGGTCCGTCTAGTCAAGGCTATGGTTTTTCCAGTAGTCATGTATGGATGTGAGAGTTGGACTGTGAAGATGGCTGAGTGCCGAAGAATTGATGCTTTTGAACTGTGGTGTTGGAGAAGACTCTTGAGAGTCCCTTGGACTGCAAGGAGATCCAACCAGTCCATTCTGAAGGAGATCAGCCCTGGGATTTCTTTGGAAGGAATGATGCTAAAGCTGAAACTCCAGTACTTTCTTTGGCCACCTCATGCGAAGAGTTGACTCATTAGAAAAGACTCTGATGCTGGGAGGGATTGGGGGCAGGAGGAGAAGGGGAAGACAGAGGATGAGATGGCTGGATGACATCACGGACTCGACGGATGTGAGTCTGAGTGAACTCTGGGAGTTGGTGATGGACAGGGAGGCCTGGCGTAATTCATGGGGTTGCAAAGAGTCGGACACGACTGAGCGACTGAACTGAACTGAACTGGTAAACAAACCAGGAAAAGAGCAAATTGATGGGATTAAATGATTCCAATCCTCTGGGAAAGCACACGATCTTTGTAAAGGAGGAAATTCATCACAAATCCCTGAGGTGTTTATGACATTGCCGTTGATATTTGCTGCCTAGCACAATAGAAGAACACTGTCTCCACCACACTGTGTGTTCCACTTGGCCTTGGTCGTCCTGACTCTTGAGGAAGCCAAGAAGGGCAACAGATCATGGTGGAGATGCTGATTGGAGGCTGAGTACACTTGGGTTCAAATCCCAGTTCCATCACTTTCTCATTATGGATTAACACACACAGAGGTGAATGTTAACCACTTAACACACACATATCTTTTCCCTCTGGACTCTGAGCTCTTTGAAAGCAAGAGCATTTTCTCCTTCATTTTGGTATCCTTCATGCTTACCACCTGCCTGTGGTGGGGAAATAAATGCTTCCCCAAGAATAAATTAATACATTCTGGGGAAGTGAACAAGTGACAACCTCTGGATCCAATGTCACTGACTCTTCAAGTGAGAGCTGGAGATTGGGATTCAGAATTGACTTACCTTCACTGAGTCTCTTTCCTCCCCTTCTGTGGTACCATTGTGTCCCCTGAGCGAGCAGACAGAGGTACCCTGCATACACTGAATCAGTTCTCTTCCCCTCTCTTTCCCAGACTATAACCTGGGGTGTGTTTCCCTGGGAACGTCTGAGCTGAAGAGGTCCTTCGCTTTCAGGCCTCACCGTGTCATATGTTCTAATTGCCCAACAGCACCAGAGAGATGGTTCCAAAATACAGACCTGAACATGTCCCCTGTCTGCCAAATGCTCTCCAGAGTCCCTCCGCTGTCTACACATCAAGTGCAGATTCTTGGGCTGCTTTGAGAGCTCTTCACCCACAACCTCTGCCGTCTCCAGACGTTGTCTCCAACAAGTACTTGCAGTTGTAGACATCTTAAATTCTTGAGCTGTCCTGAAATACGTAATGCCCCGGCACAATCTTTCTCTCTGCCTGAAGCATCCTTTTCCCCTTCCTCCTGGGCAGCATGGCATGCAATCTCATTCATCCTTTAAAAAAATTCGTTTTATTTTATTGAAGTATAGTTGAATTACTATGTTGTGTTCATTACTGCTATATAGCCAAGTGACTCAGTTTTGCACATATATACATTATTTTTCATATTCTTTTCCATTATGGCTTATCACAGGATATTGAAGATAGTTTCCCGTACCAAACAGCAGGACCTTGTTGTGTATCCATTCTATGTATAATAGTTTGCATCTGCTAACCCCAAACTCTCAATTCTTCCATCCCCCACTCCCCTCCTCCCTGTCAACTCCAAGTCTGTTCTCTGTGTCTGAAAAACTCATTCATTCTTCACGATTGGTCAAATAGCGCCTCTTCTGTCAGGCTACCTATTGCTACCCATTGACTCTCTGTCTCTGGTTGCCCGTGGTGACTCTCTGACATTCGTTTGCAATGTCCTTTCTCTCTTTGTTTTGCTAGACTATGGGCTCTTTGAGGCCAGAGATGATGTCTTTCCTTTGGTGCCTAAATTGGTGAAAGTTAGCGTCTCCTCCTAGCTGGGGCCTCCACTGCACCTTGTCCACACTTCTGACTTCACCTCTGTCACTTTAACCACCGATAGCGGTTCATGCAGCTTCCCAGGTGGCACTAGTGGTAAAGAACATGACTGTCAGTGCAGGAGACATAAGAGACGAGGGTTCGATCCCTGGGTTGGGAAGATCCCCTGGAGAAGGAAATGGCAACCCACTCCAGTATTCTTGCCTAGAGAATCCCATGGACAGAGGAGCCTGGCAGGCTCCGTGGGGTTGCAAAGAGTCCATGGGGTTGCAAAGAGTCGGACACAACTAAAGTGACTTAACACACATGTGATGCCTTTTCCTGCTGGACTTTGAGCTCTTTGAAAGCAAGAACCTTTTCTCCTTCATCTTGGTATCCTTCATGCTTACCACCTGCCTGCGGTGGGGAAATAAATGCTTCCCCGACAATACATTAGCACATTCTGGGCAAGTGAGTAAGTGACAACCTCTGGATCCAATGTCACTGACTCTTCAAGGGAGGGCTGGAGATTGGGAGTCAGCTTGACATTTTAACAGATTTTCACTTCAGATGCATCTCTTTACCATTCTCTGGCTATTTGAGGGGCAGGAATAGAGATGCAGATGTAGAGAACAGATGTGTGGACACAGTGGGAGAAGAGGAGGGCCGGAAGAATCGGGAGAGGAGCAGCGATGTGTATCCACTACTGTGCCTAAAACAGCTAGCTAGGGGGGCCCAGGGAGCTCAGCTTGTGCTCTGTGATGACCTGGAGGGTAGGGTAGGAGGGAGGGGATATATGTATACATAGAGCTGATTCATGTTATTGAACAGCAGAAATGAACATAACCTCGTAGAGCAATTATACTCCAATTAAAAAAAAATAAATTACAGCTCTCTGGAATTACATCTCTGGTGGGGATTAGGTTCTCCTATGAGGTATAAGGTGAAAATCAAGCAAATAAAAATCACTCTTGAAAATCACTCAGGAAGGAACCCCAATCGGAAGTACTATTCCTCAACAAGCCCAGCTTAGTCCATTTCTTTTCTGCTCTGGAAAGGTTAATTTTCTCTAGCAGAATCCTAGGAATAATTAACTAGCTTGTGTTTAGGGGATCATGCTGAATCAAAAATATGTATTATTACCAGACTGGATTGGGAGCCCAGAGGGAGGAACCCAGTATGGGGGTGGGTGATGGGGACATGGCTGGGGGACAATGAATGGGTGGAGGCTGAATCTTTTAGGGCACAGGTGGCTAGAGAAGGCTCACACTGCAAGAGTCAAGGTGGGCCCTAAGAGGAGGTCCAAGGATGAAGACAGAAACAGGCTGGGGGTCGGGGAGTCAATGCAGGGAAATGGCCTGGGTCTGAAGAAAAAGCATGGAGGTGCTCAGACAGAATTACAAGATGTCAGAGCAGGTCCCAAAAGCAGAAGGCAGGGAGGCAGTAAGAGGGGTCTGAGTTCCATGAGATGCCACGTGACAACCAAAGAGGGTTGTCACAAAGGCCTGGGCCAGTGGCCTTGTTCTGGTTGCAGCCACCCTGAATTGGGGGGCTCCCCATGCAGGACTCTTTGTGCCACCATGCTCTTGGCTTAGTCAAAGAGTGAAGATTTACAGATCTTGATAAAAAATGCCTTAATTGCAAAAGTTAATATTTCCAGGACTTCCCTGGTGGTCCAATGGTTAAGAATCCACCTGCCAAGGCAGGGGACATAGGTTTGATCCCTGGTCCGGGAAGATTTCACATGCTGTGGGGCAATGAAGACCCAATGCAGCTAAAATTAAATAAATGCATAAAATTAAAAAACAATTCCATTATAAAATTCAAACTTTTACCTTTAAGTACATGAAATAACACTGAAGGGTCCCTCTTAGCATCTTAGTGCCCCTAGTCCTATTCTCCAAGGGGAACCAACCCGTGTTAACAGTTTAATATATATCCTTCCACATGTATTTTAAGCGCACACACTCAGAACACGCACAGACATTCACACAGTCATGTTTATGATTAAAAATGTTATTGTTGCCTACAGTCTCTTATGTGCTATTTTTTCTCACTGAGTAATACATCACAGCAGCCTTCTGCATTCTTTACTATTGCACCTGATATTTTTCAGAGTGAAGAAGGTCCCCCAAATCTCAGATGATGGGAGACCATTAAGACCAAATCTTGATATTCTAAGAAAGCTTTTCTTCCATCCAGTTTGGTCTGTTAGCCCCAGTGAACTAGAATTTAAAGATTTATGTTACTAATTATTATTTTTTAAATAAAATCTTAAGGGCAGAGCTTTGCTGGCAATACACACCGTAATTATGTTTACTGATTGTCACTATTCCTGAACAGCAATTCACAGTATAAAATTCCAGTAATTAGAACAATAAGCCCAGGTTAATTAAAATACTGGGTAGCATTTGGGCAAGGAGAAAACCCACGCTGGAGATTTTCCAGGCGCACATTCATTTTGTAGGCACTTAATTCGCCCCAGGAGCCAGTGCTGACGAGGTAAGACGCTCCGTGCTAATCAGCGCTGGTCCGCCTTTGATCATGCCTGGTACATTTCTCTCCTTTGGCTTCACGACCAGCTTCAGAGAGCTAAGTCCTGCCAGTGAGAGAACAGCCCTATAGTTGTTTAGGTCTAATCTTGGGTCCCATTCTTGCGTTATTACTGTCCATGCTACTTGCCTTAATGGTTGCAGGCAGGTTAATTAAAGGCATTAATCAAGCCCCCCAAGAAGTTTGGATGCTGTCTGGAGTTTCTTCTGCCTTTGTTCTCCATCTAGCGCTGGAAGTCAGCTTCCCTTGGGATGCTGTGGTCCCCATACCCTCCTGGTTGGTGGACTGGGAGTGCTATGAACGGTTCCTCCTGTCACAATCAAGGATTCACACGAACTCTGATGGAGGACTTTGGAGGTGATCCCTCTAACATTTTCTCCAGGGGAACCTCTGCTCTAGGCTGCGTGAATGGGAATTCCGCCTGTCACTTTTTATTGACCCTATGGCATTGTCAATATCGCTGTACATGTCTTTGAGTTCCATGAGGCCAGACCTGTGTTTTTCATTTTGTATTTTCAGAGCTTTGTCCAAGGCCTGCCTATAGGGGGCACTCAATTAAAAAAATCCCCTTGCCACCTCTGCAGGTTTCCCTGGTGGCTCAGATGGGTCAAGAATCTACCTTCAATGCAGGAGATCAATGTTCGATCCCTGGTTGGGAAGATCCCCTGGAGAAGGGAGTGGCAACCAACTCCAGTATTCTTGCCTGGAGAATTCCATGGACAGAGAAGCCTGGCAGGCTACAGTCCCATGGGGTCGCAAAGAGTCGGACACGACTGAGTGACTAACACTTTCACTTTCTCTTTTTTTTGCCACTGCTGCAGCTCCTTTCTACCAATGATGAATAATGAATCCCGCAGCTATTTATGGAGGTCTCCTTTTGGGTCAGGTACTGCTCTGGGCATTGTGAGGACTCGGAAATGAATGACTAAGACATGGCTTTTAGATGCAAGGAGACTACAAGTTACTGGGAAGATAAAACATATTTGCAAGTGGCTATAAGACGTGATTCCCCCAAGAGAAGGTCAAAGAAGGTGCCATGGATTGTCAGAGCAAAAGAAAGACACTGCCAGCTAGGGAGATCTGAAAGGGCTTCTTGGAGGAGGTGACCTTTTGGCTAGATTTTTAATTAATTTATTTTTGGCTGCACTGGGCTTTTCTTTAGCTGTGGTGAGTAAGGGCTACCCCTTAGTTGCAGCGCACAGGCTTCTCATTGCGGCGGCTTCTCTTGTAGAGCATGGGCTCTAGGGCTCTCAGGCTTCATTAGTTGTGGCAGAGGGGCTTAGTTGCTCCAAGGCAGGTGGAATCTTCTGGACCAGGGATCAAACTCATGTCCCCTGCATTGATGGGCAGATTCTTAACCACTGGACTACTAGGGGCATTCCTGAATAAACTTTTGATATTTATATAAATAGAATATATTTGGATGTGTAGAGACACATGTGTGTGTGTGTGTGTGTGTGTGAGCTTGTGGGTGGGGCTAGTAAAAGATATTAAGATGCTTCCAGGCAGTAAAATCTCCAACATAAGCAAACGCAGTGCTTGTATGCATGCAGCGTTACGTTCATCAGAGATAAAGCCCTGTTGGGGCAGCAGCTGGCAGCCCCGGGAGTGCCCTGAGTCAGGAAGGGCCTCTGCAATATTGTGCGGCAGGTGAATTTGGAACTGCCTCCCCCTTGCTGCCTTCCTCTTCCCCTTCCATCCTTCTCCCCTTCCTTCCCATTTCCAGACATGCTCTCTGGGTATCTGGGTCTTCCTTTTCTTTCCTTAACAATGTCCATTCTCAAGGAGAGATCAAATAACTCTCTGCTTGCAAGTGAGTTTGGGTTCCAGGCTGTCCATTAAGAATAGCATTTAGTCTGCTTTAGCCCTGGACCGATTTCACCTACTGCAGAGCCACAAGGATGTGGTACCCAAATAAGGTCCTGATGTGCCCTCGGCTTTCTTCCTCTCCCAGAAATTGATGAGAGGGAGTGCCCTGCCTCCTCTGGCCTCTACATCACAGTCGCAAAGCCAAACAGTTTTCTCAGCTACTTCCCATTGAGCAACTGGTTTTATTTCTCCTTCCATTAATTAGTGGAGTAAATAAATATAGCAGGATGCCTTGCTAAGATCAAACTGGCTTTTATTTTCCTCCTCTGTTCTACCGTGCATCCTTTGATCATCATCAGGAAGGCAAGTCACCTCTAGGGTCCCGGAGGAGCTCCTGGGGGCCCTGTGTAAGGCACCCTGGCAATCAACGGGGTGGCTTCTCATCCCTCAGGTGGGTAGAAGGATGATTGCTCTGGGCTAGAGAAGTGTTGGAATAAAGGCCCTTTTGGTTTTGCAGTTGGAAAGGGAAAAAGCGATTTACTCCCCGGGTAGGCGGTGGGCGATGCTGTTTCTCAAGGAAGCAACGTGATTCTAGGTCTGCAAAACATAGCCTCCAAAAACAAACCTGGGGGAGCTAAGTCTGTGGGAAGCACTGAGCCTGCTGACTGTTGAGAACCACAGTTCCGTGCACCTGTGAGGGGTAGTTTCAGGCACACTCAGCACTGATGGAGTGGTTTTTCCTTTTCTCGAAGGTCCACAGTGTTCCACATCGGGGTCGGGACAGGAGGATGCTCAGAAATACCTGTTGGGCTGCAAAGGACCAGCTGATCCCAACAACATGATAGGGAGGAATCTGGAATTTCCCTGTATCCATGTGGGATTCAGACCCTCCCCTTTCTTGGTCTTCATAGATGCTACAGTTTGGAGAGATTCTATGGTGTGGGCAACCCCATGGACTGTAGCCCATCAGGCTCCTCTGTCCATGGAATTCTCCAGGCAAGAATACTGGAGTGGGTAACGATTCCCTCCTCCAGGGTATCTTCTTGACTCAGAGATTGAACCCTCAGTCTCCTACATTGCAGGCATATTCTTTACCATCCAAGCCATCAGAGAAGCCTCAACACTTTCTTGGTCTATGTAAATGCTACAATTTGGAAAAATTCTATGGTGGGGGTAGGAGGTAGAAAACAATCAAACAAACTAAGCTCCCCAAGCCGAACAGCTCCTTTTCAACCTAGGATGTGACCCTGAGGCTTCCACAAACAGCTCATGGAGCAGTAAAAAGCAAGAATTAATAGGGATGGGAGTGGTCTCCCACAGCTCAGGGCACCCAGCCCAGCCCCCAGTCTGTGAAAGCCAGGGATAAAATCAGAAGTTGAACATCTTCCAAGCAGACACCGCCTCCTTTCTGAGACCGGTTCTCGACAAAATTCTCTCATAAATTTTGTCTAATTTTTGTGTTTTGTTTTTTCAAAAGAGCCCCTCTGTGGTTTAATTTTTGGTAAATGTGATTTTTGTGGAGGCATTCATTATTTCAGTTGGTGGGTTTAGAGCAGCCCTAGTCTTCCACATTTTAAAAGGTCCCATTATCATTATTATTTTTTAATCAGACAGCTCTTGGTGTCTGATCATTATTGGTCTAGAGATGATTCGAGTAGGAAGGGACTCTCCAGAGCATCCCAGCTCCCCTCTTGTCTTCCAGACGAGGAGCTGAGATTGAGTGAAGGAACTGAAATTACCCAAAATCAGAGACAGAGCTGGAGCCGGTGCTAGGACAGTATGTACAGATTTGAGATGGACAGGAGCTTGTTTGAGAATTTTGTTGTTGCAAACACATTGCCTTGTTGACTCATGCTGAGTTTGGAATTGGCTGAATTCCATAAGTAATTTGCTTTCGCATGTGGAACCCTTAAGTCATGATGTGTCTGTTCTCTGAGCCGCAGACACTCACCTTCCTTCTCCTTATCTTTCCTGGCAATGCGTCCTTCCTGACCACTCCAGGTGGCCTCCTCTGAAAATCCTTTCATGTTGCCCCATGGACGTTCAAATCTATCTGTGCCCACTGCACTCTTGTACCTGTTTTGTTAATGAATGTCATCAAATGTCCATCATTCTTATTCAACCTTGGAACCCTTGCAGGCAGGATCAGTGCTTGAATTTTGGGGTCTCTGCACCTAGCTTGCAGTGGGCATAAAGTTGGTTGAATGATGGGACTTCCCCGGTGGTCCGGCGGTGAAGAATCTGCCTGCCAATGCAGGAGATGCAGATTCAATCCCTGGTCCGGGAAGAGTCCACATGCTGTGGGGCAACGAAGCCTGCGTACCTCAGCTGCTGAAGACCAAAGCCCTAGAGCCCATTCTCCACAACTAGAGAAGCCACCTCTATGAGAAACCTGTGCACCACAGCTACAGAGTAGCCCCCACTCGCCACAACTAGAGAAAGCCTACATGTACCAATGAAGACCCAATGCAGCCAAAAAACAAATTGGTTGAATGGCCACGTGTGCCATTGTTTCTTTGGGCCCAAGTGTAGTGCGTTTACATTTAATAGAAGCATACTTCATTTCTATTGAAAGTGAAGTGAAAGTATTAGTTGCTCAGTCATGTCCAACTCTGCCATCCTGTGGACTATAGCCCACCAGGCTCCTCTGTCCATGGCTTTCTCCAGGCAAGAATACTGAAGCGAGTAGCCATTCTCTTCTCCAGGGGGTCTTCCTGACCCAGGGATCAAACCTGGGTCTCCTGAATTGCAGGCAGATTCTTTACCATCTGAGCCACCAGGGAAGCCCATAGCATGGTTACAGAACTACAAAAATCTAGTCTTACGTGTTTTCAGTTTATCAACGATGGACAGGACCAATTTATAAATATGAAATCTGAGGCCCAGATAGGAAATTAACGTACTCAGAGATGCACAGCAGTTTTATATAACAATTAAAACTGCAACCAGGCCTCTGTGAAAATACAAAGCCCTGTTCGCTGATCCTGTGCCACTGTTCAGAATATTTATTACTTGGTTTCATTAAAATAATCTTCCTATAGAATGCTTTGGTGCATAAAAAAATAAAAAAAGATCAAGAATTCTGTTTTTAGCATTTCTTCTTCTTTTGTTTCTTCCTAATGAAATTATTTTGTTTCTTCCTAGAGGGAAGGATCAGAAATGGCTGTTCCTCAGTCATGGAGGAAGCAAGTCTTGATTCTTCTCTATCAAGTTTTTTTGGTAGAAATGATTCCTTCTTACACAGGGAAGCGAGATCTACTGAACTTTCATCACATATTTCCTTTGCACTGCGTTTATAGCCCCCTGATGAGAAGCGTGACGCCAGCTTAACTAGAGCATTGAAAATGTGCTGCTCTCCTCCAAGCCATCAGCAGATCACGGATGCCATGGCTTAAGCCAGATGGCTTACAGTGTGGGGAATTAAACAACAGTAGGAGCGAATAAGTGGCAATATCCGGTCTTAGTTTGCCCAAGAAGTCATGGCTTCCGGGTCAGCTGTCTGGAGCCCAGGAGGGCTCACCATGGATTCATGCCCTGCCTCCCACTCTAGAGAGTGAAAAGCAACAAGACAAGTAGGCACAGAATTAGCCAATGGCAAGAGCCCTCTCTAATGACTCTGCTTCTGAAGGCTTGGGGGTAGAGGAGGTGGGTTGGTCTTTATTTCTATCAGAGCAGCCCTGGCTCCTGGATCTCAGATCTTGAGAGATCAGAGCCTGAGCCAGGCTGAAAGTGGGGCAAAGTCAGCTCTGTGTGTGGGTGAGACACGCATCTGAATCACCCCACTCTGCCTCCCGAGTGGTAGGAGAGAAGCGAGCAGGGAGACAGATCCAAATGTGCCAGATTCCAGAATGACTCTTGTCTGCCCAGCCCTGGTTTTCAAGAAGATTCTCCCCTTCAGCAGCTGGAGGTGTTGGTTTGCAATTCACGCCAAACTTGCAGCAAGTCTCTGCTAAGTGCCTGTTGTATGCCCCATTAATCTAGTGGGGTGATATAAGAGAAGTAGGAGTTTTGACTTCTTGACATATCGGATAGTAGGAAAATTCATTCATTCATTCAATATTTTATGAAAACCTACCTTGTGTTCTATACAGTATTAAATACAGAAGGCAGAAACAGCTAAGCCACAACACCACCTTTTAAGAATGCAACTGTCTGATGGGCTGATGGAAGAGACAGGTGCCTACAAAACGGGTAAGGAACGTGGAGAGAACAGAATGGGGTGGAAGCAAAAGAGAGGGATATTTCATGCAGCCCAGGTGCCTGTTAAAGTAGGTGGCACTTTAATAGCATCATCACCACCATCATCGTGAAGGACGGTAGAGTTAGTGGGGAAATAAAAGCATGCGTGTACAGTGCACACAGTCAGAGTCGTCCCTTTTTGGAATTTGGGAGATGGTTTAACAATTCATGAGAATAAAGGACTAGGAACTGAGACTGTCTCTTTCCTGATGGACCCACAAATAACCAGAGAGAATTTTAAAAAAATAGACAAGAAATAACTGAATTCTCATATGCTGGTAGGAGAGGTAACTGGTACAACTGTATTTGGATAACTGGAAGTGTTTGCCGAAGGTCAACATAAGGCTCCCCTAGGATATAGCCATTCTTCTTCCAAGCACATACTCAACAGAAACGCATGCATATGTTCGCCAAAACCATGGACAAGCATATTTACAGGGGCGCTATTCCTAATAGCTACTGCTGCTGCTGCTAAGTCACTTCAGTTGTGTCTGGCTCTGTGCGACCCCATAGACGGCAGCCCATCAGGCTCCCCCGTCCCTGGGATTCTCCAGGCAAGAACACTGGAGTGGGTTGCCATTTCCTTCTCCACTGCATGAAAGTGCAAAGTGAAAGTGAAGTCGCACAGTCATGTCCGACCCTCAGCGACCCCATGGACTGCAGCCTTCCAGGTTCCTCCATCCATGGGATTTTCCAGGCAAGAGTACTCGAGTGGGGTGCCATTGCCTTCCCTACCTAATAGCAGCAGAGCATCAGTATAGAATGGATGGATAAACTGTGGTGTATTCATACAGCAAAGCACCATACAACATTGAGAATGAATGAATCGTCACCATTCACAACAATAAGCGTGAATCTCAAAAATCTAATGTTATCAAATACCAAACTAGTGAGTATAACAAACAAGAAATAGACTCACAGATATAGAGAATGAACTAGCGGTTACCAGTGGGGAGAGGCCGTATAGGGGCAGAGGATGAAGAGGTACAAACTCTTGTGTATAAAATAAGCTACAAGGAGATTTTGTACAATACAGGGAAGATAGCCAGTATTTTATAAGAACTATATATGGAGTATGACCTTTAAAAATCATGAATCTAGCGAACACCTATACCCTGCATAATATGGTACGTCAACTATTAATATGCCAATAAAGAGCTCTGATCTATAAAAGTACAAAAACAAGCAAATTAATCTATGCTGTTAGAAGTCAAGATAGCGGTTATGCATGGTGAGGGTAGTAATTGGAATGCGTGGGGTGCTTCCTGGTGCTGGTGATGCCCTATTTCTTTTTTAAAGAATTGGTTTATTTTTGGCTGTGCTGGGTCTTCGTCGCTGCCTGGGCTTTTGTCTAGTTTCCGTGAGCAGGGGCTACTCTCTGGCTGCGATGTGCAGGCTCCTCATTGCCGTGGATTCTCTTGTTGCGGGGCACAGGCTCTAGGGCTTTCGGGCTGCAGTAGTTGTAGCACATGCGCTTAGTTGTTGCAGCTCCCGGGCTCTAGAGCACCAGCTCAGCTGTCGTGGTGCACAGGCTGAGTTGCCCCATGGCATGTAGGATCTTCCTGCATCAGGGATCGAACCCACGCCTCCTGCATTGGCAGGCTGATTCTTTACCACCAGGGGAAGCCCTGATGCCCTATTTCTTGAGTTGCGCACTGGAAAGATGTTCACTGTGTGAGGATTCAGTGAGCTGTAAACTCGTAATAGTGGGCTGTCTTGTATGTGTGAATTGTGTTTTCCTTCAAGAAAAAGTTGAAAGCCACCTGTGATCCAGGGAGAGACTGCAGATCAAGGGTGGATGGCTAAGGCTGTAGAAATTTGGAATACAGAAATGGTGCATGGTGAATCGGGTCTTTTGTGGGTAGCAGAGTGGGTGCTCGCAGGAGGCTTGGTTGGTGTCCTTATGTCATGAAATCAAGTCCTCATTTTCCCACAAAGAAGGCCTCATTCCATTCATTTAGCTTTTGCAGCATTTGTTACTGTGACCAGCGAGCGGCTTGACTCTCTTCCCCTCGGTTGCATATCAGGTGAATGGAGTAACAGTGCAGGCTGCTGCTCTTGCAGAGATGTTGCCGTGATTCCCTCCTAACTCCATTAATTGTCTGCCTGCTAGGCTCCAGGGGGATAAAGAATGTGTCAGGATATTGCACATCCGAGGGGCTATTGTATTCTGACCCGGAGGGTTAGGAGGCGAGGGGATGCTGAATTACCTGGAGATGCTGGGACAGAGGCAGGGCGCTAAGCCCCTGTGCCTGGTGCACCCCTAAGAAGCCCCCCATGGAGATAAGGACGGCTTTAATGTCACACGTGACCAAGCCACAGAGCCCATCTCTGCATTCCCTCCCTTCCATTTAGAAAGGAGGCCAGGGGCCCGTGTTTCTAGCCGCATCCTCAGCAGCACAAAAGCCGCTTTCTCTCTCTGTTCCAGAGAAGAAAGCAGGGAGAAGCCATGTGAAGCTGACGCCGATCGTACCCCCCAGGCTCTGGTCTGCCTGCTGCCCACATCACTGCAATTGCCAGGAAAGGCACAAGAAAATCACCCTGGAAAGAAACGCGACACAACCCACCATTGCCTCTGACAGCCCGGGGTCCCAGCTTGGTCCACAGCCATATGCAGGGGGAGGAGCGGGACAGAAAACAAGGGCTGAATGCAGGCTTCATTTCAGCTCTGCACTTGATGCTTTTCATTTGATGTTTTTCCCATCATTTGGTAACTGTCTGTTGAGAACCTATAAGAGCCTGGGCACTGAAGGTGCCACACACACACACACACACACACACACACACACACACACACACATAAACAAAACTAGACCCTGACTCCACGGAACTCATAGTGCAATGGGAAAACAGACATCAGATGCTCATGTGCATGATCAAATAAATGGGTCTATGATAGATGCGAGGAGAAACAGAATAAGGATATCTGATAAGCATATCACAAGCAGACCTGGGCTACTTGGGAAAAGTAAGGAAAGGTCTGCAGAGGAGGCAACTCTGAAGCTGGTACCTGAAGGCTGAACAGGAGTTACTGGGTGCGGAAGGTAGGGATAATGTTCTAGGCAGAGAACAGTGCACAGAGGTCTTAATGCAGGAAAGAGAAGCATGGCATTCAGAAGAGCTAAGAAAAAGCAAAGGTGGCTGACGTGTGATGCGTAGGATGGAGAACAGCCCAAGAGGCAGCTGGAGAGGCAGTCAGCATCCAGATCACAGAGGGCCTTGTGGCTTGTGGGAAGAATTTAGACTTCGATTTTAAGAGTAATGGGTGGCTACTGAAGTGTCTGGGGCTTCCCCGGTGGCTCAGTGGTAAAGAATCTGCCTGCAAGGTAGGAAGCTACCTGCAATGTAGGAGTCATGAGTTCAGTCCCTGAGTCAGGAAGATCCTCTGGAGCAGGAGACAGCCACCCACTCCAGGACTGTTGCCTGGGAAATCCACGGACAGAGGAGCCCAGTGGGATCCCAAGAGTCAGGCATGACTTAGTGACTGAAGTGCTTTCAGTAGGCTAATGATATGCTTATATTTGTGTTTTTAAAGGGTCACTCTGGCTTCTGGATGGAGGGTGGATAGTCAGAGGCTTAAAGGGCCTGAGAAAGATCAGTGGGTGAGCACAGCCATCATCCAGGCGAAGAATACAGTGGATTGAACTGGAGGAATGGTAGTCATGGTGGCAAAGAGTGGAGAGACTTGAGCTGTACCTTGGTAATGGATGGCTAAGATTTGACAACGGAAGGGATGGGTGAAGGAAAGGGAAACGTCTGGTGAGCGTTAGGTTTTTGGCGTGTGCAACAGTGGGAGATGGTAGGACTATGGCTGAGATGGGGGAAAGCACATATGTGGAGAAAATTCTAATTTCTGTTTATCTTAATCCTCAGAAGGGCCCTCCCTCTGTGGATATAACGTTGAGATCCAGAGTCAAGGAACGTGGCCAAGGTCACAGAGAAAGTTCTCTAAGTTGTGGCATCAAGTACTTTGTGTCCAGTTTCAGAGACTTGGTGGTGTTCCACATCCACATTCCTGTAGCGTGTTATAATCTACAAAACAATTTCAAATACATCAGCTGATTTTTGACTTTGTATCACTACAGCCCTGTACGGTAGACAGAACAAGAATCATTGTAGCCATTTTATGGGCAAGAAAATTGAGGTCATTAACGTGACCAATGTCACAGCTACTAGTGTGGATAGGGTGGCTCTCTGGTCATCATCCCTCCCAGTTCACGCTTTTCCTGCTATTCCTCACTGCTAAGCTCACCAGCACGAGAGTGAGAAAAATTGCTTGGTGGCCTAATACTGGGAAATTTCTTTAGCCTCTCTGCATCTCAACGTCTTCACCTGCAAGCTGGAGAAATAATATCTGGCTGAAAGGCTTGTCATGAGAGTTTGATGTACTGATGTAGGTAGAGAATTCAGCATATCATCTAACACTCCGTTCTCCTTAGATAAGAAGCTGCTGTTGAGTATGCATTTCTCTATCCAGACACCCCCTTTCTCCCTGGAGAAAAAGCAGCAGCTCTCAGCGCTGGGAAGAGCCTCGAGAACTGCTGACCAACTTGTTCCCAGGGGACTCGGATGATCTCTATCAAGTTCCCATAAGGACTCAGCACAATTTCCTCTTTCTCACTACTGTTCCCACTGCCAGTCAGCCAGTCACTGACTCTTGACCATTCTTACACACCCTCCTTCACTGTGTTCCTTTCCTCCCCATCCCCAACGCTGTTCCAGTTCAGATCCCATTTCCTTCTGTCTGATCTGTCACAACAGCCTTTTAACTGATCTCCCAAAGGCCTGCCCACTCTAGCACAGCCTTCCTTCCCTGTGTTTTCTCTCTGTCTACACGATAATACCTAGACCTCTTTGCCAATAAGTCAGTCATCTTCTTTTCCTATTAAAGTCACTTCCCAGTGCTAGTCAATAGAGAGCTTGAAGCCAAGGCACTATCTCTCAATGCAGCATCATCAACAATCTCTCTGCCATACTTCTGACCATATTGTTCCTCACCCCCCTGAGCAGCCTTCTCTCTGCTTCCCATTTCTTGAAGCTGCTCACATCTCATCTCTTTTGTGAACCTCCTCTGATTTCTCTAGGCTAGAAACTTCTTCTATTGACTCTCAAAGTATTTACTACATTTTCTACCACTTGAGGGCTGGAAAAGCATCTTACTCACGATTGCAGCCATAATGCCCAGCATCAGCAACCTACCCATGGTGTGATTAGGACCTATGATAGTCGCACATACGCAGTGGTTCTTTTGCCATATGATTTGAGTCATTGGAAACCCAAGAAATGCACTCATTTGTTTCATGAACCACAACATAGTGGATTGTCCACCTAATATGTGCTCTTGCCATGCCGGAATGCCAAAATGAATGAAACCAACTCTCCTCTCTCAAGGAGCTTGACGTACGGGAGCTACGACAGTGGACACTTACCTTCAGTGTAGAGCACTACAGTAGTTTATTGGAACAGACCTGCTCTAGACTGAGGCAATGATGAGGGTACTGGGGGTTGAGTTGTGTCCCTTGAAAAGCTATGTTGAAATACTATCCCCTAATGTCTGATGCTGAAGCTGAAACTCCAGTACTTTGGCCACCTCATGGGAAGAGTTGACTCATTGGAAAAGACCCTGATGCTGGGAGGGATTGGGGGCAGGAGGAGAAGGGGATGACAGAGGATGAGATGGCTGGATGGCATCTCTGACTCGATGGACATGAGTTTGAGTAGACTCCAGGAGTTGGTGATGGACAGGGAGGCCTGGCGTGCTGCAATTCATGGGGTCGCAAAGAGTCGGACACAACTGAGCGACTCAACTGAACTGAACTGATAGACACACAGGAAAGAACAACCGCGTGGGATGACAGTGAGTCAGAAATTGGAGTATGCAGCACACACATCTGCAAGCTGAGCACGAAGGATGGCCAGTAACCACCAGAAGCAAGAAAAGAGACAACTCTTCCTTTCCCAGGACCTTCAGAGGGAGTATGGCCCTGCTGATGCCTTGGTTTTAGATTTCTAGCCCCCAGGACTGTGAGACAATAAACATCTGTTGTTTAAGCCCCCCAATTTACAATACTTTATTATGGCAACCCTAAGAAACTAACACAAAAGAGTAACTGAAGGAGGTGAGTCCTAAGTGGAGGGAAAAACCCTTAACATGACATTTGTCATTTTACAAAAAGTACTCGGTTATTCTGGGAATAGTGTTTGGAAGGCGGGAAGTCTGTGCTCATGTTGTTGTCTAGTCACTAAGTCATGTCCAACTCTTTTGCAACCCCTTGGGCTGTAGCCTGCCACGCTCCTCTGTCCATGGGATTTCCCAGGTAAGAATGCTGGATTGGGTTGTCATTTCCTTCTCCAGGGAATTTTCCTGACCCAGGGATGGAACCCGCATCTCCTGCATTGGCAGGCGGATTCTCTACCACGGAGCCACCTGGGCTGATGTGACTGTGGAGACATGGAGAGGCGCTGCCCGTGGTGCTGACGGAGACATTTGGTTGGTAAGTAGGTTGAATTCAGGACCAAGAGCTGGACTGAAGCCGCTCTGGATCCTGAGGGAGTCAGGTTATCCTTACGCTTGCTTTCTATTCCTCTCCCTACTTCTTTCTCTTTCACTTCTTTTCTCCTCCTGAGATAATCAAGGTGCTGTGGGTCTTGATACCTATCTACCACCTATAAGATTTCTGTTTCTGGGGACCAAATTTTTATGATTGAGACACAGTCTATTCAGGAGGCCCATGAGATGCTCACTTTCCCTCTCTCCCACCCTTTAATAGGCTTCCCAGATGGCTCAGTGGTAAAGGGTCCGCCTGCCAAGGCAGGATGCATAGGAGATTGGGGTTTGATCCTGGGGTTGGGAAGATCCCTTGGAGGAGGGCAGCAAGCCACTCCAGTTTTCTTGTCTGGAAAATCCCATAGACAGAGGAGCCTGGCGGGCTGTAATCCATAGGGTCACAAAGAGTCACACACGGCTGAGTGACTGTGTCTGAGCATGCACACACACTTCAATGATTACTCTCTGCAGGATCTCCTCTCATCCACTCTCTGTTGCCCCCTGTGTTCCCCCCTCTCTCATCTAGCAGAAAGAATCAGGCCAAAGAGCTTTAAAAAGAACCCTTGCTTCCACTTTAACTTATCTTCAGCACAGCTGTTGTTTCTGAGTTTTTTTTTTTTTAATAGAGATTCAGCCAATGCTGTGATACTTATTGATGGTGTGTGTGTGTGTATGTGTATGTATATATAAATTTAGTCTCCAGAGGATACCCTGCTAAATATAGTAATTATGTGAATGATTTCAAACACCTTTCTCCTCTTATAACTTTCCCCCCCTTTTCCTGGAGTGGAGTTGATGCTGCTGGGGAAACTGAGTGGAACCTTGGCTGACTAGAAAAGTGCTTTTGTCATTTAGGAATGAACTTGTTTAAGAAGCAGGAAAAAAAAATCTCAGACTCCAAAGGAAATAAATTTTGGGAATGTTTGGGTGATGAGGTTGGGGGATTATGGAGAAGTTGATAAAGCAGCTGTAGGTTTGAACCATAGCATCATTCCTTACTAAGTGTGTAACCGCGGGAAAGCCCCTTACCCTTTTAAGGCCTTATCTTCCTCATTTGTGAAACAGAGGCCTTAGGCTCCACTTGGCAGGCCTTTTCAGGACCAGGGATACTTAGATGCATAGTAGATGGTAGGTGCTTGTAAAGTGGCGGCCATTAGTGTAATTAGACTGTTAATTCTTCCCTGGCTGAGAAGCTCATTAAGGTTAATGGGAATATTAGCCTAAAGGGAATAAGGAATCCTGAGTCAATAGGGAAGGACGCAGACTCAGAGTCACAGCTGGTCAGATCTGGAAGGGATTTTAGGGGACATCTGGAAAAACCTCCCAAAATAAGACCCACTCAGAAGTGGCTTGGCCAAGGTCAAGAAACTTATTCTACAGACTGGTATCCTGATTGCTTGTATGAGCCCCCCAGTGCATGGTAGCCAATTATGCCTTAGTTGGCACTGTGTGGCCTCTCTAGGGAGTGTTTTCTTTTTATATACAAACTTGGAACAAGAGAAGTTGAGGGGCTTCCCTGGTGGTCCAGTGGCTAAGACTCCATACTCCCAATGCTGGGGGCCCAAACTCGATCCCTGGTCAGAGAACTAGACCCCACGTGCCGCAACTAAGAGTTCACATGCCACAGCTAAAGATCCCACATACCACAGCTAAGACCCAGTGTGCCAAGTAAATAAATAAACATTGAAAAAAGAGAGAATTTGAGTTCAAGCCTTGGCTGAGTCCATAACAGTCGTCCTTTGACCTTGGACCAGCCGTTTAGCCTTGTTCAGCCCACTGTTTCACCTTCCCAATGGGGCTCACCAGCCTGGCCTTGCAGGTTTGTGAGGATCAGAGGTGATGGGTCTACAGAATTATCCAGAGCCCCCATGCAGGTGACTGCACCTGTGCTCTCCTCCTAGAAAGGAGCTGTCTTTAGCAGTGAGGAGCAGGAGGAATGTATTTGGGGCAAGAGGAATAGAGTCCTCCTCGGGCCCCCGAACACTTGGGTGTGTGGCTGCGCTCTTGGAGATCTCACCTGGCCCAGTGGGAGAGGGGCTGGGTTCTCATCGCAGCTCTGCTCCTGTTGCTTTGCCACCTGAGGTCAGTTTCTTTCCTTCTCTTGAAGTCCGTGAAAGGGTAGTAGTGGTGGGACCAGATGATCTCTGAGTCTCCTCTTGGCCATGAGCCATACTCTCCTGCTCATACTGAATCCATCTCTGTCCATTCTAGGGGGAGGGACTTTACCTTCCTGGGCTGAAGCATCTAGGTTTACCCCAGGTTCCTCCTCCCCCCAACCCCCTCCTCAGGCAGTCATCTGTGAGAGATGTGTGGAACTAGACACTACGCCCTCCTAATTTTCTCAGCTCACTCCACATTCTTTAAGTGACCAGGCATCTGGTTGTGGTGGGGCTGAGAGAAAGGTCTTGAGGACTTGGATCCCACAGTGATGGGCCAGGATCATAAAAATGGAGGCTACTTTTATTGAACTGGAGCCTGTACACAGACACTACCATAAAAACACCTTCCTGACATCCCAGGAGTGAAGGTGAAAGTGTTAGTCGCTCAGCCATGTCCAGCTCTTTTTGACCCCATGGACTGTAACCCACCAGGCTCCTCTGTCCATGGAATTCTCCAGGCAAGAATACTGGAGTGGGTAGTCATTCCCTTCTCCAGGGGATCTTCCCAACCCAGGGCTCAAATCTGGGTCTCCCGCATTGCAGGCAGATTCTTTATCATCTGAGCCACCAGGAAAGCCCAGCGGCGAGTCATACTATACTCATTTTACAGATGAGGAACCTGTGCCCATGCAATCACATTATCTGACCGGAACACAGGGCTCCTAAAAAGGGCTAAGCCAGTATGCAAGTCAGTCTCCCTGATTCTAAGGCACCCTCTTTGTATGTTCTTTGCTGCTGTCCTTTCCTGCACCATATGCTCCGTCCACTTCCATCCCTCTCTGCATTGCCGTTTCTCTCAGGCTGGTGGGCATATTCTACTTTACCAAGATTGATGCCTAAGGCTAGACCTGAAAGGGATCTGTGAGGTCAACATCGTAATTGTTTTCAGCAAAGATCTTGAGGTCAAGAGAGTGTCTGTCAGTGTCCTCAGTCAACTCAGGATAGAAGTCAGGGAGAAACAAATTTTAGTTGAACTCCCATTAAATTCCAGGTACTATGCTGGGTGTTTTTGGTGGGTTATTTTACTTAACCCTTTCGACAATACTGTTAAAGCAGACACTACTCTTATCTTCATTGTCTGGATAAGGAAACTAAGCTTCGGAGAGGTGAAGATGCTAATTCAAGGTCGCTCAGCAGCTAAGTGGCGGAGCGAGAATGTTTAGTATGTTTGCTCTGAAAACCTCAGCAATTTGATGTTTACGCCACTGGGTGCTGCCTCAGTTTCTTTTGAATAATTAATATCTGAGACACCAAAGGCACTGAACTGAAAGACACAGATGAAAGCAAGCATACACTTTATTTTGCCATCTTTTTGATCTGCACTCCTGCAAAGGTCTGTACTGACTCATACTCAAAGGCAGCTCTTTGTTATGCTAAGGAGCAGTAATACATAACCCATATGTTAAAAAAAGCAGCTAATATTTATCATGCATTTTCTGGATCCCAGATAGTGTTTTAGATTATCTGTATGGATAATGCTGACCTCAACTTAATTGTTAACCCGATTCTACAGAGAGGGCTGCCCTGGTGGCTGAGTGGTAAAGAACCCCCGGGTCGGGAAGATCCCCTGGAGATTGAAATGGCAATCCACTCCAGTATTCTTGCCTGGGAAATCCCATGGATAGTGGAGCCTGGCAGGCTTCAGTACCTTGTGTGGAAAAAGAGTTAGACATGACTTAGCAACTAAACAACAAAATTCTACAGATAAACAAATGGAGATTCAGGAAGGTAACTAAGCTGCAGCTGTAACTGACCATTACCATTACCATTACCATTAGGTAGCTGTCCATTACCAGCCGGCTAGCAGGCGACAGTCAGAATCCAGACTCAGCAGCTGCCTTGAGGACAGCAGTTCTCCACTCTGGCTCCACGTGAAGACCACGTGGGGAGCTTTTGAGAAACAGGATATTGTGCCCTTTCGCAGACCACCTGAGTCAGGGGCTCTGGTACACAGAGCACAGAGCATCCGTATCTCTAAAGCTCATCAGATGATTCTGATGCCCAGTGATCAGATGATTCTGATGCCCAGGGATCAGATGATTCTGATGCCCAGTGATCAGATGATTCTGATGCCCGGGAAGGTTAAAAACTACTGCTTTACCAACAGAGGATTCTTTATCACTACACCATGTTGCCTCAGTGGCAAAGTGGTGCCCACCCTCCTTAATCCCCTTGATGTCACGTGGGTTGCCAGGGAGGCTTATACGAAATCTACTTGCTACTGGTGCTGTCCAATAGAAAGAAAACATGAGGGGATTGCCTGGTGGTCCAGTGGCTAAAACTCTGCGCTCTAAATGCAGAGGGCCCAGGTTCAATCCCTCGTCAAGGAACCAGAGCTCATGTGCCATCACTAATGAGTTCCTTTACCTGCCGCAACTAAAGATCCTGCGTGCAGCAGCGATGATCAAACATCTCACGCGCTGCAACTAAGACCCGGTGCAGACAAATACATAAATAAATATTTTAAAAAGAAGAAGCAATATAACATGAGACACACATGTAATTGTACATTTTCTAGTAACTCTTTAAAAAAATTAGGAGAAACATGTGAAATTAATTTTCAGAATATATGTTCTGTAGTAGTGTACTACAGATAAAATATCATTTCAACATGTAATTGTTATAAAAATAAATAATTAATAAAAATTAATTAATAAAAATTAATAAATAATTAAAATATAAATATAAATATATAAGTAAAATATAAATAAATATAATAAAATAAAATAGAAATAAAATAAAATATATATAATAAAATATAAATAAAATATAAATATAAATATAAAAATATAAAAAATATGATATAAATATAAATATAAATATAAATAAATATAATAAAATATATATAAAATAAAACATATAAATAAATAAAAATATAATATAAATATAAATATATAAATATAATATAAATATAAATAAATAAAAAATTAATAAAAATTAATAAAAATAAATAATTCCTTTTTAAAAATTCATATCGAGTCTTAGAAACCTGGTGTGCCTTTGTCCTTATGGCACATCTCAGTTTGGAGTAATCGCTTTTCAAATGCTTGATGTCCACATGCGGCAAAAGTGGCTTGCGCACTGATGGTGGTAGCGGCAGTCTAGTCACTCAGTTGTACCCGACTCTTTGTGACCCTGTGGACTGTAGCCCACCAGGTCCCTCTGTCTATGGGATTCTCCAGGCAAGAATACTGGAGTGGGTTGCCATTTCCTTCTCCAGAGCATCTTCTTGACTCAGGGATTGAACCCAAGGTTTCCTGCTTGGCAGGTGGATTCTTTACCACTGAGCCACCTAGAAAGCCCTATACATTGGTAGATGCCCCTGTAGATAATGTCCTCTGGCCTTGTTTCCTTTCCCATGGTCTCAGCTTCATAGAAATTACATCAGTATGCTCAGGAGAGATCTCCCCTCATTGAATTTTTGTGGTCTTCTAAGTATCAATTTATTTCATTACCTACGCATAGTCTGTTCCGTCTATAAAAATCGGTCTCTGATTTCCCAAATGCCCAGTGATTACCATCATAGCATTAGCTAACACTTCCATCCTGTCACATAAATACCATTTCTTTTTTGTGCTGGGAACATTTAAGATCTATTCTTTTAGCGACTTTCACTAGTGACCCTTTAAGAAGGGTCTAAGCCTTGGGGATGGTTCCAGGGCCCTCCCTTTGGCAGGATGACAGAAGGCCAGTCATCCTCCCCGCATACTCCTTCCTCTGTTTATTTTTAAAAGTGAAATGCCTTGAGAAGCAATTTGATGATATGGATCAGGAGACATAAAAAATATCCATTTCCTTTGACCAAGTAATTTCCTAAGGAAACAATCCAAAATGTAGAGAAAGTTTCAGGCCTGGAGATGCTTATCAGGGCCTTATTTATACTGTGGAATAATTGGACACAACCCAAACGTTCAGTGTTTGGACAGTGATTACAAGGGCTGAGCCAAGTCGTAAAAGTGGGAAATCACGCAGCCATTTAAAGAAATATCTGAGTGTGATCGTAAAGGCGACTTCTTATGTTAAAACATGGAGGGAAAGAGCAAGCATCAAAATGGTTTGCGCAGAATTCTCAGTGTGTGAGAAAGTCTCAGCACAACAAAATGACAGAAAGAGAAACCTGAGGAGTTTAAAGTAGTTATCTTTGGGTGGTGTGATCATGGGCAATTTTCCCCCTTCCTTTTTCCCACTTATCTGTATTTTTTTAAAAGACAGTGAGTACATATGCCTTTTGTAATAAAATAGGCTTCATTATAATAAGTAAACAGTGTTGAAGAAAAAAAGAAACAAAAAACCTTTAAAAAGCAATTGAAAAGTTTCTGCTGTCGCACGTTGGAAAATCTTCTGGCTCTGCCCGGGGCCCTGGGGGAGGGGAAGGCGCAGAAAGAGGGGAATTGTGGGTGTGAAGGCGCCTCTCCTCCCAGGCGGATTTGCATTTGGCACTCTGCCGCACCATTTCTGACAATTTGCAAAGTCTTTCCCTAGAGCCTCGGACAGGGGGCTGCCCCTCAAACAAAAAGTTGGTTTGTGAAGAAGACTCTTCTTCAGTGGTGTTGACACAACAAACTCTTTCTTCAGCCTGGAGCTGCAAAATGGATGTATTCAAAGCTCTCAGGAAGGGGGTGGACCAGGAAACCGCTTAGTTGTTCTAAGCCTCAAACGAAGTGTCTGAGAGGCACAGCCATTTTCGAATCCCCTGGTCAAGCAGAATCCTTGTTTCGGGGCACTGAGTTTGAAACCCTGAGGCCTTCCAGAGTCTATCCCTTCTAAAAGAGAGCCTCGTGACCTCTGTTAATTGCAAAATAAGCTCAGAGGAAGGAGCATGAGCTGAGGCATCATGAGGTGTTAACGCAGCCATTTCATAGAAGGGGAAACTGAGACACAGTGGGGGGGGAGTCACGAAAGGTGTGAGGGGTACCTTGGAGGTTCAAATTCAGTTATGTTTGGCTCCAAAGCTCTAGTACTTCCCACTGTGTGACACTGTCAGCCTTCTCTTTCCTCTTTCACTCTGTGAGGGCTTTGGATGAGGCGGGCACATCCTGGAAGATGCAATCCTAGCTGTTCAGCTGGCTCTTAGTTCTGACCAATTCCATTTTCCCATTGCTGGGTTCTCAGTGCTCATACGGAAAAGGGATATAGCCTGGATTCCAATGCCCATAGCTATAGAGCCTGTCCTAAATAGACCCCATCAGTAAATCAACTAAGTCAGTAGCAATGCTAAAAAGTTCTTAAGTTTGACCAAAGAGGACATTCTTACCCAAAGGCAGTATCTGGAGCTCTCAGAAAATGAGGGGAGACGGGCTGTATCATTTATAGGCGTTATTTAGAATGCAAGCGATGGTTCCTTCTCCCCAAATGAGCAACCCAGCCCAGGACCAAAGTGGCTCATGTATCATCCTCTCCTGACAGGGACTGACAAAGGGTCCTCTTGTATTCGGCAGGTGACCAGGGTCGTATTCCTTCAGGCAAGCGCAAGATAGATGATGCTTTCATTGGAAGATGGAGGAATAACACTGGCAGTCTGTAAACACGCAAGCTGACAGTGTGATTCACGGAGTAATTACAGAATAATACAGTGCAAACTATTAGGGGATGATAACAATACGTCAGGATCGACTCTTTGTGTTGAAAACTTGGGGCTGACAAACCTGCCAGTTATCGGCTAGTTCTCAAAGTCTGTAAAATAGTGGAATGGGAGCAGAGCCTGGCAGCTGGATGCAAAGGAGACGGATCTATTTTTCCTTTTTACAGTAAGCCATAAGAACCCAGGAAAGGAAAAGGAAAAATGAAAGCAGATAGGTTAATCAATATTAGCATCCAGGTACAATGATAATTGTCAGGTGTCAAAACGCCCCAGAAATGAGACGCACTCAGTTCGCTGAGAGCCAAAAATAAAAACGGAGCGTAAGGATGGACATAAGTTGCTCTAACTGAAAGGAAAACAAAAATAACAGTAACTACAAAGCCTAGAATTTCTGGGGTTTCCCTGGTGGCTCAGTGATAAAGAATCTGCCTGCCAATGCACAAGACATGGGCTTGATCCCTGGGTCGGGAAGATGCCCTGGAGGAGGAAATGGCAGCTCTAGTATTCTCGCCTGGGAAATCCCATAGATAGAGGAGCCTGGAGGGCTACAGTTCATGGGGTCACACAGAGTCAGACATTACACAGAGACTGAAAAGCAACAGAATTTCTGGAGCACCTACTATGTGCCTGGTATTTTATACACATTCCATTCAGATGAACTAGCAGGTGAGAAAGCTTAGTCTCATGTTTGGTTGAAGAAACTGTGGTTTAGCTAATCTAAGTAGCACAGTCAATATGATGGAGATGGTAAGCAGGGGAGGTGGGTTTCAAGCCCAAATGTGATGAACTTCAAAGACCAGGCACTTTCCATCGCCTCAGGCTGGGTCCTGGGGAGCTGTAGGGGTGGGGCTGGCAAACCCATCAGCCTGGTTGACCTACTTGCGTGCTTGGTCTCCCAGTCTTCTCTGACTCTTTGCCACCCCACGGACTACAGCCTGCCAGGCTCCTCTGTTGATGGAATTTCACAGGGAGCCTATATTCCCAAGGGCCTGCAAAGGAAAAGTGGCACACGCTGTGGCTGCCACCGGGATCGGCCAAGGGCATGGCAGAAGGGGGTCCAAGCACAAGGGGAACCCAGTTGAGAGGCTATAGCGGCATGCGTGTGAAGGCGAGGGTGTCAAGGTCAGAATGACTGATTGAGCATTTAGGAAGCACTTGCGTCGTGTTAGGACTTGAGGCCACAGAGATGAATTGGACTCCATCTCTGTACATCCCTAAGCTTCCCTATGTCCCTTTATCCCTAAGCCAGATCAGCCTTCTGGCTCCCACCGTAGACACACAGCAAGTGCTACAGAGAAATACTAGATTCACAGAAAGGGGAGGAGCATAGTCTCCTCCAGTCTCTTCTGAATAGAGGTGACAGTTAAATGAAACACGGAGTGATGATTAGGAATTTGTCAGGAAGAGAAAGAAGAGGGTAGAGAGAGCAACCTAAGCAGGAGAGTGCACGGTGAGTTCTGGGAAGCACATCCCATCTGCTGTGGCCGAGAGGAGAGTGCGCAGCTGTTGATTCTGTTGAGTCTCTTTATTCTTTCTTCAGAGGGAAGAGCAAGGGGTGATACCATGCCAAGCCATACTGGGGCAGAAAGCAAAAAGAAAAATCACTCATACCCATCCTGTCTTTAATAATAATGTGCATCTCTGGTTCATCATGGGGTTTTGACATTACTTTTGATATTTAAAAAATACTGTATTGATTAGTTATTGAGATGTTCTGTGTGTTAGTCACTCAGTTGTGTCTGACTCTTTGTGATTCCATGGACTGTAGCCCACCAGGCTCCTCTGTCCATGCAAGAATACTGGAGTGGGTTGCCACTTCCTTCTCCAACTGAGATGCTTTGGCACCTGTTGAATTTTGCATGTGAGGCCAGTGTTGCTCTCACCTCATGCTTCCCCCAGGCTGGGAAGGGGGCTGAAATAGATGGATGCCTGTCATGTACGAAGTGTTTACAGATGCTGAATTGAGCCTCATAAGGGAGGTGTGGGGTGGGGGACATTGGCCCCATCCTTCAGGGGAGGAGGGTAGAACCCAGAGAGGTTACGAAAGTTGCCCAAGTCCGCCTGTGTCTGGCGAGTGATCAGTTTTTCAAGGTTCCCTCAGAGAACCATCCCGTGTGTGCATGTGTGCATGTGCGTGCGTGTGTGTGTGTGTGTGTGCAAGTGTGACTGTATGAGAGAGAGAGAGAAAGAACTGGCTGAAGCCTAACTGCTTCTGCAAAGCTGGGCCCACTTGACTGTGGCGTAACCTGTCGCAGAGAAGGCACTGGGGCTTCTCTTGACTGATACAGAGAGACACTGAGTGGCCAGATTTGCCAACGTGCACAAGATACAGAGGAGCAGGGGAGACGGCATCTAGACAAATGGTCTTGGTCCCTGAGACGGAAATATTCTTAGAGCAGAGAAGAGTGATTCATCGGCTGCCCAGGTTGGATGGAAATATCTCCCAAGGATATCCAGCTCCTTTTCTTCTGGGGCTTTCCACACAGGTCCAGAGCTGGCTTTGTATTCCTGGGGGTGCCTCCCCCTCCTCACAGAAGGCCATGGGAGATGAGTGGCCCCAGGGCATCCATCGGCTCTGACTCAGTTTCCCCTGTGCAGGAGCCAAATGGCGCTCCAGTAAGGACGAGGGATAGAAGAACAAAGGGCCTGGAATCTGCAGCCGTTAAGTCTGTGTGTCTGCATGTGTGCTCGGTCGTGTCCGACTCTTTGCAACCCCGTGGACTGTAGCCCACCAGGCTCCTCTGTCCATGGGATTCTCCAGGCAAGAATACTGGAGTGACTTGCCATTCCCTCCTCCAGGGGATCTTCCCGACCCAGGGATCAAACCCACATCTTCTGAGTTTCCTGCATTGCAGACAGATTCTTTCCCACTGAGCCACCAGGGAAGCTCACAGCAGTTAAGACCTGGGTTCAAACCCCAGCTTCATCACTTAGAGTAATAATGACTACTCTTTGCCAAGTCCTGCCTGGGTCACTTTGTATCCATCAGCTCAGTGAGCCTCAACAAGAATCTATCTCCATTTCACAGATGTGGAGACTGAGGCTGTGAGGAGTGTTATTGCCCCAAATCCAGGTGATAATGAGCTCCATAAGTGACAGCATAGTAACTTTTTTCTTTCCACGTGCAGACAAATAAAATGAAAAAGAAAAAGAGCAGAAAGACAGAGGGTTGTATTACACTCATATATATATATATATATATATATATATATATATATATATGTAGGGTGGTCTGACTCTACAGTTCTTACTTCTATGCTTCCTCCAAGTCATGTGACCTGGGGCAGGCTACTTGACTTCTCCGAACCTAAACTTCCTCCGCTGTTCTCAGGGGCGACTGTTAATGTTGTCAGCATTCTTGTGAGGATTTAATGAGATAATTCATTCATCAAATATTTACGAGGTGTCTGCACTGGAAGTCCAAAGAGGATAGGGACGTTTCCTCCTATCAGGATCCTGGCAATGACTGGATGGGATCAGGGAGTAAACAAAGATGGCAGCATCCAGTGAGAAGCACGTGGCAGGGGAGAGTGCTGGGCTGATGGGGAGGAAGTGGGGGAATCTGAGGTGGATTTCTGGAGGTGACATCCAACTTGGGTTTTGAAGGACAGAAAGTGAAAGTGTTAGTCAGTCTGCTGTGTGTGACTCTTTGTGACCCTCTGGACTATAGACTGAGGCTCCTCTGCCATAGGATTCTCCAGGCAAGAAGACTGGCGTGGGTAGCCATTCCATTCTCCAGGGGATCTTCCCAATGCAGGGATCGAACCCAGGCCTCCTGCATTGCAGGCAGATTCTTTACCGTCTGAGCCACCAGGGAAGCCCCTTGAAGGAATGGGGGGAAGGTAATTCCAGGCACAGCAGAGCAGCATGTATGGTAAGAAGGAACAAGGCAGATGGCCAGGTGCCATGACCAGAGCATGAATTCTCTTTTTTTTTTTCCCCTAGAGACATTATTTTAGTTAAAGCTGAGTCTTTTTTTTGGCTGCACTGCATCTTCATTGCACTGCTTGGGCATCTCTAGTTGTGGTTCGAAGGCTTGGTTACTTATAGCCAATTGGGATCTTAGTTCCCCCACCAAGGACTGAACCCACTTACTCTGCATTACAAGGTGGATTCTTAACCACTGGACTGCAGGGGAAGTCCCCAGCACTAGTATTCTTAATGGGAAGATCACCACTAATGGTGAAAATGGATTCTTGGGGGAGGAGGGCGAGAGATCTTGGCTATTTTTAATGGTTTGTGGCATTCCAAAGGGTCATAGTCCACACACACAGATACATAGTATATTTGGGATATTAAAATTTCTTGGGCAGGTCAGGGGAAAAATTGTCTAGAAAGGCTCTGTAAACTACAACATGGATGGGATTTGAGGACATCTTAAGCGACATATGCCAGGCACAAAGACAATTATATGATTTCACTTATATGAGGTACCTAGAGTCATCAGATTTACGGAGACAGAAATAGCACAGCGGTGGTCTAGGGCTTGGGGGAGGGGGGAGTGGTGAACTACTGTTTAATAGGTACATAGTCTCTGCTCTACAAGATGAAACCTTCTGGAGATCAGTTGTACAACAATGTGAAAATATTTAATACTACTGAACTGTACACTTAGAAATTTTATGTTGTCTGCTTTTTTTTTTTCCATCACAATAAAGCTTAAAAATTTTTCTTAACAATGAAAAAAAAGGAAGGCTCCATAGGGGACAATAATGAAAAAAACATAAAAAGGGCTGAGAAGCCCTGGGCTAGAGGACGGGAAAGAGGGAGCACCCTAAGATGAGGCTGGGGAGGGAACAGGGCCAGGCCTGTAAGAGGTCAGATCTCTTATTCAGTAGATCCAAGTTTCAGATCTATAGGTTTTGGATCAGCAAACTTTTTCTGCAGATATTTTTGGTTTTGTGGTTTATATAGTCTACTCAACTCTGCTGTAGTTGAGCAAAGGCAGCTGTTGACAATATGCAGATGAGTGGGTGTGGTTGTGTTCCAATAAAACTTTATCTACAAAGATAGGGGCATCTAGATTTGACCCATGGGCCATAGTTTGCTGACCCCTACCTTTGGAAGTGTTCACACAGGGGATCCAATTTACATTTTAAGAAGTTACTTTGGCATCTGTGCAAAGACTGGACTGGACAGTGTAGTGCCTGTAAACAGCTAAGCCCAGCACGACACCTTGCCCACAGGAAGGTAGGGGTCCATTCAGTCCTACATGCCAAACAGTGACTTTTGAGTGGGGCGGGGTTGTTAGGATAAAGTTATCTCTCTGGGTCTGTCTCCTCTTGTTGACCTTGTACAAACTCATGCCTGTGATGGCTACCCAGCTCCCAACATTGCTGGAAGGTAAGAGATGTACTTTTTCAATATCTTTTTAGCTGCATCAAGAAGAGGCAGCGCCATCAACAAAATGAAAAGGCAACCTACTGACTGTAAGAAAATATTTGCAAATCATGTATTTGATAAGGGGAAAATGTCCAAAACGTATGAAGAAACCATACAACTTAATAGCAAAAACAAATAAAAACACAAAGAATCTGATTTAAAATAGACGATCAGAATACGCATTTTCAGGTGATGCTACTGGTGAAGTATCTGCCTGCCAGTGCAGGAGATCCCAGAGAAGTGGGTTTGACCCCTGGGTCTGGAAGATCCCCTGGAGTAGGAAATGGCACCCCGTCCAAGTATTCTTGCCCGGAAAATTCCAAGGGCAGAAGAGCCTGATGGGCTACAGTCCACGGGACTGCAAAGAGTTGGGCACGACTGAGCGTGAGCACAAAGAAGACACATAGATGGCCAAGTGGTGAAAAGATGCTCAACACTGTTCATCATCAGGGAAATGTCAGGCAAAACCACAATGAAATGTCACTTTACATCTGTTAGAATGACTGTTACCGAAGGATAAGAAATAGCCAGTGTTGGGGTAGGATGCGGAAGCAAGGGAATTCTTGCACTGTCTGTGGCAATGCAAATTGGTACCTCCACTATGGAAAGCAGTATGGAGTTTCCTGAATGCAATTTGAAACAGAACTACCATATGATCCAACCATTCCACTTCTGGGTATTTCCTTGAAGAAAATGAAAACACTAACTTGAAAAGATATCAGCATCTCCGTATTCACTGTAGCACAATTTACAATAGCCAAGGTATGGGAGCAACTTCAGTGTCCGTCAAGGGATGAACGGCTAAACAAGCTGTGGTGTGTGTGTGGTCTCTTATATATAATAGTGTATATAATATTCAATAGTATATTACATAACTATTACATATGTATTATGTTACATATTACATATATTACGCAACTATTACATATATGTAACCAACCTAGACAGCATGTTCAAAAGCAGAGACATTGCTTTGCCGACTAAGGTCCGTCTAGTCAAGGCTATGGCTTTTCCTGTGGTCATGTATGGATGTGAGAGTTGGACTGTGAAGAAGGCTGAGTGCTGAAGAATTGATGCTTTTGAACTGTGGTGTTGGAGAAGACTCTTGAGAGTCCCTTGGACTGCAAGGAGATCCAACCAGTCCATTCTGAAAGAGATCAGCCCTGGGATTTCTTTGGAAGGAATGATGCTGAGGCTGAAACTCCATTACTTTGGCCACCTCATGCGAAGAGTTGACTCATTGGGAAAGACTCTGATGCTGGGAGGGATTGGGGGCAGGAGGAGAAGGGGACGACAGAGGATGAGATGGCTGGATGGCATCATGGACTCGATGAATGTGAGTCTGAGTGAACTCCGGGAGATGGTGATGGAGATGGACGGGGAGGCCTGGCGTGCTGCGATTCATGGGGTCGCAAAGAGTCGGACACGACTGAGCAACTGAACTGAACTGAACTGAATGGAATGTTATACAATGGAATATATATATATATATATATGTAATGGAATGTTATTCAGCCATAAAAAAGAATGACATCTTCCCATTTGTGACAACACGGACAGACCCTGAAGGCATTGTCTTTGTTCGAAAAAAGTCAGACAAAGAAAGACAAACATCATATAATCTCTTTTATATGTGGAGTCTGAAAAACCAAAAGTAAACATATAGGCTCATAGATACAGAGAATAGATTGGCGGTTGCCAGAAGTAGGGGTGAGGGGTGGGAGAAATAGTTGAAGGGAGCCAAAAGGTAAAAAGGAAAAAAGGAAATGAAAAAGTTTACAATAGTAACAAAATTTTAAAAGCCTTAAGCAACCAAAATAGATATCCCAAATTCTGTGGACCAAAAAATCCTTCATTTTATTTTATATACCTTTATAACGAGTTTGCTTAGCCTGTTTCCTAACCCAGAATAAATTAAAGAAAGGAAAGGAAGAAAGGAAGAAAAGGAAAAGAAGACACAGAGCTAAATTTGGCTCTGGTGACACTTGGATGGGTATCTGATATTTCGCTGTAGGTCATTTCCTAACAAAATCCACACCCCTGCCCTGCATTACATAGCTTTGATTCATTAACTCCAGCTGCTGAAATTGCAGGTAATACTCTGAGTTGCATTTTAAACAGGTAAGGATGACTGCTTTAAAAGTGGCCCCTCTAAAAAGGTTAATATTATAAATGCAGCTTAAATGCCTAATTCATAACCAAAAGCCACAAATATGGAAATGTTAGCAGTGTTAAAACTTACAGAACAAGAAGAAAACAGCTCACGTTTGCTTTGCTCTCTGCTATGAGTTCTGTGCTTCTAAGTCAGGCTGCCAGCTGGGCTGGAGAAATGTCTTCAGGTCCCCTTGTGACAATTTGGCCATGCCTGTGAGCTGGAGTGGACCAGAAGGGAGAAGACTGCCCCCTGCTTATAGCATGGGAAAGACACCCTTGTGGCTCAGCTGGTAAAGAATCCACCTGCAATGCAGGAGACCTGGGTTCAATCCCTGGGTTGGGAAGATCCACTGGAGAAGGGAGACTAGCCACGCCAGTGTTCTGGCCTATAGAATTCCACAGAGAATTCCATGGACTGTATAGTCCACAGGGTTGCAAGAGTCAGACATGACTGAGCGACTTTCACTTTCCACTTTCTAATGTGCCAGAGTAGTGGTTTCTTTAAATGCAAAACTGGGATCATGATAGTTCCTGCCCTGTTTACCTTATCTAGAAAGTTCAGAACGTTCTTGATATGAAAGTAATAGTGAAAGTGAAAGTTGCTCAGTCATGTCTGACTCTTTGCAACCCCAGGGACTATACAGTCCATGGAATTCTCCAGGCCAGAATGATGGAGTGGGTAGAAGGCTTTCCCTTCTCCTGGGGATCTTCCCAACCCAGGGATCGAACCCAGGTCTCCTGCATTGCAGATGGATTCTTTACCAGCTGAACCACAAGGAAAGCCCAAGAATACTGGGGTGGGTAGCCTATCCCTTCTCTAGGGGATCTTCCCAACCCGGAATCGAACTGGGGTCTCCTGCATTGCAGGCAAATTCTTTACCAACTGAGCGATCTCGGAAGCCTGTTCTTAATATAGCCCCATCATAAATGTTGGGTGATATTTTCCTAGGCCTGTGCTTGGCACACAGTCAGTGCTCAATAAATGTGTTCAATAAATGTTCATCGAATGAGTATTTCTTCTCTTCTTCCACTTTTTTTCCTTCCCAAGGTCTATAGGGCTTTGAAGTTGGCTTTCATTAGTTTATATAGATACTAAAATATTCAGTATGGCCTCTCCTGGGTATACTTGTGTTTTCTAGGAGACAATTTCAGAGAGAAACTTCTCCAAGATTCAAAGGAATAAATGTTTAATAGTGGAATTTCAAGTATATCAATAGTCCAGGAAGGGAGTCATTCCTGATCCTCAAATGAGACTGCAGAGGGGGCTCCTGCCTCACCAAATTAGCTCTTAATAATGATCCTGTGTGTGTGTGTGTGTGCCTGTGTGTGAATAAAAATGTGTACATATGTGCAAGGGTAAGTCTGGACCAGAACTAGAGTTAAGCATATGAGATGCTCAGGAAACATCATTTAAGAAAGCCCTCTCAGCACTCAGGTGCTGACCCTGCATTTGCCTGACCCCAGGAGTGGGTGCCTCATTAAATATTGGATTGGGGTGCTTCACAATCTCACTGTAGTCTCAGGCTCGGGATAAAATGAAGTTCACAAGGAAGAGCGCATAGCCTTGTCCTAAAGAGCCTAAACCGAGGATCAATTTCCTTACCTTCTGGTGGATGTTTATGGTCATCCATACAATGGAACAGGCTTCTCAGGTGGCCCTAATGATAAAGAACCTACCTGCTAGTGCAGGAGAGGTGAGAGATGTGGGTTTGATCTCTGAGTCAGGAAGACCCCCTGGAAGAAGGCATGGCAACCCACTCCAGTATTCTTGCCTGGAGAATCCCCATGGGTAGAGGAGCCTGGCAGATACAGTCCATAGGGTCGCAGAGAGTCGGACAAGACTTAAGTGACTTAGTGAGCACACAATACAATGGTAGCAAAATACTAATGTCCACCAGAATCACCTGGAGAGAGCTGGTTAAACCTCTAAATTCCCAGGACTTACCCCTAAGTTTCAGGACTGGGGATCTGAAATCAGTCTGTAATATGCACGCCCACTCCCCAATTCAGGTAACTCTGAAGTGAGTTGTCCAGGACTACCCAGTGAGAAACTCATCATTAGGGTTTCATAATGCAATTCATCATCCAATCCAGGTCACTTTTGAGAGTGAAAGGAGTTTGTGATCATTTAAATCAGAGGGAGGCAAACTCAGCCTGTTTTTGTAATTGAAGTTCCATTGTACTCAGCCATGTCCATTTGTTTATGTGTTGGGCTGGCCAAAAAGTTCGTTTCGGTTTTGTATGCAAAACTTGAACAAACCTATTGGCCAAACCAATAATATCTACGGTTGCTTTTAAACTGTAATGACAGAGTTGATTAGTTGCAAGAGGCAACATAGCCTACAAAGCATAACTATATGGTTAAAAAAACACACTTACTATACGGTTCTTTACAGAAACCGTTTGCCAACAGCTCATTTGGATTGTTGCACAGCAAAAATTTACCCCCACCTTTTTCTCCCGTGGGCAGAGTATGCTTCTTCACATCACTGATGTTGGGTGTAGCCTTTTCTCTTACCTTGATGATGGGATGTTAGGGGACATGCCATGGGCTTGCATTGTGGGGCTGGCTTGCTTACTATCCTCTCATTTCAATGAGAAGAGCACATCCTGGCTACCCTGCTGGCCCAAGGAGAGTGAAAGCCATAGGGAGCAAGGGCAGACCCAACTTACCGGGCAGAGCCCACCCAAGATCAACCAAGCCCATCCTATGCCCAGACTTAGGGGCAAGTGTAACTACTTTTTGTTTTTAAGCCACTGAATTTTGGTTTGTCAAGCAGCATTATTATAGTAGTTGATACAGAGACACTGTTAATTATTCCACATTTACAGACACAGCGCTGGATATGGTTACCTTAACCGTCATAGTTCAATCATCCTCCTTTCACTTAGAAGGAAGATGAGGTCCCGAGCGGTTAAGATTTGACCAAGTAAATTGGGGAAAATGCTTGGCTAGATCATTGAACTACATCATTCAAAATCAGGTTGTAGATACACAGCTGAACAGCCTCTAAGGAGAGATACTTAGCGGTCCTTGGGATAAACTGGTGTGGACTTGGGGAGGTGGGGTTAATTTGGGAGTTTTCCCTGGCTTTTGCTTGTGCCCCTTTGCTGGGGAGCTGGGGAAAGGCCTGTCTCAGACTCACATCTGCTGAGATGAATGCTTCCCCTCTCTGTCATAATAGATAAACAGCAAGAAAAATCCACCAAAGGGAAGTAGCAGCAAGAATAATTATCTAGTAGACACATATTTTGATTCAAATGCAATGTTGCTTAGCAAAAGAAAATGGGCTGTGAATAAACAGAGATCAGCCATGCCACCCTCAAGTGGTAGGTGATATCAGCAGAAGATGGATTTAAATCCTTCTTAGAGCCTCAACAATTCTTGTCCCACGCATGGCAGGATAAGCAACCTTCCCTGGGGGTTCCCTGGGAGGCAGTTAGCAACATGGAGGGGGCTTCCTATGAAGTATTTACTCTGGTGATAGAGACTTAAATTGCAAACTGGTTTTTTGCATAGAAGCATGTGCGTGTGTGTGTGTGTGTGTGTGTGATTTGGACACTTTTGTGCAAGTCTATGTGGCTTGTGTTTTTTAAGGTTGTGTTTCTTGTGTGTTTGCTTATGTTGTCTGCATGTGCTCATATATACACACGTGTTTATGTGTACAATGCTGTGTGTGCATGTGATCCTTGTTATCTAACACTGTTAGGGTCTCTCTGCTTGCCTGCTGCCCTCCTCAAAGCCTGAATAGTCCTGGGAGAATTAGATGACCATCTCACTCTCTGTTGACTAATTAATCCCTCACTAGGGCCATAACCGATCATTAATTTCCAGTCAGCCTTGCTACCCAGGAGAGGCACAGCTCTGAACTGGGGGCCTTGCAAGATACGGAGATAATTCTCCTGGATGCATTACCATCTGATCATTTCTGCTTATCTGAGGTAGGGAGAGTTTCTGGGTAAAGTTCTTCTTCTTGTACCTCCTATTAATTCCAGACTGAGTCTGCCTTGATGGCTTAAAGCTATGATGCTATTCCAAAATCTTGTTCTTGGAATGGATGGGCAGGATAAGATGGGGTGCTGGAGGGTGGCTGGATGGGCCTGAGATGCTACTAAGAAGGACCTGAAGTTCATATATGGACAGGGACATATGCAAATTACAGCCAAACAGGTTGGTTCGAGGTCAACAGACAGAAGTAGTTTCAAGCAGCAGGTCTGAGGAGTAAGAGGGAGGTTGAGTCCGGCCAAGGAGATGGAGTGAGTAATTCCAGTCAGGGCAGGAAAGAGGGCAAATGAACACCTCAGAGGGGCCAGAACTTTGAAGTAAAAGTGAAAGTCGCTCAGTCTTGTCCAGCTCTTTGCAACCCCATGGACTATACAGTCCTTGGGATTCTCCAGGCCAGAATACTGGAGTGGATAGCCTTTCCCTTTGAAGAATCCAGTCCAGATGACCCATGGCCAGATGGGCCTGCTAAGATATTCAGGGCGGCTACAGGCTGACCATAAAGGCCCCCTCCTCTAGGAACATTTTCCTAATAAAGCTCACTTATTAAAAAAATTTTTTTTAATGTTCTTACTTATCTATCTATTTTTGGTTGTGCCAGGTCTTCAGCACTGCCCGTGGGCTTTCTCTGGTTGCAGCAAGTGAAGGCTGCTCTCTAGTTGTGGTATGCGGGCTTCTCATTGCCGTGGCTTCTCATTGCCGTGGCTTCTCTTGTGGGGCACGGGCTTAGTTGCCCTGTGGCATGCAGAATCTTCCCAGACTAGGGATTGAACCCATGTCCCTTGCACCGGCAGGAGGATTCTTAAGCACTGGACCAACGTGGGAGTCCGAAGCCCACTTAATCTTCAACCACTCATAGAACCCTTATTCCACCACTCCTAATCCTCTCCAGTACACTTCTGTGATTCTTAATAGATTCCACTGGCTACTCCAAGAATTTGTTCAAGTTCCCTGGAAATTTAATCAAATCCAACATGAGCTAGCTTTGGTCCAAGCCACTCCATTGATGCTTGTCGTCAACTGCCTCGCCACATTACTAATGTCTGCAAGTTTCCACATCTCATCTCTGCATCTCTCAGCTCTCCTGGCACAGGACAGTGTCCCATGAGGCTTTGCCTTCCCACCATCATGTGCAATCATACGTACTCAAGCCAGCCCTTCTGACTGGTGGGTTGATGCTGTTTTCAGTATCTTAAAGCCCACTGTACATGAGAGACCCTGAATCTTAGCGGTATTTTGTTCCTCTGTGCTCTTCAGTCTCAAAATTTTGTGCCCACCTCCATCCATGGCCTGCAGGCTTGGACCCGTCTACTTCTCGAACCAACTCAGACCCCTCCCCCCATCCCCACCAGCTCCACTACCTACAAATGTGCTCTTCCAGGTGTGATCAGATCTCTTCTCCATGTAAAAGTCATGGATGTGAAATGAAGCAGGACTCTATGGTCCTCCCTCCCCACCCCATGTCTTCTGCCTGCCTTTTGTCTTGTAGAAACACTTTAGCCAAAGGATAAGTTTAATCAGAGAAGTGAGAAAATGTAGAAGCAAAGGAAATCAAACAAGACCAAATAATTATAGTTTAGTCATCAAGGAAAGTCAAGGACTTTTAGTTTCTCTTCAGTTCTGTGGACGGAGGAGCCTGGCAGACTGTAGTCCACAGGGCCGCACAGTCAGACACGAGTGAAGCGAGTAAGCAACTGCAGCAGCAGCGAGGCCGATAGGTAATGTTCTGAGCCATGTTCTCTGAGCTATCTTGTAGATACTGAAACCTCCACCAGGTGGAAGAAATTAACTATATGATGACCACATGGTGGCCATTACACAAGCTGCCACAATTCTAAGAACCGGCTGCAAAGAAAAGGAACAAACTGACCCTGGAACTGAAGATTAACTGTACTTAAAACAATCAAGGTGATGCACATCGGATCACCGTATGACCAATTTCAAGAGGACTGTCAGAAGCTGGGGCTTCCCTGGAAGCTCACCCGGTAAAGAATCCGCCTGCAATGCGGGAGACCTGAGTTCGTTTGATCTCTGGGTTAGGAAGATCCCCTGGAGAAGGGAAAGGCTACCCACTCCAGTATTCTGGCCTGGAGAATTCCATGGACTGTATAGTCCACAGGGTCGCAAAGAGTCGGACATGACTGAGCGACTTTCACTCACATATGGAGTCAAGTGGTCAGAAGCTGACTGTGCTGTTTCTTCATGTAGCCCACTCCCTCCACCTATATACCTCTGAAACTCCCTTTTAAAAGCTCTTGCCCACTGATAGTTGTGGGGAGTCAGCCTTTGGACATAAGTCCACCCTCTCCCCTGGTTGTCAGCCTCCAAAACAAAGCAAACTTTCCCTTCGCTTTCAAGGAGCTAGCAGCCAGACCTCACTTTCAGTAACAGATGGACCCTCTAGAGTCCCTTAAAGATCCTTTGTGCCTTTACCCTGACTTTTGAGCCAATATGTGGCTCTTCTCTGTTTTGCAAATGTTCATCATTTTTCAACTTGGATTAGCCATCACTTCCTCTGGGAAGCTTTCCCTGATTCCTCCAGGCTGAGTCTTGTCTTCCAGCCTCTGCCCTCCCATGGGACCTTATTCATGCATCATGATAAGCACTTAGCACACTGTGGGGTCAAAATTGGCCAGAATATCCAACTTTTCCACTAGACAATTAGTTCTTCTAAGGCAGGGACCATGTCTCAGTCATCTTTTAGCTTCCTGGTCAGGAAGCAACAGTTAGAACTGGACATGGAACAACAGACTGGTTCCAAATAGGAAAAGGAGTACGTCAAGGCTGTATATTGTCACCCTGCTTATTTAACTTATATACAGAGTACATCATGAGAAATGCTGGGCTGGAGGAAGCACAAGCTGGAATCAAGATTGCCGGGAGAAATATCAATAACCTCAGATATGCAGATGACACCACCCTTATGGCAGAAAGTGAAGAACTAAAGAGCTCTTGATGAAGGTGAAAGAGGAGAGTGAAAAAGTTGGCTTAAAGCTCAACATTCAGAAAACGAAGATCATGGCATCTGGTCCCATCACTTCATGGCAAATAGATGGGGAAACAGCAGAAACAGTGGCTGACTTAATTTTTCTGGGCTCCAAAATCATTGCAGATGGTGACTGCAGCCATGAGATTAAAAGAAGCTTACTCCTTGGAAGGAAAGTTATGACCAACCTATTCTGCATATTAAAAAGCAGAGACATTACTTTGCCAACAAAGGTCCATCTAATCAAGGCTATGGTTTTTCCCATAGTCACGTATGGATGTGAGAGTTGGACTATAAAGAAAGCTGAGTGCTGAAGAATTGATGCTTTCGAACGGTGGTGTTGGAGAAGACTCTTGGGAGTCCCTTGGACTGCAAGGAGATCCAGCCAGTCCATCCTAGGGGAGATCAGTCCTGGGTGTTCATTGGAAGGACTGATGTTGAAGCTGAAACTCCAATGCTTTGGCCACCTGATGGGAAGAGCTGACTCATTTGAAAAGACCCTGATACTGGGAAAGATTGAGGGCAGGAGGAGAGAGGGACGACAGAGGATGAGATGGCTGGATGGTATCACCGGCTCCATGGACGTGAGTTTGGGTGGACTCAGGGAGTTGGTAATGGACAGGGAGGCCTGGCGTGCTATGGTTCTTGGGGTCGCAAAGAGTCAGACACGGCTGAGCGACTGAACTGAACTGAACTGAGCCCCTCCCAGTGTGGCATGCATATGGATTCTCAGTGAAACTTGGTAAAACTCTCTGGACCAGTCATTGGAGAAGGAGGAAGACCCCTGAGGTAGGCAGAGCAGAGCTGCTGCTGGAGGGGATGTCCAGTGTTGGACGGTGTGAACTTTTCCTGCAGTGTCACCAGACTGCAGGCCAGCAGCTGGTCATCACTGTTACCTGGCACTATTACTAGGAGGGCCTGGAGCAGATAATAGGTTACCAGGACATAACTATTGGAGGCACCTGCTAGTGGGAAAGAGCCTGCTCAGAAGAAATGGGTTACAAACCTCATCTGACCGCTTAGCACTGATGACCCTGAGCCAAGGATTTAACATCTAGGCAACTCAGTTTCTTCGTCTGTAAATTGGGGATAGAAATCTTGGTCTCATAGGGTTTGGATGAGGGTGTGCATGTATATGCTAAGTCACTCAGTTGTGTCCAACTCTGTGCGACCCTTTAGACGATAGCCCACCAGGCTCCTCTGTCCTTGGGATTCTCGAGGCAAGGATACTGGGGTGGGTTGCCGTGCCCACCTCCAGGCCGTCTTCCTGACCCAGCTGTTGAACCCGGGTCTCTTATGTCTCCTGCATTGGCAGGTGGATTCTTTACCACTAGTGCCACCTGGGAAGCCTTGAATGAGGCTGAAATGAGATCATATGTCCAAGCAGGGATCATAACGCTTCCTTGACTGTATCAGATCTCTCTTTGGTCTCTCATTCCACCTAATATTTCTTACATTGTTAATCTACTACCTTCAGGAATTTATTTACTCACTGATGGCTCTGCAGGTCAAGAATCCACCTGCAATGCAGGAGACTTGGGTCCAGTCCCTGGGTCAGAAAGATCTCCTGGAAGAGGAAATAGCAACCCACTCTAGTATTCTTGCCTGAAAAATTCCATGAACAGAGGAACCTGGTGGGCTACAGTTCAAAGGGTTGCAAAGAGTTGGACATGACTGAGTGACTAAGCAGAAAAACATGTTTGGTGAGCACACTGGACATTCTTTGAGGACAGAGATCAGGTCTCAGCTCTGTATTCATCGTAACTGCCCATACGAGGGCCAACATACACTTGAATAAATGAATGAATGAATGACTATAAATTGTTAGTGGGGAAGTCACACCACTGCATACATAGCAAAACCTTATTTCTTTTGGGCTGAGGATAGCAGCTTGAATTAGCCAATCACAAGAAGATTTAAAGCAAAACAAAAAAAGTTAGGAAAGAAAAAGCAACTTTCCAGTTTATAAACCACCAGAACTCCTGACTGCGAAAGTGTTTCTAGATAGAGGTCTTGCCAGAGAGGCTGTCATGTATAGATAAGGCTCATTTGTAATTAGTAAGTGTCCATTTGCATTCCAATGAAGTAAGATGTTCAAGTTCTTACAAACAATCTATTCTCTGGAGAAGGCTAAACATTACTCTTGTAATCTTGGAGATTAGCAAGTTTTTTTCTTGGTAACATTTTTTGTGCATTCCTTTAACAAATGTTTATTGAACTCTTATCCTGTGCCAGGTACTATTTTAGGCACTAAGAACATAGCAGTGAATAGGGCACGTGCCCTGTGCTTATATAAATTATGACAGTGAAGGGAGATAGTCAATAAATAAACAAATAAAAATGGGAATGGTGATAGTGGAGAAATGGTAAAGCTAGCTTAATACTCAACATTCAAGAAACTAACATTGCAGCATCTGACCCCATCACTTCAAGGCAAATAGATGCTGAAAAATTGAATCAGTGATAGACTTTATATTCTTGGTCTCCAAAATCACCATGGATGGTGATTGCAGCTATGAAATTAAAAGACACTTTCCCCTTGGAAGTAAAGCTATGACAAACCTAGACAGGGTATTAAAAAGCAGAGACATCACTTTGCTGTACAGTCAAAGCCAAGGGTTTTCCAGCAGTCATGTATGGATGTAAGTTGGACCACAAAGAAGGCAGAGCACCAAAGAATTGATGCTTTTGAATTGTGGCACTGAAGAAGAATCTTGAGAGTCCCTTGGACAACAAGGGTATCAAGCCAGTCAATCCTAAAGGAAATCAACCCTGAATATTCATTGAAAGACTGATGCTGAAACTCCAATACTTTGGCTGCCTGATGCGAAGAGATGACTCATCAGAAAAGATCCTGATGCTGAGAAAGATTGAGGGCAGGAGGAGAAGGGAGTGACAAAGGATGAGATGGTTGGATGCCATCACCGACTCAGTGGACATTAGTTTGAGCAAACTCCGCGAGATAATGAAGGACAGGGAAGCCTGAGGTGCTGCAGTCCATAGGGTCACAAAGAGTCGGACAACGACTGAGTGGCTGAACGACAATGGGAACAGTGCAGCAGAGACTGAAAACAGGATGATGTGCTTAGGAGCTATCGGGTGGTCAGGCCGGGGGAGAGGCAATTCCAAGGAGAAAGAAGAGCTGGTGCAAAGGGGGAAAAGAGATTGGCAGAGCCAATTATGGACATGAGGGAAGAGAGACTAAAATGAAGTTGGAGAGGGAAGTGAAAGCTGAACTATGTATGGTGTTGGAATCCTTGGGGGAAAAGTGTAGATTCTGTTTCAAGCGCCATACGTGGGTTGAAGCAGGGAGTGATGTGATCTGTTATATGTCTTTAAATAAATCTCTCTGGCTCCTGCATGGAGAATGGATTTTAGGGACAAAGAATGGAAGCAGAGGCCAGTTAAGAGGTGATGCCAGTGGTGTGATGAGAAATGTGGATGGTTTGAAGGAAGGTGTTTATAGCAGAGGTGGAAACATGGTGACATGTATGTACACTTCCAAAGGTATTTTGGAAGTAGGATCAATAGCCTTTGTGTGTGTGTGTGTGTGTGTGTGTTCTCCTCTATTGGAGTGTAATTGCTTTACAATGTCGTGTTAGTTTCTGATGTACAGTGAGGTGAATCAGCTATATTATTGTTATTGTTGTTCAGTCATTGTGTCTAAACATGTCCATGGAGCCATGGACACGCTCCTCTGTCCATGGGATTTCCCAGGCAAGAATCCTGAAGTGGGTTTCCATTTTCTTCTCCAGTGTATCTTCCCGGCCCAGGGATTGAACTTGCATCTCCTGCATTGGCAGGCAGATTCTTTACCACTGAGCCACCTGGGAATCAGCTGTGCATATACATATATCCCCTCTCTCTTGCACCTCCCTCCCACCTCCCTCCCATCTCTCTAGGTCATCACAGAGCTTCAAGCTGAGCTCCTGTGCTATAGAGCAGCTTCCCGCTAGCTATCTATTTGACACGTGGTAGTCGTATGCATGTCAATCCTAACCTCCCAGTTCATCCCACCCTTCCCTTCCCCACCTGTGTCCCCACGTGGATTGTCACGGGTGGGGGAGAGCAGCGAGTTAAAGACAGGAATAAAGGGGAACTCCAATCTTTTTGGCTTCTGCTAGGGTGAAGAGGAGTGATATTTTCTGAGGCACGAAAGCACAGACAAAGTTTGGGGTTTTCTCTGTGGCTATGTGTATGCATGCATATATCTGAACATGTGTGCACATATGCTTCAGTGGTGGGATGGGCATGTTTTAGGATCAAGGGTTTTACTCTGGCCATGCTAAGTTTGAGGTGCCTGTTAACGTCCCTGTGGAGATGCCATGCTGGCAGTTGGATATTTGCAACTTGAGCTCTGAGAAGCTATTAAAGCCAGAAATACAGATCTGGAAGTTATTTGCATACAGACTACCAAGGAGGAGGAGTGTAGTTAGAGATGAGAGAGCAACCTCAAACAGAGCCCAGAGACCCCCGCAATATTGACAGCTTCAGCAGAGGAGGAGGAATGCGCAAAGAAGACCAAGAGGGAGGGGCTGGGAAGCAGGAGTCATATCTGAGTGTGAGCTGAAACCAAAGCCAAGAGAACAGGCTCCAGGAGGGAGGGAGGGATAGATAATGTTGATTTCAGCATGCCCTACCACCAATACGTGACTATAGGTGGTAGGGCAGCTAGTGACCTTGACTTGGGTAGTGTCTGTGCAGAAGCGGGGTTGCACTGTGACTACAGTGGGTTAAGCAGACAACGTTCAACTGACTCAAGTTTGTTCCTTTTTATGGTTGAGGAATAGCAAGGAGAGATAAGAAAGACAGACTCACGATCAATGCAAAGAAATAGAGGAAAACAATAGAATGGGAAAGACCAGAGATCTCTTCAAGAAAATTAGAGATACCAAGGGAACATTTCAGGCAAAGATGGGCACAATAAAAGACAGAAATTGCCCTAACAGAAGCAGAAGATATTAAGAAGAGGTGGCAAAAATACACAGAAGAACTGTACAAAAAAGATCTTCACGACCAAGATAATCACAATGGTGTGATTACTCACCTAGAGCCAGACATCCTGGAATGTGAAGTCAAGTGGGCCTTAGGAAGCATCACTACGAGCAAAGCTAGTGGAGCTGATGGAATTCCAGTTGAACTACTTCAAATCCTGAAAGATGATGCTGTGAAAGTGCTGCACTCAATATGCCAGCAAATTTGGAAAACTCAGCAGTGGCCACAGGATTGGAAAAGGTCAGTTTTCATTCTAATCCCAAAGAAAGGTAGTGCCAAATAATGCTCAAACTACTGCACAATTACACTCATCTCACACACTAGTAAAGTAATGCTTAAAATTCTCCAAGCCAGGCTTCAGCAATATATGAACCATGAACTTCCAGATGTTCAAGCTGGATTTAGAAAAGGCAGAGGAACCAGAGATCAAATTGCCAACATCCGCTGGATCATCGAAAAAGTAAGAGAGTTCCAGAAAAACATCTATTTCTGCTTTACTGATTATGCCAAAGCCTTTGACTGTGTGGATCACAATAAACTGCGGAAAATTCTTCAAGAGATGGGAACACCAGACCACCTGACCTGCCTCTTGAGAAACCTGTATGCAGGTCAGGAAGCAATAGTTAGAACTGGACATGGAACAACAGACTGGTTCCAAATAGGAAAAGGAGTACGTCAAGGCTATATATTGTCACCCTGCTTATTTAACTTCTGTCTGACTCTTTGCGACCCTGTGGACTGCAGCCTGCCAGACTCCTCTGTCCATGGGATTCTCCAGGCAAGAATACTGCAGTGGGTTGCCACGCTCTTCTGCAGGGGATCTTCCTGACCCTGGGATTGAACCTGCATCTCTTATGTCTACCTGCATTGTCAGGTGGGTTCTTCTCTGCTAGTGCTATATGGGAAGCTATATATATATATATATATATATATATGCATATGTATATATACATATACACACTACCATGTGTAAAATAGGTAGCTAGTGGGAAGCTGTTGCATAGCACAGAAGCTCTGCCTGGTGCTCTGTGATGACCTCGATGGGTGGGATGGGCAGGGGCGGAGTGGGGGCTGGTTGTGTGTTGGGAAAGAAGTTCAAGAGGGTGGGTATATATGTACACATATAGTTGATTCATGTTGTTGTACGACAGAAACTAACAAAACATTGTAAAGCAATTATGCTCCAATTAAAAACAATTTTAAAAGACAACATGAAGTGGAAGTATGGGCAAATCCAGACACCCTTTTAAAGGAAAGTTTGCTGTGAAGTGGGGACAGAATAGTGGAGAATGGCTACAGGGTTAAATGGGATGTGTGAGCTGCAGGGAAATTTGGGAATAGGTTTGTTTATGGAGGGAAATGATGCTAAAGGAAGGGAGAAATGGCCGATGCAAGGGAGGTGGAGGTGAACTGCACATATGAGCTGATGGGGAGGGAGAGATGAATGGGATCCAGAACACAAAAGGAGGCGTGGCCTTAAAAAGGGGGTGGAGACTCTTTGTCCATAGAAACAAGAGGAGAGACAGAGAAGCGGGGTTCAGAGGAGTGTCTTTTCAGTATGGAAATCTGAGAGTCTCTCTAGTTGATTCTAATTGCATTCAAGCATGAGGTAAGCGCTGTGGCTGTTGTGCATGAGTGTGTGGGGGAGTATTTTGAGGGGAAAAGATGTAGGACTTTTGAGTAGCGGGGAGAAACTGCAAAACAGCCATTTAGAAGCATAGGCAAGTGAATTTACTTGGAGAGTGTGGTAGGATTGCCAGGCAACACTGAGTGCCAATTTGAGGTTTTTGTCTCTGAGCTGAAAGTTGGACCAATTATCCCACGGACCTGTGTTTTTGCCCTGGCAACTTGGAGCAGGTGGAGAGTCAGGTTTAATCATGCCCAGGGCTTGTCCTTGTTCTTACTTAAGAAGAGGCAGAGGTGGCAAAGAAAATGAAGGCGTTTGATCAAGAGAGTGATTATAATGACAAAGCATGAGTTTAAAGAAAGACAGACCAGGAGGGTCATGAGGACTTGTGGAATGATTGGCGGTGAGGGGTGTAAGGGTCATCCATCTAGAAGCCTCAGTGAGATCACAGAATTACTGGAGCATGAGCAACGGTGTGGCTGAGCCGGGAGGATAAGCAGTTGTCATCAGAGGGAATACTTCAAGTCAAGATTTCTTGAAGGTGATACAATTATTGGTGATGATAAGGTTAAGATTACGACCATGGAGCTGGGTAGCTGTGGCAGGGTGAGTGAAAAATAGGTTACTGGAAGAAGTGATGTCAAGAAACTTAAGAGGCCATGGTGTTGGATGACCCATCCACATGGATTCTGAGGTCATCGTGTATAATGACAGCATGCTAGGAAGGACACAGAGAGATAGGTGAGTGAGGTTTGACTGTGGTGTGGGCAACAAGGAGGTCTGGATGGTGGTGATGATCGCACTGACCTACCTCCAAGGATCTGAGCATGCGTGCGTGTGTGTGTGTCTGTGTGTGTGTGTTTAAGTGAGGAACATATGTGATTAGAAGGCAGTGCTTGGGAGCAAGGAAGAGGAGACACATCCCACTTTCAGATCTTAAATGTAGGTAGAGGTGCAGGTGAAAATGTTGAAATGGACAAGAGTTAGGACAAAAAGGTGAAGAGGATATTCAGAGAAGAGCTGTCGCTGTCAGGAAGTCTCTGGCCCACAGATTGTGAGCTCCAGGGCCCACAACACCAGGATGGGGAGGGCTAGGAAATCCGGGGAGATTAGGTGCTGTGCAGAGCAGGGTGGGGATGAGGTCCTGTGATGATGGATGGTGAGGTCCTGTAGCGGGCTCGGGCTTTTAGTGGGGACCAAGCTGAACAGGTGAGATGGTTGGATACCATCACCAACTCAATGGACATGAATTTAAGCAAACTCCGGGAGATCGTGGATGATGGAGGAGCCTGGAGTGCTGTAGTCCATGGGGTCACAGAGAGTCAGACACAACTTAGTGACTGAAGAACAACAAGCTGAATAGGGGGTGGGCTTCATAGGTTTGGCCTGATGGTCTCTTGAGAGAAGGTGGGAGAAGGTGGGTTCAAGCTGGACCCTGGTCCCCTGAGGTTGCATCAGGGATGTGGGTGGTGCCTCGGGCAAGAATGAACTAGATCTAGAGCAGGGCTGTCGTGCGTTCCTGTGCCAGGCGATTGAGGTGAACGAGAGAAGCTACCTGGGCCAGCACCGGGGTGCCGCATCACCGCTTCTCAATCTCCGATTCACGAACAGAGCGCCTGGGGATGCTGTTAAAATACAGATTCTGATTGAAGAGGTCTGGGGTGGAGCTTGCGATTCTGCATTTCTAACAATCTCCTGGGTGATGATGTTCACGCTGCTGGTCTACGGACCGCACTTTGAGTAGTGAGGACTGGGGAGTCCACGGTTTGCTAAAGGGAGCAGCTGCTTCTCATCTGTACTTACTGTCATCATCTAAAAATGATGGCCCACTGGTGTCTTCTTATTTTAAAAAAGAAGCCATGTAGGGGTTTTTATGTAAAATCATTTAAAAATATATGGGGGGCAAATAGAACATGTGTGTGGGTTGAATTCCACGTAAGGCACATCGGTGTGTGATTTCTGGTGGAGAGGAATTAGGATGGGGTGGGGTGGGGGCGGTGGGGAGTGGGTGGGTGAGGGGAGCGCTGGCCCGGAAGGTGGCTTTTCTGAGTCACCGAAGTGGCTCTGCCTCTGGCACTCGAGGTCTCCATTTATGTGACATTTGAAAGTTAAAAAACAGGTTTCCAGGCACCTGGGCTGATGCTTGGCCCCTGCCAGGCTGCCAGCCTGGGTGCATTCTCACCTTTACAGAAACGTTGTCCTTTCAACTTCTGTGATCTAGGATACCCTCCACCTGCCCCAGCCCCCACCTCCCAATCTATCCCACTGGCTTTCAAAGTGGTTTAGGTGATGGAGTACCTGGAAATCTCAGTTTTCTGTGTGAAATGCCAAGAAATATTGACATATTTAATTCCCTCACTCAGACCAAGAATGATTTTTCCAGCAGGAAATATGACGATAGTGTGTGTACGCAGGTCTCTGCAACTCAAAAGAAGAATAATCACACATAAAATATTTTGAAGAAAACACATTCTTGGCTTCCCATTAGCATTTATTTCCACTTGATCATTCTGTCTATTCCCCTCAGCCCTCACTAGCTGGCAAGTGGTAGCAGGCACCCAAAGTTAAAGAAAGGTGTATTTTTTTTTTAAAGAAAAAACGCTTAACATAGAAAAAATTATATCTATTAAGCTAATGTGTTCTGGGAACTGGAATGTCTATTTTTCTATTTTAGTGATGCAAACCTACTTGTAGAATGCTAGTATCCCATGTAGGAGTGGGCTGAAAACTTGCCCAAATGCCATCCATTCTTCAAAGTCTAGGTGAAGACCCACCTTCTTCTCTACTGAGTCTTCTTAGGTTCTGTTTGTTCCTATTTATCATTTATCACCCTCAGTGCTGAGCTGCTGTGTCCAAAACATACACTGAATTCTTACTTATGAGGCTTCCCAGGTGGCGCTAGTGGTAAAGAACCCACCTGCCAAAGCAGGAGACATGAGACCAGGGTCTGATCCCTGGGTTGGGAAGATCTCCTGGAGGAGGGCATGGCAACCCACTCCAGTATTCCTGCCTGGAGAATCCCAGGGGCAGAGAAGCCTGGCGGGCTACGGTCCATAGCGTCGCAAAGAGTCAGACACATATACCATCTTCAGTGACCGTATTGTGTGGCTGTCCTGCTGTAAGCTCACACAGACGGGGACTGCGTCTTGCACCTTTGCTGAGCCAGCAGAGAGCAGATTCATGAAATCCTTAATTGCTAACTTCTCTCTGCATCTCAGGACCGCAGCAACTCCTAACCTCCCACGAGTCACAGAAACACTCTGAGTCTGATCAGGTTGTATGGCGTCACCCTGCAGAAACAATGCCCATCCATGTGACAGAGTGAAAGTGTCAGCCGTTCAGTGGTGTCCAACTCTTTGCAACCCCATGGACTGTAGCCTGCCAGGCTGCCCTGTCCATGGAATTCTCCAGGCAAGAATACTGGAGTAGGTAGCGATTCCCTTCTCCAGGGGAACTCCCTGACCCACAGATCGAACCTGGGTCTCCTGTCCTGCAGGCATTCTTTACCATCTGAGTTACATTTCACCGTAATATTGGGAGATTCTTCAAATTCCCTACATCTCCCTTTTGGAGCTTACTATAAGAATTCTACTTTCCCTGTAGGGTTGAAACAGTGCATAGCTTTGGTATAGAAAGCTCTAGATTCAAATCTCGGTCCTATCACTTATTAATCATAGAACTTGATGAGGTACGTGAATTCTTTTAGCCTGTGTCTCTATCGGCAAAATGAGACTAATACTTGGACTCTATCATAGAACTAGCATGTGGGGTTCAATTATTTTTGTCCCCGTCCTCCTCTCTCCTTTCTGCTTGTGTGTGTGTGTGTCCATTCAGTGGTGTCAATGTCTTGTGAGCCTATGGACTATAGCCCACCAGGTTCCCCATCCTTTGGATTCTCCAGGCAAGAATACTGGAGTGGGTTGCCATTTCCTCTTCCAGGAGATTTTCCCCACACAAGGACTGAACCCAAATCTCCTGCATTGGAGGCGGATTCTTTACCACTGAGCCACTGGGGAATCCCTCTCTGCCTGCAAGTCCCTCCCCATTTCCAAGGGTCCACTGGCTTTTGGAGACTGCTGGGTGTTTGGACATTATGACCTGCCCCACTGCAAATGGAAGGGCAAGGAAAGTGACGCTGGTCTTAAGCTCTTCCTTCCAGCGCCTGTCTTCTCCTAGGCTGCCATACGGCATTCATTCAACATTCGTTCCCAGACTGAGACACTTCCACACGGGTCTAATGAGTTCCCATCCTCCCCTCATCAGTCTTGCTCCTGTCTACATGGCCCCCTGAGGTACAGAGCTCCATTTTCTCTGTGGGATCCTCCCTCCAGGTAAACCCCGACCTCTAAGCAGCGTTCTTATACATCCTGAAGACTCATTCCCCCCACCTCCAAGCTGTTTCTGTGATTACAAAATGTTTAACTGTGGAGCTCATCAAAGAGCATTCATAACGCAACTTTGTTTCTCAAAGAAAATTTCCCGGCGAATTCAAGGTCTTGGGAGTGTGGGTATTCTGGGTTTATGATTGTTGGGCGTTTTCAAGATTTTCTGGCAGAGTTCTCTACCCTTGTGGCCAGAGCAGGGTGGGAGGGGACCGAGCAGTGTTGTGGGGACGCTGGGGAGCGTGATGAGTGAGGAGATGGAGCACCGGGGTCTGGATCTGAAGTTCGCGTGGGTGACTGTGTGACCGGGAGCAGGTCTGCTGACAGATGGGTCTTAAAACCATCTTCTTCCCCCAGCAGTGCCTTTCTGATGCCTCCGCCTCAGTCTTCTCTGTGGCCCTCTCCCCTAGGCTTCTTCCTGTGTCTCATCTCTCCTCTTTCCACTCCCTGGGTTAGCGTCTCTACTCCCACGGCTCTCCTTGCCGCCCCTCCAAGAAGGGCCCCTTAGTCTACACCTGTAGCTGAAACTCTCAGTTTTATGCGTCCGACTCTCTGACTTGACCTCCACGTGGACGCCTTCCAGATACCTCAAAATAGGGATGCTCAGAATCAAACGCACACTTTCCCAGCAACTCACTCACATAGATTGCCTCACTCCATGTTTTCTCCTCTGGACCAAGAAGCCAGAAACCCTGGCACTGCCACATCAGCCCCCTCTTTCACTGTCTATTCAACCTGTCTGAACCAAAGGATGAGATGCCTTGGTACCTGCCAGCTGTGCTCCATGGGCACTGCCCTTCTGGCTACTTGCCTGGACTCTTGCAGTGCGGTCTGATCTACCCACGGCACTCAGCCTTTCCCAGCTCCAACTCACTAGCAGTAAAGCCCTGGATGATTAACGGGACTCTTTCTGCTTCTGTAAAATGAGAAGATCTAGAGAAGACAGTCTCACCAAGGCCCTATGTCTTAGTTCAATTATTGTCCTCCATTGCTCAAAACCCTGCAACAGAGCCTTGCTCGGGGTTCTTTCCTCTTCTCCCAGCCACCCTCCCAGTGATTTCCAGAAGGAACTTTCCACGACTGGAGGAAGTCCTGCGATGTCCTCCAGGACTGCTTTCTGCCTCTTGCCCTCTCTGGCCTTGGCACCTCCCCACGTGCTTCCAGTTCAAGGTTTGCATCAACGTTCAGCATGCCCTCACTCTCACCAGCACCCTCATGCTTCCAGGCTGCTTATTTTCTTTTCCAGCCATTGGGATTTCTCTCTCCACCCCTGTCAGTTCTTTTCCTCTCCTGAAACTTATCTTTTGTTTCCTGGGGTCTGTCTTGTGAACTCAGCCTTATTACTCAAGGTCCACATTAAGCCTTGCTCTTTACCCTAGAAATGCACTAACAGCTTTTACACATCTTCTCCCCTCCCCTCACTTACACATCTGCCCCCCTCTACTTACACATGTGGGTCTCATTCACACATATGCCTCCCACGTACACATCTGCCTCCCCACTGGATTCTGAGCTCCTTAAAGGTCCAAACATTGCATTCCCAGAGCCCAGTGTGGTGGCCAACAAGATGCAGATTCAGTAATTGTACTGTGATTGAATGGCTCTGCAAGTCCATGAAATAACATCCAATCTCCTTATTTTACCACTTAAGACTATTTCCATTCCAGACTCGTCCACTGTCGGCTATTTTCCTTAAAGCACTTAAGTCAACTGTGTCATTCACCCTTTTTTCATCCTGTCCTGAAAACACCCATCACCGCAGTGGGACCTTCTTCTGCCCAACCGCCGCCTGCTCTCCTGTCTATATCTTATCTCTTGTTGGAGGTTCAACAAAATGTCACTTCTTCCTTTTCCTTATTCCTGAGCCAGGAGTGACTTCCTCTTTCCAGAGTTCCACTTTTACACTTCTTAGCATTGGGAGCCTTATAATAAAGTGATGGTATCAATTTAATTAATCTGTTACTGACTCGTACTTCCGGACCCTCTGACCATGTTCAGGGTCTCCATCAAGGTTATACTTATCACATATACCATGGGCCTATTCAAGACTCTCCCAGGGATGGTCCATGAGCATCTTTAAACTCACTCATCCCCTTATCTCCATCCCCACCAGCTTCCTAGTGAAGAAGATCCAATCTCTTCCCTGGTCCATAGGAATAGTCTTCTAACTGGGATTCTTGTTGCCATGACATCCTGCATAAACGTTTAACTGTGCAGACCTGACCAAATCCCACCTGCTTACAATTCTTCTTGTTGTTCTTGGGGGAACCACCCCGACCCTCAACAGGATCTGTCCCACACGCCTGCTTCTCCAGTCGCCCTCCCCATCAGTTCCCCCTTGCTCTCTGCTCTCCATCAGTGCCGTCTTTCTAAGTGCTCTGGATTCCTTCCTGTGTAAGGGCTGAAAGAGAAAGTCGCTCAGTCGTGTCCGACTCTTTGCAACCCCATGAACTATACAGTCCATGGAATTCCCCAGGCCAGAATACTGGAGTGGGTAGCCTTCTCCAGGGTGTCTTCCCAACCCAGGGATTGAACCCAGGCCTCCTGCATTGCAAGGCTGAATGCAGGGCATTCCCTTGCAGGGTAATTTCTTCAGCTTTTTTTGGTGGGCTTGATGGACACCCCTCCCCAGTCTTCGGGTCTCCACTCAATCATCACTCCTTTTCCTCCTGACTCCCACCACTCTGTCAGCTCCCCTGATGGTACACTCAGCATTTATCACGGTTTGTCAGCCTCCTAGAATGCTTACTGGGGGTAGAGCCGTGTCCTTTTATTCACCACTGTCCTCTCCCCGAACCTCCTCCCCACATGTGTGCATCTGGCTTCGTGTCCTGTAGAGCAAGTGCTTGGGATCCACCTGTTACATAGATGCCAGTGCGTATGTGCTGGGCTTCCTTGGTGACTCGGACAGGAAAGAATCCACCTCCAATGCCGGAGATCAGGACTTTCCCTGGGTCAGGGAAATCCCCCGGAGAAGGGAATGGCTCCCCACTCCAGTATTCTTGCCTGGAGAATCCCATGGACAGAGGAGCCTTGCAGGCTACAGTCCACAGAGTCGCCAAGAGTCAGACACAACTGAGTGATTAACATACACACATGATTGTGTTGGCCATAACAGACTGGAGAAGGGGCTGACTCATTCATCTTCACTGGGAGCAAGAAGCATGCTGGGTATGTGACCACACGTGTATGTATACGTGTATATTCAGAGTTTTGAATGGCAGCAGACAACACAGAAAGCATAAGAGCCCGTGTACACACATTTGAGAGGCCGCACTGGAGGAACAGTCTGGCTCAGAGTCCATCTGAGCAGAAAACAGAGCAGCGGTGAGACGATGCCTAGGGCTCCATCTCACAAGATCCCGAGAAATTTCCTGGGGCAGAATTTGTTACCGAGTGTGGGTTGGTGGAGGAGCTTCTTGCTCCGACGATGCGCCTTGCGTTTCTTACATGCACAGCTTTTAAGATTTAAATTATTTGAATGCGGGGACTGCATTTTATCTATCTTGGATTCCTCTCTTCCCATAACAGCTCTCGCTGAATTGATGAATTGATCCTAATCAAAGACTGAGCTCTGGCAAGATTTGTTCATTCATTCAATCATTCATTCACCACTTACTGCGGCACCTACCTGGGTGGCGCTAGTGGTAAACCTGCCTGCCAGTGCAGGAGATGCAACAGACCCAGGTTCAATCCTTGGGTTGGGGAGATCCCCCAGAATAGGAAATGGCACCCCACTCCAGTATTCTTGCCCGGAAAGTTCATGGGCAGAGGAGACTGGAGGACTACAATCCGTGGGGCTGCAAAGTGTCGGACACGACTGAACAACTAACCACACACTATTCAGGTTTTCATTCAGCATTTATTGCGTTGTGCACCTGCTAATTACTAGGCATGGGGCTACCGTTGTGAAGACAGGCATGTTTCCTGTGTGCTCAGATCTTATATCGTGTGGATAGAATTGGGATGGTGCAATTGGCGCTGGACTAGGAAGGATCGGGGCAATGAGATCTCAAAGAAAGAGAAACTAATCTAGACTGGGGTGGCGGTTAGGGCAGTCTCCCTGGAGGAGGTGATTTCTAAAGCTGGAGTCAACCAGGAGTGGCGGATAAGTGTAATGAGTATTTCAGCAGAGAAATAGCATGAGTAAACGTTCAGAGAATTCCAGGACATTCTCTGATTCATCACTACAGGAGGGAAGGGTGGGGAGTGGAGGTGACCGATGAGGCTGGAACTTGTGTGAGCACCTGCCTGCCGATAGGTGGTGCTGAGACAAGTACTTTAATAAATTCAGTTTTACTGTGTCTTCAGAACAGCCCTATGAGGCAAGGATTATTCTTCTATTTTCTTCCAGAAAAGGCTCAAGAAAATTCAGCAGCTCCAGAGAGCTTGCCCAACTGGCCAGCAGCCAGGCCACACTTCAGATCTTAGGTCCAGTCCTCTCCCGTCCCTGTACCACCTCTGCATTCTAAGGCTGTGGAGGAGGAAAGGCAATGATGCTGAGCAGACAAGGGGACCAGAAGCGCCAGCACCTCCCTGACGATGTGGCCAGTCTGCCTCTAGGCTCCTGGCTGGTCTCCACCGTAATTAGGAGTTGCTGTGTGCTGCTCAGTGCGGGTGGGAGGGGAGCTCAAAAGGCCACCTCTGCAGACAGTGCTGTTGGCCACAAATGTGTTCACCTCTTGTCTTAACAGTATTCAAATAAGGCCTCCAACCCATGGTGCTCAGAGCCAGCACCTGGCTGCACAATTTGGAATGAGCTTCACAGGCATGAAGGCCTCATTATGTAATTAGGTCTTTGGAAAATGAGCTATTCTTCAGCCACTGCAATCAGAGGGCTTGATGCAGCCCCGGGGCTCCGAGGGGATGCTAGGGGTGTTTCTCTGTGGCTCATTGCTGCTGCTGCTGCTGCAGGAATCTTGTCACTAAAAGCAAGCATTTTCCAGGGGTCTCAGCCTCCATGACAAGGAAAGAGGGCTTTCTTTTCCTTTACCTTCCTGTAGGGACCAGCGTAGAGGTTAGGGAGGGTCTGGAGAAGTGACTCGAAATCTGAGCTCCCATCAGGATCACTGGGAGGGTTCATTACAACACAGATTGCCAGGCGCACCCCCGGAGTTTCTGTTGAGCTGGGTTTGGGTGGGGCCTGAGAGCTTGCATTTATAACAAATTCCTGGGTGATGCTATTGCTGCTAACCTGGGGACCACACTGGGAGAACCACTCTCTACAGTGAAGAGAGTCACCCAAGCCCAGCTTCCTCAGGAAGACCCCCTACCAGTCCCCAATCAGAGCTGAACTTCTCCCTCCCCACAAGCACACAGTCACTGTGAGCTTCAGACTTTAGTGAGGGAGGTAGGCAGGGGAGGTTATTCAGTTATTCTGAGTTTTCAGATTAGGGGGCTGAGGTCCAAGTTCCCATGACTTGGAAATGGTAGAACTGGCTCTTAAATCTTGTCACTCAAGGCTTAAATTTGCAATGAGTAGACCATTAGCAGTTAGTTATTTCCTTTAGCTCAGGGGCTGGGGCAAGAGGAGCTGGGCATCAAAATCAATGTTCTTTTTGAGAAATGGAATATTTCCTGCCACACCAGTAAACAAGGGTGTCATAGTCATCAGTGAGTGCAGGCCTCCAATTCGACTTCCAGAGCCCTCTCCTCAGGAAGGAGAAAAATACCTGTGATCTGGCAGCCGTCAGGACTGCAGCCACTTCCTACGGTGAGCCCCAAGGGAGCTCAGAATGTGAGAAGACAGCAGGATGTTGGCTCAGGATAATCGAGATGCATATGAAGGGAATGATTTCAGTGAGCCCAGACTCCCGAATCTTCCCATAGACAAGCCCTAAATTTCTTAACTTGGGATATCTGGTTTTCTTTAATTAACAATAATTTTTGTAATGTTCAGGCTACCTGCCCTTCATTGCAAAACTTCTATATAAACTGCCTCCTCCCCTCATCTAGGAACAGGAATGGTTCTCTCAGGGTCGCTTGAAATGCTCTTTTGGGCTAAAAATTCTCATCACATGAAATATAACTCTCAACTTTTAGGTTGTGAATATTTTTAAAGTCAACATCTCTTCCTCGGTCTCCAGCTGAACTATTTCTCCCACCCTCCTTCTAGCTGGTTAAGGTCATTCACCAACTTCTTGAGATGGAGTAGCAGTGATGCTCACCACTTCCAGATTTTTGTCCCCTATAAACCTCCCACACGCTCTGCTCCTAATGTTTATTCTCCCGCCTGCTTGTGGATGTCAACTTCCAGGGTGGCTTTGGATTTCATCAGAACCTGAGGTCTTTAATACATGTGTGCAGGAGAGTCATCCATGAGCTGAGTAACTATCCAGACGTCTATGTGATTAACTTCTGTTGTTTTAAGTCCCTAGCGTTGGGGGTCCATTTGTTTTGGCTGCCTGAGTGCAAGCATGCTTATTGACTCAGTTGTACCTGACTCTTGGCAACCCTATGGACTATAGCCCACTGGGCTCCTTTGTCCATGGGATTTTCCAGGTGAGAATACTGGAGTGGGTTGCCATTTCTTCCTCCAGGGGAGATCTTCCCAACCCACATCTCTTGCATCTCCTGCACTGCAGCTAGATCTTTCAACCATGAGCCACCAGGGAGAATACTGGAGTGGGTTGCCATTTCTTCTTGCAGGGGAGATCTTCCCAACCTGAATCTCCTGCACTGTAGGTAGACTGTTTACCCATGAGCCACCAGGGAAGCCCCTTTGGGTGCCTAACCTGCCTTAATTAACATGGTTGGTTTTCTCATAGTTTGATCTTAGAACTGCTTGCACCAGAATCACCGGCTTTCTAAAAATGCCGATTTCTATTCATCCCTACTTAAATGGATTTCTGAGCTGCAGAGCCTGGCAATCAGTATTTTTAAAAAGTATCTCAGGTAGTTCTTTTAAAAAATATTTATTTATTTGACTGCACCAGGTCTTAGTTGCAGCATGTGAGGTTTTAGTTCAGGTATATGGGATCTGGTTCCCTGATCAGCGATGGAGCTGGTGTCCCCTGAATTGGGAGAGGAATTCTTAACCACTGGACCACCAGGGAAGTCCCTCAGGTAGTTGTTCTGTGTGCTAAAGTTTGACAATTGCATTCTAGATCTGGGTTGGCCAATTATGGCCCACGGCCAAATGTGGTCTGCCACCTGCTTTTATACTGCCTGTGAGCTACAAATAGGGTTTACAAAAGAAGAATAATAGAATAATACTTGGCAAGCGTAATAGAATAACACTTCACAAGATGTGACAAGTTTTACTGGAACACAGCCATGTCTATTTGTTTACATTCTGGCTTTGGCCGCTTTTGCTGCTCCAAGGGCAGCTTGAGTAGTTGAAACAGAGGCCATATGGCCTGCAGAGTCTAAAATATTTATTATCTGGATTTTCACAGGAAAAGTTTGCTGACCCCTTGTTCTAGATCTTAAAACTCTACTTTAGAAGATGGATGGTAATGTGTACCTATGTCATCATGAGCTACAGATTTAGATTCCCTTGGGGCACGAAGAAATGAGGACAAATATTATTACGCACTCATTCACTTATTTATCCTTTCTTTTGGTAAACATTTGTTGAATGCTCTTGGAGTGCTGGGTATTGAGATCCAAAAGAGAACATGATAGGTGAATAATACATAAGCTTGGCAATTATGTTTTTTTCCATGACACTGAAGCTCATTATTAAATGAAAGGTTAAATATTAACTAATCTCTAATTACTGTATAACAATGTTACATCTTGCGGCTCAGGGATTTTTGTAGACGCCATTAACAGAAAAGGTTCATACTTGGAGATAAGAGCACCTACCGTAGATCCTTCATTTCACAGGAATAAAAAAAGCAACAAGGACCGAGCTGGAAGCAATTGCAAACAGAGTCAGAGAACTCGATATTTTCTCTTCCAGCCCAGAAGAACATAACCCAGTAGGAGAGGCGAAAGTGTCTTGAGGGCAAACACCTAACGCAGCAGTGGAAGAAGAGAGTCTGAAACGCCTGGAAGTCATATTGGGAGAAGAGACACGATCAGGTTATATTTACCCAGCATGGCCCTCACCACCTAGAAAGCTAAACGGCAAGAAGGGCACAGCTGGACCAGAGATAGAGGATCTGATAGAATTCACTGGATGCCAAGCGCAGGAAAGGGAGCAAAGCTAACTCTCCTAGGATCCAAACAGAAATTAACGTCTCAGGGGTCTGGTCTGAGATTGGTGTGTAGTGAAGTTGGAAGGGGTTTCTAGGTAGCATTGATTCTCAGTATCAGGTAGGGTCCAGATTTAAAGTCAAGGGAGTACATCCAAGTCGATGAAAAGAGGTCCTGAATTAGGATCTCCTTTGAAAAGTTGGAAGAAAACAAAGCAGCAGAGTCCTGTTGCCTCCACTTGCCCGGTCTAGGGCTCAGGGCCAAGTCCTAGCTTTGATGGAGATAACTGAAAGTCAAGGACAGAACCAGGGCAGAAGTTCACACATGCAGTAGAGAGCAAACAAGGAGGCTCAGGGTGCAAGAGGTACCTAGAATCGGACTCTTACTCATGCCCCAAACACGGCTCCCTTGCAACTTAAGGTATAGCCAGCCATCTGACAAAGTTCTAGCCAAAAAGGCACAAGAGAAATCATTGGGGCAACTTGTAGAAAAGCTCCTCAAAGAGAGCTGACTTAAGTGGGCAGGACATCCTTTTGCCCTCCTCTCCCTTCCTACTGCCTCCTGGAATATAGATGTGATGGATGAGGCTGCGGCAGCCATCTTGGGCCATGAAGTGACTTTGAGAATGGAGGGGGACTTCCCTAGCGGTCCAGTAGTTAAGACTTTGCCTTCCAATTAAGTGGGTGTGAGTTCAGTCTCTGGTTGGGGAGGTAAGATCCCACATGCCTCTCAGCCAAAAACACCAAAATATAAAACACAAACAGTATTGTAACAAATTCAATAAAGATGTAAAAAGAGAGAATGGAAGAACATCCTTGGATAGTGTTGCTAAAAAATAAGAGTCTGGGTGTTTTAAAACCTGGGAGCAACCACATCAGACTTTGGATTGTCTATCTCTAGACTTCTTTTATGTTAGATAAAAACAATATTCTACCTTGTTTAAGCAAGTTATTTGGGGTTTTTCATTATGTGATGGCAAACTTATTCCTAATGGGCATCTCACCCCCCACCCAGAAGCATTTCCAAATGTGTGGTGTATGTATTACAGATGGTATACAAGACACTTAGAAAGTATTAACACTGTGTGGGAGCATGTGCGCTAAGTCGCCTCAGTCATGTCTGACTCTTTGTGACCCTATGGAACTTAGCCCTCCAGGCTCCTCTGTCCATGGGATTCTCTCGGCAAGAATACTGGAGTGGGTTGCCATTCCCTCCTCCAGAGGATCTTTCTGACCCAGGGACTGTATCTGCAATTCTTACGTCTCCTGAATTGGCAGGTGGATTCTTTACCACTAGCACCACCTGGGGAGCCCACCTCACCCTGAGAAAACCCACGATTCAAAAAAAACACACGCACCCCAACGTTTATAGCAGCACTGTTTACAACAGCCAAGACAAGGAAGCAGCCTAGACACCCATCAACAGAGGGATGGATAAAGAAGTTGTGGTTCATATACACAATGGAATATTACTCAGCCATAGTGGAACAAAATTGGGTCATTTGTGGAGATATGGATGAAGCTAGAGTCTGTCTACAGACTGTCATAAGTCAAAAAGAGAAAAACAAATATCGTATATTAACACACATATGTTGAATCTAGAAAAATAGTACCATTGAACCTATGTGTAGGACAAGATTAGAGGTACAGACATAGAGAACAGACATGTAGACACGGCAGGGGAAGAAGAGGGTGGGGCGGATTGGGAGAGTAGCTTTGACGTATACTGTTTTACACGCTACCATGTGTAAGACAGATGCTAGTGAGAAAGTGCTGTAGAGTGCAGGGAGCTCTGCTCGGTGCTCTGTGGTGACCTAGGGGGTTGGGATGGGAGGCGTGGGAGGAAGGCTGAAGACAGAGGGGATGTATGCACATTTACAGCTGATTCACAGTATTGCACAGGAGAAACTAACATGACATTGTAATTACCTTCCGATTAAAAAAATAATTAAAAAAATGTGAGTGTTGACTGGAGCAATGGGATGGACTATAAATTAGTTAATTACATATATCAAATAGGAAGGAATAAATAAACCAATCTTAAGTTAGTATTTATGTAATTCTATTAAAAGTAAACATTTTGATTACTATTTTAAAAAGAAAGCATTAATTCAGACAAGCATAGGTCTTATGATTACGTATTCATTTTAATGTATACTAGAGAAAAGAGAGCCCAGCCAGCACTTTGAATATGTGATTTCATGGGTAAGACTCAGGTTGGTATTTACATTTAAAAAGTAAGTCAATTTAAATTAAACAGTTGAACAAATAATAGAAAAACCAGCCTGCAGAAATGGCAACAGTCTTGAAGGTAGAATTTGAGTGACTGAATGTTTGCAAGCGATGCCATGGGGAATGGTGTTGAAACTGGACATGTCTTGTTTGTGCAAGACACTGCTTACCTGGCCCACAGCAAATGCTCAATAAATGTCTATGGAATGAATGATGACATACACCCCTGTCTCCCTGAATGAGCTCTGGCTTTTCCCACACACCTCTTCTGTAGCCCACCCTCCCACCACCACCCTCTGCAAAAGACCCCCAACCTCTGTTCTCGCCTGTTTTCCCAACCTTCTAATATGCAATCTCTCTTTTCAAAGCGCAAGGAAGTACTCTTCTCTTAGGGCTTTTATTTTTCAGGTTTTATTAAATGGAGCTTTTAGCCTCGGCCATTTTACAATTCCACGTTGATCTCTCTTTTTGAACCGGCTCATTGGTTGGGCCCCATTTCGTGTGGTTGAAATAAAAGGAAACTGCCTCCCATATAGAAGATCTATGGCTGCTTGTTGCTCTTGTGCATAAATATATTTATCACTTGTGGCCAGACAGAACCCTGAGCAGAACCTGTCTCCTGAGGATGAGAGGAAAGAGGAATTCCCTGGCTTTCAACCCTTTCAATCAACTCAGTTCATCTCCCCCACCCCTCCCATCACTACAGACACCTCCCTTAGCAACACCCCCCCCTCCCACCCCTACTGCCCCAAACCCAGAAAAAGGTCAGCAGTAATGCCCTGGGTATGTGGGCCACAGTAAGGGTTTCAAAGTACTTTCAGATAGCTCACCTGAGTCTCTGCCTGCACAAAAGCATCTGGAATGCTTGTTTGTCCTCACCCCCACAGTTTTAGGAGGGGATGGCCATGGCCTCATGCTCACTAGCCATCGCAACAAATCCTAGAAAAGGCTGGGAGGCATGTGTAGATAAGGAGGCTTGAGTCTGGAAAGAAGGCTAAATGGAATCTACAAGGAGAAGTGGGGATGTGCTGTATCTACACGGAGATGAACCGTGATGTTATGGCAACTGGGCTGAGAGAGCAAATGGGAAGTCCCTATGGGAAGCAGAGTGGCAGATGGTGGAGAGAGAGAGAGGAACAGTGTAAAGTACAACCCACAGGTCTTGGGTGGGAAAGCTGAGATCACTGAGAACCAGGTGGGGCAGGAAGAGGATAGGGACTTTTACAAGGTGGACCTAATAGTAACCAGGCAGGAAGTCATCAGATCAGCCCTGTTGGCACACAGAGATAGGACATCACCTTACTAGCAAAGGTGCGTCTAGTTAAAGCTATGATTTTTCCGGTAGTCATGTATGGATGTGAGAGTTGGGCCATAAAGAAAACTGAGGGCCGAAGGATTGATGCTTTTGAACTGTGGTGCTGGAGAAGACTCTTGAGAGTCCCTTGGACTTCAAGGAGATCCAACCAGTCGATGCTAAAGGAAATCAGCCTTGAATATTCATTGGAAGGACTGATGCTGAAGCTGAAGCTCCAGTACTTTGGCCACCTGATGTGAAGAACTGACTCAGTGGAAAAGACCCTGATGCTGGGAAAGATTGAAGGCAGGAGGAGAAGGTGCAACAGAGGACGAGATGATTGGATGGCATCACCGACTTGATGGACTGAGTTAGAGCAAGTTCTGGGAGTTGTTGGAGGACAGGGAAGCCTGTTGTGCTGCAGTCCATGGGACTGCAATGAGTCAGACATGGCTGAGCAACTGAACTGAACTGAACAACTGTAGCTCCCGAAGTCTGGTTTCCTGAGATGTTGAAATCTGTCAGTACAACCTCTGCTGGTGGGAACTTCCCTGTTTGTAATAACATCTGGCATAATCTCTGAGCCTCATGGCAACCGTGGTGCAAGTGGGTCCAAAGTGATGTTCCCATTTTACAGGTGAAGTAACTGAGGTTCAGAGAGTCTCACCCAAGGCTGTCTTGATGACGAGTATCAGAATCTTATCCAGATTCTTCAGTCCCCAGATCTAGGGCTCCTTATACCACCCCAGAGTCCTTGCAATCTGTGACTTAACACAACAAGGTGTTTAGGACAGCTTTTGAGCCCTAAAAGGTGACTGAAGGTATATACAGATAAGCTGATTGAGTTGTGACCTTGCTAAAGTGATGATGTTCCTTCCCTCCTCACTCCTGGCCCTTCAGTTTTCCTCTGTGCGACTGCATCTTCATAAGTTCTACATCTAGCCAAGCCTTCTCCTTTACCTTCACTTGGCTTCATGATCTCACCAGTTACTTCTCCTCTTCCTCTTCCAGACAAATTTCATGAGAAGCAAGGTTTGGGGGCTGACAGTTTGTAGGCCTGTTATGTGTGATACCCCACATAGTCCCTGGTGGGGTGGTAAAGAATCCACCTGCCAAGGAGGAGATGTGCAGGTTTGATCTCTGATCAGGAGGATCTCCTGGAGAAGTAAATGGCAACCCACTCCAGTATTCTTGCCTGGGAAATCTCATTGACAGAGGAGCCTGGCAGACTACAGTCCATGGGATTGCAAAAGAGCTGGACATGACTTAGCAACTGAAAACAAAACAAAAAAGTACAACTAGTTAGGAGTGGTGACCTTTTCATCCACTTGTTTTTCCTCCACATAGGCTGAGTGCCAGGCTCTGTGAAGGAAGCCAGAGGAAGCAGGAACAGCTACCGTGGAGAACAAGCCTAGCAGATTTTCAACCTTTAATGTGTTGCAGAGAAGAAGCCAGTTCTGACTCCATGTTGGAAACTGCTTGGCTGGTTTTTCGTTGCTTTTGTTATTATAATGATCGATAATGGCTTGCTTCAAAGGACTCTGTCCCTCTGCCTGACTGTAAACTAAAGTGCCTTTGTTCAGCTCAGAGAGAAGTAATCCGACCTTGCCCACCTTTGAATAAAGGAGATTAACACACCCCTTCCAAAGGCTGACCCTTCCTGGAGATGTGTTGCCAGACTGAAGACCTTTTTACTTGACTTCCCCATTGCCTCTCCCTCTCTGTACTGCCTTATGACTCTAGTTCCTCATTGCCTCTCTCTCTGGTTCTGTAAAAGAACCTGGCTTCCAAACCCAGACAAATTTGTATTCCTTGCCTCAACACCTGTCTCTTGGATTCATTGGCCTGTTGTGTGAACTTGGACTTGGTAGTATGGCCTCTGCACACCTTGGAGAAAATGGTGAGTAATCCACCTCTCTCCTCTCAAAATGAACATTTAACTATTTGGTTGAAGTTTTGCATGAAATGATAAGGATTTTTGAACTCCTTTTGGGCCTATCTGTAAAAGCTCTAGTGGTCTGCTGCTGCTGCTGCTAAGGCACGTCAGTTGTGTCCGACTCTGTGCGACCGCATAGACGGCAGCCCACCAGGCTCCCCCATCCCTGGGATTCTCCAGGCAAGAACACTGGAGTGGGTTGCCATGTCCTTCTCCATTGCATGAAAGTGAAAGGTGAAAGTGAAGTCGCTCAGTCATGTCTGACTCTTCGTGACCCCATGGACTGTAGCCTACCAGGCTCCTCCATCCATGGGATTTCCTAGGCAAGAGTACTAGAGTGGGGTGCCATTGCCTTCTCTGCTAGTCGTCTAGGGAACTGCAGTTAAAGATAGAGGTGATGGGAGCTGTGGATGAGCAAAAAAGCTGTGATGGTGTCATGCAGTCACATGGAGAGGAAAACAAGGCAGAAGCTGAAAGGGTGTTTCAGTTCAGTTCAGTCGCTCAGTTTTGTCTGACTCTTTGAGACCCCATGGACTGCAGCATGCCAGGCTTCCTTCCCTGTCCATCACCAACTCCCAGAGCTTGCTCAAACTCATGTCCATCGAGGCCATTGAACCATCTCATCCTCTGTCATCCCCTTCTTCTGCCTTCAATATTTCCCAGCATCGGGGTCTTTCCCAATGAGTCAGTTCTTCACATCAGGTGGCCAAAGAAATGGAGTTTCAGCTTCAGTATCAGTCCTTCCAATGAATATTCAGGACTGATCTCCTTTAGGATGGACTGGTTGGATCTCCTTGCAGTCCAAGGGACTCTCAGGAGTCTTCTCCAACACCACAGTTCAAAAGCATCAATTCTTCAGCACTCAGCTTTCTTTATAGTCCAACTCTCACATCCATACATGATTACTGGAAAAACCATAGCCTTGACTAAATAGACCTATGTTGGCAAGGTAATGCCTCTGCTTTTGAATATGCTGTCTACATTGGTCATAGCTTTCCTTCCAAGGAGCAAGCGTCTTTTAATTTCATGGCTGCAGTCACCATCTGCAATGATTTTGGAGCCCAGAAAAATAAAATCTCTCACGGATTCCATTGTTTCCCCATCAGTTTGCCATGAAGTGATGGGACCAGACGCCATTATCTTGGTTTTCTCAATGTTGAGTTTTAAGCAAACTTTTTCACTCTCCTCTTTCACCTTCATCAAGAGGCTCTTTAGTTCTTTTTTACTTTCTGCCATAAGGGTGGTGTCATCTGCATATCTGAGGTTATTGAGATTTCTCCCAGCAATTTTGATTCCAGCTTGTGCTTCATCCAGCCCAGTGTTTCTCATAATGTACTCTGCGTATAAGTTAAATAAGCAGCGTGATAATGTACAGCCTTGATGTACTCCTTTTCCTATTTGGAACCAATCTGTTGTTCCATGTCCAGTTCTAACTGTTGCTTCCTGACCTGCATACAGGTTTCTCAAGAGGCAGGTCAGGTGGTCTGTATTCCCATCTGTTTCAGAATTTTCCACAGTTTATTGTGATCCACACAGTCAAAGGCTTTGGCATAGTCAATAAAGCAGAAATAGATGTTTTTCTGGAACTCTCTTGCTTTTTCCATGGTCCGTTGGATGTTGGCAATTTGATCTCTGGTTCCTCTGCCTTTTCTAAAAAGCAGAGGAGGGCCAGCTTGAACATCCAAAAGTTCACAGTTCACGTATTGATGGAGCCTGGCTTGGAGAATTTTGAGCATTACTTTGCTAGTGTGTGAGATGAGTGCAATTGTGAGATAGTTTGAGCATTCTTCAGCATTGCCTTTCTTTGGAATTGGAATGAAAACTGACCTTTTGCAGTCCTGTGGCCACTGCTGAGTTTTCCAAATTTGCTGGCATATTGAGTGCAGCACTTTCACAGCATCATCTTTCAGGATTTGAAACAGCTCCACTGGAATTCCATCACCTCCACTAGCTTTGCTTGTAGTGATGCTTCCTAAGGCCCATTTGATTTCATATTCCAGGATGTCTGGCTCTAGATAAGTGATCACACCATCATGATTATCTGCGTTGTAAAGATCTTTTTTGTACAGTCCTGTGTATTCTTGCCACCTCTTCTTAATATCTTCTGCTTCTGTTAGGTCCCTACCATTTCTGTCCTTTATTGAGCCCATCTTTGCATGAAATGTTCCCTTGGTATCTCTAATTTTCTTGAAGAGATCTCTAGTCTTTCCCATTCTATCATTTTCTTCTATTCCTTTGCACTGATCACTGAGGAAGGCTTTCTTATCTCTCCTTGCTATTGTTTGGAACTCTGCATTCAAATGGGTATATATTTCCTTTTCTCTTTTGCTTTTTACTTCTCTTCTTTTCACAGCTATTTCTAAGGCCTCCTCAATCAGCCATTTTGCTCTTTTGCATTTCTTTTTCTTGGGGATGGTCTTGATCTCTGTCTCCTGTACAATGTCACAAACCTCCATCCATAGTTCATCAGGCACTCTGTCGATCAGATCTAGTCCCTTAAATCTATTTCTCACTTCCACTGTGTAATCATTAGGGATTTGATTTAGGTCATATCTGAATGGTCTAGTGGCTTTCCCCACTTTCTTCAATTTAAGTCCGAATTTGGCAATAAGGAGTTCATGATCTGAGTCACAGTCAGCTCCCGGTCTTGTTTTTGCTGACTGTATAGAGCTTCTCCATCTTTGGCTACAAAGAATATAATCAATCTGATTTTGGTGTTGGCCATCTGGTGATGCCCATGTGTAGAGTCTTCTCTTGTGTTGTTGGAAGAGGGTGTTTGCTATGATCAGTGCATTCTTTTGCAAAACTCTATTAGCCTTTGCCCTGCTTCATTCTGTACTCCAAGGCCAAGTTTGCCTGTTACCCCAGGTGTTTCATGACTTCCTACTTTAGCACTCCAGTCCCCTATAATGAAAAGGACATCTTTTTTGGGGTGTTAGTTCTAAAATGTTTTGTGGATCTTCATAGAACTGTTCAACTTCAGCTTCTTAAGCATTATTGGTCGGGGCATAGACTTGGATTACCGTGATATTGAATGGTTTGCCTTGGAAACGAACAGAGATCATTCTGTCATTTTTGAGATTGCTTCCAAGTACTGCATTTTGGACTCTTTTGTTGACTATGAGGGCTACTCCATTTCTTCCAAGGGATTCCTGCCTACTAGTAGATATAATGGTCATCTGAGTTAAATTCACCCAGTGCAGTCCTTTTTAGTTCGCTGAAATGACAGTGGCGACACTTTTCTCACAGGGCTGTTGGAAGGCTGAAGAGATAACAGACAGGAGGGCCCTACTTCTGTGTCTGTCTCCACTGGATTTTTGGGCTCCTCCTGGACAGAAGAAGTGTTAGGTTGCTCAGCTGTGTCTGACTCTTTGCAATCCTATGGACTGTAGCTCTCCAGGCCCCTCTATCCATGGGATTCTTTAGGCAAGAATACTGGAATGGGTTGCCATTCGCTTCTCCAGGGCATCTTCCCAACCCAGGGATCGAACCTGGGTCTCCTATATAGAAGGAGATTGTTTACCATCTGAGCTGCTAGGGAAGCCTCCTCCTGGACAGAGACTTTGCCTTTTATCACTGCCTCCCTAGCATCTATGGTGCCTGACACAGAGAAGGCACCCTTTAAATTCATTTGAATAACAGTCACCAGAGTTGACACTATCTGAGAGACTATTGAACAAATTAGGGAAGGGAGGGAGGCAGGTAGGAGGGAGGAAATGGCTTGATACTCTCCCAAGGGAGGTGCCCTATTAGTGTAGGAAATGCCTGCCTTACCCAAATAGATGTCTTCCTAAAACTCTATCTGTGTGTAAATTGAAGTCTGACAAGAAAAATCCTATTCCCCTAAGGACTTTGATGATTTCAGAGAGGCTTTGCTTTCATTTCCTCTTGATTTAAAATGGGCAGTTGCCTAACACATTGGCCCCTAAAGCATTTTTCCCTATAAAGGAAGAAACGCTCAGAGAATCAGCTCTTAAGTGTACCAGTAATGATGGCGAGGAAGAGAAGGATCACGGGTTAACCTCTTCATTTCAAGAGACTTTGTCATTTCCCAAGCAGAGACCCTTCAAATATCTCAAGGGACTCACTCACAGAGCCTCAGGTAGGGGGAAGGGCAGGAGAGAGCCTGCATCCGGGCTCCTGAATTGTGATGCTTGCTTTATGCTTAAGGAAACCACAGCCTAAAAAGATGAAGTGGCCTGTCCAAGGCCACACACAAGTTCACTGTGGAGTCAAAGGCAGTGACCTTTCCACTGGCTCCCGTAAATAAGTGCTCAAAGTAAAAACAAGATAACTCATAATCTGGAAAATCCTCCTTTCTGCTCCCTACCCTTTGTCAAGCTGTGTTGGGAGGCAGTGTTTGTAGAGGAAGGATGGCATCAGCTAGACACACCTGGTTCAACAGCCCAGCCCGGCATCCCAAGCTGTAAGGCCATGCCATGAACCACCAAGGCCTGAGTATGTCCCCTTACCCGCCCCTCCATCCAGGGTCTGTCTGGTCTCCACTTGTAGGGCAGTTGGACCCTGCTCCTGAGCATTGGGAAATGAGAAGAATCCAGAGAAGAGTTGCCATGGCAACAGGAGAGTAGTGGCTGCTGCTGTGCAAGGTGATCCATGGCTTCACACACGTCAGAGTTTGTTTGTTTGCTTCCCATCTGGGACTCAGAGCTTCCAGGTACACACTGAGGGAATGCTAATGCCACTTTGTCCCTTCTCTCCCTCTTCTGGGGCAGCCCCCTGGGCTTTGGGTACCACCTGCCATCAAACGCCCCTAGTGAGGGGACAGAGACAGTCTGGGAAACTGCTTTGGTTTTTCAACCTCTTTACTCACTGGATAGTTGTCCTGTCACATCTTGGAGCTGGAAAGAGTTGCAGTGATCTTTTTTGGTACAAGACTTTCATTTGATATATAGGGAAACTGAAGCCCAGAGAAGGCCAATGACTTGTTGAAATACACACTATAAACATGAGTGTCTTAGTCTCTGTGGGCTGCCCTAACAAAATACTAGAGGTTGGTGGCTTAAACAACCAAATTTGTCTTACACTTTTGGAGTCTGGGAATTCCAAGATCAAGGTCCTGGCAGATTTGATTCCTGACAGGGCTCTCTTCCTGCTTGCAGAAGCTGGCCGCCTTCTCTCTGTGTCCTCACATGGCTTCTCCTGAGTGCACGGCCATGGAGAGGGAGTGGACTCCCCCGTGTCTCTTCATACAATACAAGGGCACTAATCCCATCATGAGGACCTCACCCTCATGACCTCATCTAACCCAAATTACCTGCCAAAGGTGCCATCTCCAAATACCACCCCACTGGGAGTTGGGGCTTCAACCCTAACTGGGGTGTGGGACACAAATATTCAGTCCAAAAGAATGAGGAAGGACTATACCTGGAACAGTTCAGTGCTTTTTCTGTGGCACCATATTGCTTCTCTGATGCATGTCAGAAGGGCTTTTTAGAGATTGCCTAATAACTGATTTTGGCCAAGTCACTTCTCTCTGGAATCAATTTCCCATTCTGATAAATGAGGGATTCAACTTCACAATTTATAATTCTCTGCTTTGTTTACAGAAATGACATAACCTGCTACATTTTTCTTTTAATCTTTTGGCTGTGCTGCATGGCATGTGGAATCTTAGTTCCCAGACCAGATATTGAACCCACGCTCCCTACATTGGCAGTGCAGAATCACCAGGGAAGTTCCAACATAAGCTTCTTGATGACTCAGAAAGCTTCTTGATGGGTCAGAATGAGACTCCCAGATCAAATCCTGTGATCTCATTAATTTTTCTTGGTGTTAATACAGAAGTAATGTCAGTTTTCAGAAGGTCATCAACAGCTTAGCTATAAAGACTCCCTCCTTATAGTGGCTAAACATAGCAACACGCCTCCCACTGGTTATTCTGGTTCCAGCCCAACCACCCCGCCTCCCACCCACCCAGACAAACTTATCTTCTTAGGACCCACATCTGGCCAGCCGTTCTCCTTCCCTCTGAGCATCCTCTTCCCCTTTCCTCTAAGCAGCATCATGCCAGCATCCTTTGTCATCACTCCTCTGCTTCCTGTGAACCTGATGTTTCTAGAACACGCTCGGAAATCTCCAACTTTGTACACATGGATCCCTCCGCTTTTGTTCACCCCGCTTATCCTAATTCCCCTCATTCTTCAGGAGCCAGCATGGGTATGTCCCACTCCAAGGTCACCTCAGCACTTAGAGCTTCTCTCTATGGGAGCTCTTTTCATGCCGCATAATTATTGTTTGTTATCCTCCTCTTGCACCAGGATATAGGCTTTTAGGGTGAGAATGAGGTCTTGTTTTCCATTGGCTCCCTCACCTGACACTGAGCAGGTACTCAGGTAGGATTTGCTGAATGAATGAATAAATCTCACTTTACAACATTTAATCCGTTACATAGTTCTGGGGAGCTGTTTAAAAAGATTTTTCAAGCTCAAGTTGTGAGTGTCGGTTACTCATTGTGTTTACCAGCCTGTCTGTTCCTTTTACCAGGAGGCCATCCCTAAGATGCTCATGGATCTGAGAGTCAGAACACCCTCAAATGAATCTTTATTCCTGGAGAAGTCATTCTTCCTCCTTGGTGTTAGCTACAATGAGAGGTTTGGGTATAGTGATCCCTAAAGTGTCTTTTATCTTTAATTTCCAATAATTCCAAGATATCCAGTCAGCAGTCAACACATAGCAAATATAGTAAAACCCAGGGAAGGAGAAAAAATATTCTTAAAAAAAATAGCTGTGCTGGGTCTTTGATGCTGTGCATGGGCTTTCTCTAGTTTCGGCAAGTGGGGCATTTGTCTAGCTGTGGTGTGTGAGCTTCTCATTGCAGTGGCTTCTTCTGCTGTGGCGCATGGGCTCCCGGGCACATGGGCTCAGCAGTTGTGGCACCTGGGCTTAGTTGCCCTGAGGCATACGGAATCTTCCTGGACTAGGGACCGAACCCATGTCCCCTGCATTGGCAAAGCCGATTCTTAATCACTGGACTACCAAGGAAGGCCCCCTAAATACTCTTGATTTAAAGTTTATTTGTGGCTGAATCTTGGGAACAAGGGCAGTGACATGGTAGGTCTCAACTACAGGGGCCCCAAACAACTGTCCAGCTGAGCAGGAAGGAGAACGTAGAGAGATCACAGGTCAAGTTCATGTTGGTTATCTGAGGCAGGTTGGAGCAGGCAAGTGGGGCCAGAGGTCAGTGTCAATTGCTAGGTTGGCAAGGCTGATCCAAGAGCAGATACTCTTGGCTTCTTGCTCACCAACCCTCCTATGATGGTATGAGGGCTGTCAAAGGCCAACATCAAAGGCTCTTGACTTGAACAGCTTCATCATTTAATCATAGAAGTTATCTTAGCAACTGTCAACTCACTGACTATCTGGATAAAATTCAAAGTTTCAAGCTAGTTTCATGACTACAGAATTCTGGAGCATGCATGTTCAGTTGCTCAGTTGTGTCCGACTCTTTTGCAATCCCGTGAACTGTAACCCATCAGGCTCCTCTGTCCATGGAATATTCTAGGCAAGCATACTGGAGTGGGTTGCCATTTCCTACTCCAGGAGATCTTCCCTACAGGAAGGTGGGAGAATTCTTTACCACTGAGCCACCTGGAAACCCAATAGAATTCTGGAGAAAGACAAAACTCATCAGTACAGCATTCAAGGCTCATCATGATCCCTTTCTTTATAGACTCTAAGCTCTCAGTTTCCTGGAGGCACTATACTCTCCTGTGCCTTGATACCTGGACATGTGCTCCCCTCCCTGCTTCTCTGTTCTCCCAGTCAACTCTTATTCATGACTCAACATTCAGGCATCATCTCCAGGAAGAAGTCTTTGATTCTTCCTCCCTCAAATCTAGATTGGGGAACCTATCATATGCTGTGATAGCTCCCAGTGTTCTCCCTGGTAACACTCTTTAAAATGTCTCTTATTTCACTGCTTTCATTAGGAACATGAGTTCCTTGAGGGCAAGAACTCTTACTTGTTTATCTTCAGTGCAATAATCAATGAAAATATTTTTGAGTGAATAAATGGATGACAAATTAAAAAATGGAATATAACTTTCAAAGTCCAACTATAGTATTTATATCAACACAGGACAAGTATGCAATTGGTCCATGAGTCCTTGAGAACCTTGTATACTCCATTAATGAATAATAATGAGAAATGCTTGCAATTAGCATACTCTTAGTTGAATGGGAAATGCTGTGGGTGGCAAATGTGTTCACTTTCAATGTTTTATGGACTAAGCATTCCCCATGCTTACACAATTTAGCAAACGATGTGTATAAACTCAGGTGGCCGTAGGGTCTCCCCCAGGTCCCTCTGATTTAGCATCTTTACATGGTAATGGCATGTGAAGAGAGACATTTTGTTTTGTTGGGAGTCTGTGTGTTCTTCCATGCTGGTGTTTCTTTCAGGGAACTCTATGTATTAGGAGATACATTCTTTCAGAGTTCTGTTAGGCAGTGAGGTTGCCAAAGGCTCAAAGGCAGGTGTGAAGGGCAGGGAGGGGAAGGTGCACAGAGGGTGAAAATGCATAATAAACAGGATAAACCTACAAAGCTCCTTGAGAAATATGCTGGTACAAGAAGACAAATGCCAGTGGCACTATCCCTCTGGCATTTCTATTCCCCCTTGAGGTTCTCCCACTTTGATCTTTCCACTGTCTGCTCTGTAAAAGAATCTAACTGAGACAAAACACAACATGCTCCAGGGCTGAGCTGGGACAAGCCCTCTGGGGAGAGTTCATGGGAGGAGCAACAGCTGCCCCTTGGCTGCCCTGAGCTTGCAGCCTGCAATGCAGGAGATGCGGGTTTCATCCTTGGGTTGGAAAGATCCCCTGGAGGAGGCATGGGAACCCACTTCAGTATTCTTGTCTGGGAAATCCCATGGAGAAGAGGAGCCTGGTGGACTATAGTCCATGGGGTTGCAAGAGTCATACACAACGGAAGTGACTTAGCACGCACACACATGCACGTGGGGTTCATGCTGATACCTGCTCTCATTCATGCCTGTCGTCAGGGGGCCCTGCTCCTCCTTGTCTCTGATTCAACTGTGAGTCAAATTAGAGCCTTCTTTTGGGGTTTCTCAGCGTCATTGACATGGGCTCAGTTTTCAGAAAGATCTTTACCAAAAATGAAGGGGAACTGACTAAGATGAGACTGCTAGTACCGCTAACAACAACCACAACATAAAACAATAATATAGCTGAGATAGAAGAGTGCAGAACTCCTGTCCATTACAGTTAGGGTCCCAGAAATTGCCTCATCATTCTTCTGAAGGAATATGCTAGTACCCACTTTATCTAAGTCTTGCATGTTATCTCTAACTCTGTCTTTTCAAGGGACGCTCAGTGTCTGTGCTTTTAGGCTTCCACCCAAACTGACCATTGCAGCATGACAAGGAATGCTGAGAAAGATGGCTGATTATATCCTCTGAGAGCACCTCTGGGCTATGTGTGCTATTGCAGATACTCTTCTTACAGTGGCATAGACTCTCCTCCATCAGGGTGTGAAATCTTTGTTTCCTCTACTTGAACCTGGTGGACCTTTGTAACTGCCTCGACTAGTAGGACGTGGTGGTAGAACATTGCAAGATTTTTGAGCCTAGGTCATAAAAAGTGATATGGTTTTCCACCTGGTGTCAATACGGACTTTGGAGTCTGGCTACCCTAAAGCTGCCAATTTGGAGAGACAAGACAAAGAGGCCACATGGAAACAGAAAGAGCTGCCCACAGAGCCCGAGCTGACAGCTGTTGAGTCTTCCCAGCATCGACCACAGTGAATAAATCTTCAGATGATTTCTGAAGTCCTGGAGGCTTCTAACTGATGACCCAGACATCAAGGATCAGAGAGAAGCCCTTTCTTGCTGTGCCCTGTTTGAATTCCAAACCCTCAGATCCAAAAGCATAATAAGGGGTTGTTTTATGACCACTAGATTTTTGGGCACTTTGTCATGCAGCATTAGATATTCAGCATAAACAGAGAGAGCTCTCCACTGCCTTGCTGCTGTGCTGTTTGTCTTAACCTCCATCACAGTCTACTTTTCACCTTGCAACTGACTTTTTGCACCTTTCATCTCTTGATTCCTCCCCTATTGAAGGCTTCATTATGCCCCTTTATTTGGGTGTTGCTTTTTTTGGCCACCATCTTTACTTTTCCTCACTGGTGACAGAGCTTCTGCTTGTGCTCTGCCTGCTTTCTTCCTCTGCTCTGCCTTTCCTTTGTCTTAGTTCAGGATCCTCTGCCATGGCACAAACTTTACACAGGAGGTCTTGGGTTGTGGTCTGATTACCAGGCACTGGATAGTGTATTAGTATCAGTTCAGTCACTCAATTGTGTCTGACTCTTTGTGATCTTGCGGACTGCAGCACACCAGGCCTCCCTGCCCATCACCAACTCCCGGAACTTACTCAAACTCATGTCCATCGAGTCGGTGAGGCCCTCCAACCATCTCATCCTCTGCCATCCCCTTCTCCTCCTGCCTTCAAGCTTTCCCAGCATCAGGGTCTTTTCCAGGGAGTCAGTTCTTTGTATCAGGTGGCCAAAGTATTGGAGTTTCAGCTTCAGCATCAGTCTTTCCAATGAATATTCAGGGCTGATTTCCTTCAGGATTGACTATTTGGATCTTGTAGCAGTCCAAGGAACTCTCAAGAGTCTTCTCCAACACCACAGTTCAAAAGCATCAATTCTTCAGCACTCAGCTTTCTTTATAGTCCAACTCTTACATCCATACTTGATTACTGGAACAACCATAGCCTTGACTAGATGGACCTTTGTTGGCAAAGTAATGTCTCTGCTTTTTAATATACTGTCTATACTGGTCATAGCTTTTCTTTCAAGGAGCAAACGTCTTTTAATTTCATGGCTGCAGTCACCATCTGCAGTGATTTTGGAGCCCAAAAAAATAAAGTCAGCCACTGTTTTCATGGTCTCCTCATCTATTTGCCATGAAGTGATATTTTTTGGGGCTCCAAATCACTGCAGATGGTGACTGCAGCCATGAAATTAAAAGATGTTTGCTCCTTGAAAGAAAAGCTATGACCAGTATAGATAGCATATTAAAAAGCAGAGACATTACTTTGCCAACAAAGGTCCATCTAGTCAAGGCTATGGTTTTTCCAGTAGTCATGTATGGATGTGAGAGTTGGACTGTGAAGAAGGCTGAGCCAAAGAATTGATGCTTTCAAACTGTGGTGTTGGAGAAGACTCTTGAGAGTCCCTTGGACTGCAGTGAGATCCAACCAGTCCATTCTAAAGGAGATCAGTCCTGGGTGTTCTTTGGAAGGAATGATGCTAAAGCTGAAACTCCAGTACTTTGACCACCTGATGCGAAGAGCTGACTCACTGGAAAAGACTCTGATGTTGGGAGGGATTGGGGGCAGGAGGAGAAGGGAATGACAGAGGATGAGATGGCTGGATGGCATTACTAACTCGATGGATGTGAGTTTCTGTGAACTCCAAGAGTTGTTGATGGACAGGGAGGCCTGGCATGCTGCAATTCATGGGGTCGCAAAGAGTCAGACATGACTGAGTGATTGAAATGAACTGAACTGAACTGAACTGATGGGGCCAGATGCCATGATCTTAGTTTTCTGAATGTGGAGTTTTAAGCCAACTTTTTCACTCTCCTCTTTCACTTTCATCAAGAGGCTCTTTAGTTCTTCACTTTCTGCCATAAGGGTGGTGTCATGTCCATATCTGAGCTTATTGATATATCTCCCAGCAATCTTGATTCCAGCTTGTGCTTCATCCAGCCTGGCATTTTGCATGATGTACTCTGCATATAAGTTAAATAAACAGGGTGACAATATACAGCTTTGACGTACTCCTGTCCTGATTTTGAACCAGTGTGTTGTTCCATGCCCAGTTCTAACTGTTGCTTCTTGACCTGAACACAACTTTCTCAGGAGGCAGGTCAGGTGGTCTGATATTCCCATCTCTTTAAGAATTGTTCAGTTTGTTGTGATCCACACAGTCCTAGGCTTTGGTGTAGTCAGTAAAGCAGAAGTAGATGTTTTTTCTGGAACTCTCTTGTTTTTTTTTTTTGATGAACAAATGGATGTTGGTGATTGGATCTCTGGTTCCTCTGCCTTTCCTAAAAGCATCTTGAACATCAGGAAGTTCACAATTCATGTATTGCTGAAGCCTGGCTTGGAGAATTTTGAGCATTACTTTACTAGCACGTGAGATGAGTGCAATTGTGTGGTAGTTTGAGCATTCTTTGGCATTGCCTTTCTTTGGGATTGGAATGAAAACGGACCTTTTCCAGTCCTGTGGCCACTGCTGAGTTTTCCAAGTTTGCTGGCATATTGAGTGCAGCACTTTCACAGCAACATCTTTCAGGATTTGAAATAGCTCTACTGAAATTCCATCACCTCCACTAGCTTTGTTCATAGTGATGCTTTCTAAGGCCCACTTGACTTCACATTCCAAGATGTCTGGCTCTAGATTAGTGATCACATCATCATGATCATCTGGGTCGTGAAGATCTTTTTTGTACAGTTCTTCTGTGTATTCTTGTCATCTCTTCTTAATATCTTCTGCTTCTGTTAGGTCCATACCATTTCTGTCCTTTATCGAGCCCATCTTTGCATGAAATGTTCCCTTGGTATCTCTAATTTTCTTGAAGAGATCTCGTCTTTCCCATTCTGTTCTTTTTCTCTGTTTCTTTGCATTGATCGCTGAAGACGACTTTCTTATCTCTTCTTGCTATTCTTTGGAACTCTGCATTCAGATGCTTATATATTTCCTTTTCTCCTCTGCTTTTCACTTCTCTTCTTTTCACAGCTATTTGTAAGGCCTCCCCAGACAGCCATTTTGCTTTTTTGCATTTCTTTTCCATGGGGATGGTCTTGATCCCTGTCTCCTGTACAATGTCACGAACCTCATTCCATAGTTCATCAGGCACTCTATCTATCAGATCTAGGCCCTTAAATCTGTTTCTCACTTCCACTGTATAATCATAAGGGATTTGATTTAGGTCATACCTGAATGGTCTAGCGGTTTTCCCTACTTTCTTCAATTTGAGTCTGAATTTGGTAATAAGGAGTTCATGATCTGAGCCACAGTCAGCTCCTGGTCTTGTTTTTGTTGACTGTATAGAGCTTCTCCATCTTTGGCTGCAAAGAATATAATCAGTCTGATTTTGGTGTTGACCATCTGGTGATGTCCATGTGTAGAGTCTTCTCTTGTGTTGTTGGAAGAGGGTGTTTGCTATGACCAGTGCATTTTCTTGGCAAAACTCTATTAGCCTTTGCCCTGCTTCATTCTGCATTCCAAGGCCAAATTTGCCTGTTACTCCAGGTGTTTCTTGACTTCTTACTTTAGCATTCCAGTCCCCTATAATGAAAAGGACATCTTTTTTGAGTGTTAGTTTTAAAAGGTCTTGTAGCTCTCCATAGAACCGTTCAACTTCAGCTTCTTCAGTGTTACTGGTTGGGCCACAGACTTGGATTACCTGCGACCAGTGCACTAAGCGCAGGCAGCTGCGACCAGCGCACTAAGCGCAGCTGAGAGGAGCTACCCCATGTCCGAGCACAGGGGCAGAAGCCGGGAGCACCCCATGCCCGAAGGGCAGCGGCCAAGAGGAGCTACCCCGCGTCCGAGGTCAGGGGCAGTGGCCGGGAGGAGCAACCCCACGTCCAAGGAGCGGTGCCTGCGCGGGCGCAGGAGGGCCTAGAGGAGCCATCCCAAGATGAAGGTCAGGAAGGGAGGTGATAAGGAGATACCCCTCATCCAAGGTAAGGAGCAGTGGCTGCACTTTGCTGGAGCAGCCGTGAAGAGATACCCCACGCCCAAGGTAAGAGAAACCCAAGGAAGATGGTAGGTGTTGCAAGAGAGCATCAGAGGGCAGACACACTGAAACCATACTCACAGAAAACTAGTCAATCTAATCACACTAGGACCACAGCCTTGTCTAACTCAGTGAAACTAAGCCATGCCCACGGGGCAAACCAAGACAGGCGGGTCATAGTGGAGAGGTCTGACAGAATGTGGTCCACTGGAGAAGGGAATGGCAAACCACTTCAGTATTCTTGCCTTGAGAACCCCATGAACAGTATGAAAAGGCAAAATGATAGGATACTGAAAGAGGAACTCCCCAGGTCAGTAGGTTCCCAATATGCTACTGGAGATCAGTGGAGAGATAACTCCAGAAAGAATGAAGGGATGGAGCCAAAGCAAAAACAATACCCAGCTGTGGATGTGACTGGTGATAGAAGCAAGGTCCAATGCTGTAAAGAGCAGTATTGCAAAGGAACCTGGAATATCAGGTCCATGAATCAAGGCAAATTGGAAATGGTCAAACAAGAGATGGCAAGAGTGAATGTCGACATTCTAGGAATCAGTGAACTAAAATGGACTGGAATGGGTGAACTTAAATCAGATGACCATTATATCTACTACTGCGGGCAGGAATCCCTCAGAAGAAATGGAGTAGCCATCATGGTCAACAAAAGAGTCCGAAATGCAGTACTTGGGTGCAATCTCAAAAATGACAGAATGATCTCTCTTCGTCTCCACACCCACGACCTTGTCTAAACCTAATACCCTTCCCAAGGGCCCCACCTCTAAATACCTCAGGGGTTAGAGTACATGAATTTTGGGGGAACATATTCAGTCCATAACATTTGGCTTCTGACTTCCCAAAACTCATGCCTTTCTCTCGTGGAAAATACATTCATTCCATCCTAATAGCTCCCCAAAGTCTTAACCCATCCTGAATCAACTCTAAAGTCTTATCTAAAGGTCATCTAAATTTTCATCCTGAGGCAAAATTCCTCCCCAGCTATGAATATGTGAAATTTGATAAGTTATGTGTTTTCAAAAGACAATGGTGGGTGGGCATAGCATAGACATTCCTGTTCCAAAAGGGAGAAATCACAAAGAAGAAAAGGGTGTTGAGTCAAACCAAGTTAAAAACATAGCAAGGTGAATACCATTGATCTTAATTAAGCCTTGAGAATAATGCCCTCTGGTTCAGTGTGCTGCCTTCCAGACTTATCAGGGCAGTGGTCCTGCTTTCTAGACCCACTGAGATGGTGGTTCAACCCCTGTGGCTCTACCAGGCTGGGATTACACACCAAGACTCAAGGATAGGGGCCCTTCTTTTAAGGCCCTGGGCAGCCAATCTGGCCTACTGAAGGCAAGGCAATGCCCTCCCTCTATTCCCTTTCCCCCCAATTTGAGACAGACGAGGCAGCCCTGATGATCTCTGAATGGTCTTTGAAGTCATTCTTCCATTATCTTAAAGAATAAAACACAGTTTGCTGCCAAATGGCTCTGTGGTTCAGTCCTGGAAGAGCTAAGAAGTCAGACAACCTTCCTTCATTTCCTCTCATCTCCAACCCTTCAGGGCAACCTGGCAGTGTTTTTGCTGGGCTGGTTAAGTTCTTGGTTGACATCCATACTAATTGTATCAAATGTCTGTTGACCACACCCTTAGTACTCTCTTCTGAACACCATTTCTTATTTTTTTTCCCATATGGATAGGCTGAGAATTTTTCAACTCTTTAACTCCTGGTTCTTTTTATTTTTTATTAACAGTTCCTCCTTTAATTGGTTTTTCTCTTTTCACATTATACTATAAACACTAAGGAGGGACCAAGCCACTCCTTCAATACTCTGCTTAGAAATCTCCTCAGCTAATTATCCAATTTCATAGCTCACAAATTCTTCCATAAAACACTAAAATATGAACATATTTCAGTCAGGTTCTTTCTCACCTTCTCTCCACTGTCCAATAGCCTGCTCTTCATTCCTGTCTGAGACCTCACCAAAATGGCCTGTTACTGCCTACTGTCAATATTTCTACCAGTATTTTGTTCATAAATATTTGTGTATTCTCTAAGAAGTTGGAGCTTTTCTCTCCAGCTCTCCTCTTTTTGAGTCTACACAAAATCGCCTTTAAATGTCCCTTTGTAGCTAGCTTGGCTTATTTTTTTTTTGAGAGTGTACCTCAAAACTCTCACCATCTCTACACCCATTACCCAGTTCCAAAACCACTTCATATTTTTAGCTATCTGTTACAACAGCACCTCATTTCTTGGTGCCAATTTCTATCTTACTCAGCTTGGGTTGTCATAATAAAACACCGCAGGATGCCTGGGTTAAACAACATTGAAACATTTTTCACAGTTCCGAGGACTAAAAGTCAAAAACAAAAATCATACGTTCTGGTACGAACCTTCTTGCTGTCTTATAGACTGCCACTTTTTCACTGTGTCCTCTCAGCAGGCAGACGGAGCAGGCTCTGGTATCCTTCTCTTATAAGGACACAGATTCCACCCTAATGATCTCATCTGAACCTAATCCAGAAAGGAGTACATCAAGGCTGCATATTGTTACCCTGCTTATTTAACTTATATGCAGAGTATATCATGAGAAATGCTGGACTGGATGAAGCACAAGCTGGAATCAAGATAGCTGGGAGAAATATCAATAACCTCAGATATGCAGATGACACCACACTTATGGCAGAAAGTGAAGAAGAACTAAAGAGCCTCTTGATGAAATTGAAAGAGGAGAGTGAAAACGTTGGCTTAAAAGTCCACTTTCCATAAACTAAGATCATGGCACCCTGTCCCATCACTTCATGGCAAATCGATGGGGAAACAATGGCATTGGTGAGAGACTTAATTTTTCTGGGCTCCAAAATCACTGCAGATGGTGATTGCAGCCATGAAATTAAAAGACGCTTGCTCCTTGGAAGAAAAGTTATGACCAACCTAGATAGCATATTCAAAAGCAGAGACATTACTTTGCCAACAAAGGTCCATCTAGTCAAGGCTATGGTTTTTCCAGTGGTCATGTATGGATGTGAGAGTTGGACTATAAAGAAAGCTGAGTGCCAAAGAATTGGTGCTTTTGAACTGTGGTGTTGGAGAAGACTCTTGAGAGTCCCTTGGACTGCAAGGAGATCCAACCAGTCCATCCTAAAGGAAATCAGTCCTGAATATTCATTGGAAGGACTGATGCTGAAGCTGGAACTCCGATACTTTGGCCACCTGATGCAAAGAACTGACTCCCTGGAAAAGACCCTGATGCTGGGGAAGATTGAAGGCAGGAGGAGAAGGGGATGACAGAGGATGAGATGGTTGGAGGGCCTCACTGACTCGATGGACATGAGTTTGAGTCAATTCTGGGAGTTGGTGATGGACAGGGAGGCCTGGCGTGCTGCAGTCCATAGGGTCACAGAGAGTCGGATACAACTGGACGACTGAAATGAACTGAACTGAAACCTAACCCTCCACAAAATCCCCTTCTCCAAGTACCATCAAAGTAGGGCTTTGACAGTGTGAATTTGGGGGATTCTTTCTTACAACCATTCTTTCTGTAACACTGGTGAACCTCATCAGATAACACTCGCCTAGACTTAAACTATCTAGACACAGCCCCACAACTTTTCTTCAGAATGGTAGAAAGGGGACCAGACATGAAGATGATAAAGGCATTCTGCTTCTCAGTGAAGACCAGCATCCCTGGTGGGGAGTGAAACACTGGATCAAATGCAAAATGTTCCTTTGGTTCCCCAGAGGAACCAAAATATCAAAAGCCAGCAAGTGTTTCATCCAAAGATACCAAATTGCTGAGAAGGTTTCCAGAAGGGTTGGCAAGGGCCTGCCACAGACCTCCCTACTTCCCCAGGAGCGGTGGACCTGAGGCATGGAGGGCCAGTAAGTGTTCACAGCAGAGAATGTCTCTGGTACCTGAATCTCATTTGAGAATGAGCCGGGTGCTTTGGGAAGATGACGGATGAGCCTGAGTCACATAACTGGAAAGAATCCAGAGGTAGGAATTAGACAATGTCAAGTCCTCTTGCCTCCCTTACTTGTTCTGTGTGACCACAGACAAGTCCCTTTACCTCCTTGAGCCCTCCTCTTTTGTAAATGGGAGAAACTCCAGCCTGCCTTGTCTCCTCCTTGGGCTCTTGTGAGGATCGAATGACCACACACAGGACAACACTTTAATTGACTGTTCAGCATGAGCTGGACATGTCGCTTCCTTCATGGCACTTATTCCTCATAAAAACCCTGCACTGTAGAGATCATCACCCCATGCCACAGCTGAGGAAACAGAGGGCAGCAGGGCCATGCAACTCTCCCAAGATCACATGGCTAGCAGGGGGTAGAGCTGGCATTCCAGCTCAGCTTTGCCCAGTACTGAAACCAATGTTCTTTCCACTAGACTACAGTTACTGATACTGTTCTATGATCCATCGTGGGAATATTTTATTCTGTAGAAGGGACATGGGGGTACTCGGGCATCATGAAAGTGCACCTGGTTGTCCACCAAACCCCTCAGTTTTGACCCTGTGAGCTACATTCCAACTGAATTAATGAGATTTCTGTAGTGCTGTCTCCCAAGAAGGTCTATACTCCTAATACCAAGGTCCTGATGGTATGCAGGACCAGAAACGAAGGCGCAGTAAGGTTGATGAAAACTATTTCCGGCCCCTGCTGATGACATCATCAAGGCGAGACAGCATCCCCCAGGACACTCACCTTCGAGACAGGTGATGTGAGGCTGAGTCCCTGCAACCTACAGGGGACAAAAGAGGAAGCCCACAGTGTGGGCACATCTGGCCTGGACCACCCTCCTGGACTGAAACGAGCAGAATTTCAGCATGTTCTCTCATCCACAGTGCTCCATAATTGCTTTTTCTGGCAAAGAACAAAACCCACAGAGGGGCAGCCTGGCAGCACTGGCAAAATGAGCCATTAGGCATGCAAGCCACACTCTGCTTTCCGACAATTAGCCTGGATCGTGTGGATCCTGACCACAGAGAGTCAGTGTAAGAGGAGATGGAAATGCCAGTGCAGGGCCTCCATTAAGGACAGCTCTCCCGCCAGGCAGAGGCTGGAGGGGCAGGGAGCTCTGGCTTCTTAGCAATCAAAACCAAGTCAGGGCAATTTGCAGTAACATGGATGGACCTAGAGATGATCATACTAAGCAAAGCAAATCAGAAGGAGAAAGACAAATACCACACAATATCACTTATCACATAAGTTCATGATGCAAATGAACTTATCTATGAAACAGAAACGGACTCACAGAAATGGAAAACAGACTTGTGGTTGCCAAGGGGAAGAAGAAATGGGGAGAGAGTTTGGGATTAGCGGGTGTAAACTATTATATACAGGATGGATAAACAACAAGGTCCAACAGCATAACACAGAGAATTATGTTAAATATACTGTTATGAACCATAATGAAAACTATATATATACATATATGTATGTATGTATAACTAAGTGTTTGTTAGTTGCTCAGTCACATCTGACAACCCCATGGACTGTAGCCTGCCAGACTCCTCTGTCCATGGAATTCTCCAGGCAAGAATACTAGAGTGGGTAGCCATTGCCTTCTCCAGGGGATCTTCCTGACCCAGGGATCAAACCTGGGTCTCCCATTATTGCAGGCAGATTCTTTACCATCTGAGCCAGCAGGGAAGCCCATATGTATAACTTAATACATATGTAGCATACAACTACAGTGTTAATATGGTGGAAATTAACCCAGCATTGTAAATCAACCAAACTTCAATAAAATAAATTTTTTTAAAAGTTTAAAGGAAAAGTCAAGTCAACTCAGGGTATTGCCAGGCAAAGACCCTAGCTCATTTCTGGAGGCAGGTTGGAAGAAGGGCTGTGAGAGATTCCATGCCTCCCAGCTGGAGGGAAGCTCAAAAAGTACAGAGTAGACCCCATGATTAGTGCTGGGAAATCCATCTTCAGGTACTGACTGATCCCTAGAATCTCCACTGGGATTCTCTTCTGAGCACTGCATGGCTGAGTAGAAAAGAGGACTTGGAGAGCTTCCTAGCTCTGTTATTTAGGAGTCTGACATTTGGGCAAGTTCTTGGCTGTGTGTGTGTGTGTGTGTGTGTGTGTATGTGTACAGAAAGCAAGCATTGGTCAGCGTAAGAGGCTTCACAGGAAGAGACCACACCATGCACAGCACTGCAAACGACTTAAAAAACACAACAGAAACACTAGTTGGCCTTTGTGAAGCCCAATGGGGATCTTATTAAATCCTTCCTTTCCTCCTTGACACTTGGTTCCCACATCTCGACCCTGCCGCTTATTCATCCGTGTAACGTGGCTGAGTTATTTACTCTCCCTGCGCTTCGGTTTCTTCACCTGTTATAATGGGCATCATCCCGTGTTCTTCAGGGCCAGTGAAGGGAACCAAATGAAGTGACATGTGTGAAAAGCACTTGGCAACTATAAATACACTTCGGAGTTGCTGTTGACGGGATGAGAGTGAATATCAAAGGTAGAGAAAAGCAAATTGCAAAGCAGCATGTGTCTCCTCTTTGTGAGAATGAGGTCTGGAGGGGCTCTAATCCTTAGAGATTGTGCTTTCGGGCCTTGGGAAGATGGGTTCCAGAGCCTCTGAAATGAATTGGAAATTGGAAAGAGAGTGCTAAAGTGGTGCTGCATGTTTATTTGAGTAGGGTCAGGGAGCAGGTGCTGGGGAGGAGGGCGGGCCTGGGAGGAGGTGTCTGTGTTCTCCCAGGTGGAGGTGAGTGAGGGCAGCAGAGAGGACGGCCGTATTCCTGGGAGCCTGGAGGTCCCAGACAGTAGAGAAATGGGAGCTGGCAAAACACACATGCAAAGAAGTCTCCCACAACCCACATTAACCCTCTCTGCCTCCTCTTGAAAAAAAAAAAGTGAAAGTATTAGTCGCTCAGTCACGTCTGATCTTTGCGACCCCATGGACTGTAGCCCTCCAGGCTCCTCTTGACCATAGAATTCTCCAGGCAAGAATACTGGAGTGGGGTGCCATTTCCTTCTCTAGGGGCTCTTCCTGACCCAGGCATTGAACCTGGGTCTCCTGCATTGCAGGCAGATTCTTTACCGTCTGAGCCACCTGAAGCCAAACTAGATGGGCTGGGGTAGGGACTGAGCCAGCTCAAATACTTCCTGCCTGGAGTATTCTTTTTTTTTTTTGAGAACTGTAGCAGGGCTGAGTGTATAGTGTGATCAGGATGCTGGTGGTGGCCAACAAGTCATGCTGATACTGAAGAGGAATGAGAGTAGACAGCTGGTATTACTGGTGGAAGCACAGTGGGCATCCCCATTGTAGGAGCATGCCCTCTACCCTCTCTGCACTTGTCTCTGAACCTGACATCTTATTCAGGACAGGGCCTGGGGTGAGCCTCCACCAGCAGTACTCCTGGAGCTCTGGTGCCTGGGACAGGGATGGGATGGGAGTGGAGACAGGATCAGCAGGAGGGGGGTGGCTCTGAAGCTTTAAGGACAGAGCTAAACAGCGCTGACTGTGAGCATGTCTGTTCATAGCAAGAAGGGAACCTGAGACAAGGAACCATAAGTCCGTAGTTCTTGAGGCATGCATACGTGTGTGCTAAGTCGCTTCAGTCATGCCCGACTCTGTGCAACCCTATGGACTGTAGTCTGCCAGGCTCCTGTTCAGGGGATTCTCCAGGCAAGAATACTGGAGCGGGTTGCCATGCCTTCCTCCAGGGGATCTTCCCAACCTAGAGATTGAACCGGTGTCTCATGTCTCCTGCATTGGCAGGCGGGTTCTTTACCACTAGCGCCACCTGGCACTGATTTGAAATGGGGTCTATAAGTCATGCGATAGAATTGGCCAGAAATGTAGAGGGATAACATTTCAGATGCTAGGGAAAAAGAAGGAGGATGGTGACAGGGCCCTTTTTTAGCACAGCAGTAAATGCAGATGTGAGCATGCAATCTCATGAGTTTGTGAGCAGACCTACAGACTAAGAGTCCAGGCAATAGAGTCCCAGTCCCAGCCCTCCTGTTTGGGCTCCAGGGGACCATGAGCCAATTTTCTATTGATAGAGGAAGAGTCTCCCAATGGTCAAGCGCCTTCTGTATGCTTGACAGGGCCCAGAGCAGTTTTTCTTTGAATCAAAGCTCTGACAGGTACAAGGAATTATCTCTATTTTACAGATGAGGAAACTGAAGCCCAGAGAAGCTTGGAGATTTTGCCTCAAGCAGGTGTCTACTGGGCCAAAGAATCTGTATTCTAAGAAGTTTGTATGCTCCTTAGGCAGTTGTGAGCCTAGGTCATTCATTCATTCACATTTATGCAGTGGTTGAATGTCTCTCCTGTCATGAGCACCATTGCAATTATAGATATGAAACAATGACCAAAACAGTCACAATGGAGTTTATGTTCTACAGAAGAAAGATACATAATGAAGAAACAGGTAAGTAAATACATAGAATGTCAAATGGTGATAAATACTGTATTGAAAAATAAGGCAGGATAAAGCTCAACATTCAGAAAACTAAGATCATGGCATCTGGTCCCATCACTTCATGGCAAATAGATGGGGAAACAGTGGAAACAGACTTTATTTTTCTGGGCTCCAAAATCACTGCAGATGGTGATTGCAGCCATGAAATTAAAAGACGCTTACTCCTTGGAAGGAAAGTTATGACCAACCTAGATAGCATATTCAAAAGCAGAGACATTACTTTGCCAACAAAGGTTCATCTAGTCAAGGCTATGGTTTTTCCAGTAGTCATGTATGGATGTGAATGTTGGACTGTGAAGAAGGCTGAGCACTGAAGAATTGATGCTTTTGAACTGTGGTGTTGGAGAAGACTCTTGAGAGTCCCTTGGACTGCAAGGAGATCCAACCAGTCCATCCTAAAGGAGATCAGCCCTGGGTGTTCTTTGGAAGGAATGCTGCTAAAGCTGAAACTCTAGTACTTTGGCCCCCTCATGCTAAGAGTTGACTCATTGGAAAAGACTCTGATGTTGGGAGGGATTGGGGGCAGGAGGAGAAGGGGACAACAGAGGATGAGATGGCTGGATGGCATCACTGACTCGACGGATGTGAGTCTGGGTGAACTCCGGGAGTTGGTGATGGACGGGGAGGCCTGGTGTGCTGTGATTCATGGGGTCGCAAAGAGTCGGACACAACTGAGTGACTGAACTGAACTGAACTGAAGGGGCAGAGACTGCCATGGTGGGGATGTTTGCTCTTTTATCGAGGTTGGTCAGGTAAGGCCCCACTGACAAGGGTCATTTGAGCACAGACCTGGAGGAAAAAAGGGTGAGAGCCATGTGGCTTTTCAAGGGAAGAATCTTCCAGCAGAGGGAACAGCACAGGCGAAGGCCCTGAGGCAGGACTGTGCCCAACAGGCTCAAAGAAGAGTAAGTTGAGGGGCTGTCCTGGTGGTCCAGAGGTTAGGGCTCTGTCTTCCAGTGCAGGGGGTGAGGGTTTGATCCCTGGCTGGAGAGCTAAGCTCTCACATGCCTTACGGACCAAAAAAACAAAACATAAGACAGAAACAGTATTGTAACAAATTCAACAAAGGCTTTAAAAGTGTTCACACACACAAAAAAAGTTAAAAAATGATGACTAAGTTGGCCTATGTGGCTGGAGCAGAGAGAGCCAGAAGAGAGGAGCGCGGACGAGGTCAAGGTGGTAACAAGGGCAGACCATGTAGGGGCTTCACAAAGCTTTTATCTTTCACTACAGATGAGATAAGGAACCGTTAAAAGGTAGTAGCAACTAAGTGGCAGGCTTGTAAAATATGGCTTGTATTTTATTTTCATTTTACTTTTTAATTTTGATTTTGTATTGGAGTATAGTTGATTGACAATGTTGTGTTTGTTTCAGGTGTACAACAAGGTGAGTCTCCTTCTTACTCTGTTATTGGGACTGGACTCTAGGTTGTGTATAAGAAACAAAGCAGGGAGACCACTCGGGAGGTGCTGAAGTCATGGAACGGGAGCTCATGGGGCCTGAACCCTGAGAGAAGCAGCGAAGGAAGTGAGAAGCCATCAAATTCAGGAAGCATTTTTGAGGGAAGCGCTATTTGCTAATGGAGTAAATGAGAAGCATGAGAAAAGAGAAGAACAGAAGTTGAATCCAAAATTCTGACCTGAGTCACCTAAAATGTTAAGTAGCAATTTGCTGAGATGGACAAGAATGAAGGATAAGTGGTTTGGGGGAGCTGAGGATAAGAATTGGTTATGGATGTATTGAGTTTACCATGTCTGTTAGATATCCACCTGGAGATACAGAATAGGCAGTTGGATTTAGGAGCCTGGAGATCAGGCGAGAGCTTAGCTGAAGGCATAAATTCGGGAACTGGGAGTACACAGGTGGTATTTAAAGCCATGAAACTGGATAAGATACCCTAGGGATTAAGAACAGATGTCTGTAGAGAACAGACTGGTAGTTGCCAAGAGCGACGGGGTTGGGGAAGGAATGGAGTGGGTGATTGGGGTTAGCATATGTAAACTTTAATATATAGAGTCAATAAACAACAAAGCCCTACTGTAAAGCACAGAAAACTATATTCAGTATCTTATGATAACCCATAATGAAAAAGAATATTAAGAAAAAATAATGTACATAGATGTATAACTGAATCACTTTGCTGTGCACCAGAAGTTAACAAGCCATTGTAAATCAACTATGCTTCAACAAAAAATAAATTAAAAAGGAGAAAAAAAGACATGCTTTCCTTACATTGTCAGCGATTTGGTTTCAGCACTTCATTCACAACTGGTCTCCCAGATGCCCAGATTCTATAGGACTCCTAGCACTTGAGACCTGGTCAGGGGGGTGACAGTTTCCACGGATGCTCAAACGCCATCCAGAGCTCCTGTTACAGACTTCAAACCTCATACCCTTGCACACTTCCCTCCCTCTTACACCTTGTACCCCTCTCAGGCACCTATAAAATGCAGGCAATAGGACTTGCTCTACTTTCTTCCCAGGAATACTGTGAAGATCATCAAAGCGACCCTCATCAGCTTTTAAGCTGGTCAACTGTGGCACACATATTAGTTACCTACGGATTTTGCCATAGCTAATGAGAGTGGTCGCAGTCAGGAAGAGAGAAAGAAAGGGACTCGGTGGCTGGTAAACTGAAGGTGGGAGAACAAACCAAGTTCTTGTTCTTAGAGAGAACAAACCAAGTTCAACTGTCTCAAGATACAGCTGTCTCTTCCACTGTTAACAAAATTTGTTTTGGATGCCCAGCACATAGTAGGAACTGAGTGTCTTGCACAGAGGAGGTCCATAGTTAAAAATTGGTCCCATTGGATCTCCCTGATGTTCCAGTGGTTAAAGAATCTTACTGCCAGTACAGGAGACATGAGTTCGATCCCTGGTCCAGGAAGATTCCACATGCTATGAGGCAACTAAGCCCATGCGCCACAACTACTGAAGCTCATGTGCCCTAGAGCCAGTGCTCCACAACAAGAGAAGTCACCATGATGAGAAGCCCTCAGCTTGTAGCTAGAGAGTAGCCCTGGCTCACTGCAACCAGAGAAAACCTACATGCAGTAAGGAAGGCCCAGTGCAGTCAAAAATAAATATATTTTAAAAAATAGAAAAGAGAACTTGTCACATTGATTCTCATCTTACCTATGATAATGATGATGATGGCATCAACGCTGATTAGGTGCCTACTGTACGGTAGGCACTCTGAAAAGCTAAAGCGTTAGTTGCTCAGTCATGTCTGACTCTTTACGACTCCACAGATTGTTAGCCTATATGCATGCTATCTGTAGCCCACCTCTAAGGTCGCAAGTGGTATCTTTTGATCAGGAGAAAATACACAGGTCAGAATTAAGCTCGGGGAGGTTAAGTGACCCACCCACCATCAGAGAGCTGGCCAGTACTGAGTCCCATCTGCCTCCAGATGCTTCTGCATCCAGAACCTATCTTCTTCCCTCCAGAGTCCGGGCCGAGCTGTCAATTTGAAGTTCCCAGATTGGCAGGCAGCCTACACTTGAAAGTGATCACCGGCTCTTCAGCTTCTCACAGGTCAATCCTTTTGTGGCCTTGGCCAGCACTCTCACAGGCTATGGAGCTGTCTCCTTGATCCCTTATCGAGGGCACACACATCCTCCAAAGAACCCTGGCCTGGCGAGAGGCCTGAACATGGGTCTGCAATGAAAAAGGAGTGAAGTGGTCCTCCCCGAGGGCCTCATAACTGCTGCTCTTCATGGCAGCCCTGGGAATCTCTTTGGCCTCTGAAAGTCTCAGCCCCTGCCCCTTGCAAATAAATGGTTTACCACCAGGGTGGTTTGCATCTCTCCAAACCAGGCCACTGAAGCAGGCTCTTGCTGTGGAGTGCCCATACGCGCCCAGATCTGCTCCAGTGAGACAAAACAGAACAAAGACAGGGCCTTGGAGGCAGATTTGTGTTTTAAAGAGGAGCTGGACTCACTGTTCACAATTAGAAATGGCCGAGTTTGGGGCCCAGGAGAAGGAGACCTGTGGCTTTTCCCAGCAGGAGGCTCATAACAATACTTAGTGGGTGGTTATATTTTCTTTGTCTGTAAAGAACGAAGTGAAGAATTATTGTTCCATCTCTAGCAGGCACATGTGTTGTTCAGAAAGGCTTTATTATTTCTGAAACCAAAGCTTGCATCAACCTAGAGGCACCTGAGGACTGTCTCCAGCAATCCAGGTCACAGACCTCTTTGTTGCCACCAAAGTCCCCAAGGACATCTCACAGTTATAGAGGCTGCCCGGAGGGGCCTGCAGGCATGGAAACAAGATGGTTGGCTGGAAGAAATGCCTCAACAGCCAGCCAGTGTTTTTTCTTACTATGAACTCCAAGACTCTTTTTCTTAGAGTCTCAAAAGGATGTTAGCTCATATATATACATAAAAATCGGTCAACAAGTGTTGGAATTAACAGTGTTCTGAGCACATGCAGAGATAAGCATCTTGGTCCCTGTACAGGTGACATGTTCCTGCCAGGTAAAATGGGCTCCTCAGTTCTACGTGTATGCTCACTCGCTCCATAGACTGTAGCCAGCCAGGCTCCTCTGTCCATGGGATTCCCAGGCAAGATTATTGGAGGAGGCTTCCACTTCCTACTCCAGGGGATCTTCCTGACCCAGTCTCTTACCTTGCAGATGGATTCTTCACTGCTGAGCCACTAGGGAAGCTCCAGAATACATTAGGAGCTCCCTAATAGTGCTGAAGTGGTGAGAATATATTACTTCTTTGCCTTGTTTTCTCCTTGACCCACAGACTTCTTGCAATTTCCCAGCTTGACACATCTCTTTCTGGTCCATAATTTCATGCCTTCTGCGTAGAATCTCTCTCCCCTTTTCTCCACCAAGCAAATTCCCATTCCCTCTTCAAGAGAGGCGAAAAGCAAAGGAGAAAAGGAAAGATATAGGCATCTAAATGCAGAGTTCCAAAGAATAGCAAGAAGAGATAAGAAAGCCTTCTTCAGCAATCAATGGAAAGAAATAGAGGAAAACAACAGATTGGGAAAGACTAGAGATCTCTTCAAGAAAATTAGAGATACCAAGGGAACATTTCAGGCAAAGATGGGCTCAATAAAGGACAGAAATGGTATGGCCCTAACAGAAGCAGAAGATATTAAGAAGAGGTGGCAAGAATACACGGAAGAACTCTACAAAAAAGATCTTCACGAACCAGATAGTCAGGATGATGTGATCACTAATCTAGAACCAGACATCTTGGAATGTGAAGTCAAGTGGGCCTTAGAAAGCATTACTACGAACAAAGCTAGTGGAGGTGATGGAATTCCAGTTAAGCTATTTCAAATCCTAAAAGATGATGCTGTGAAAGTGCTGCACTCAATATGCCAGCAAATTTGGAAAACTCAGCAGTGGCCACAGGCCTGGAAAAGGTCCGTTTTCATTCCAATCCCAAAGAAAGACAATGCCAAAGAATGTTCAAACTACCGCACAATTGCACTCATCTCACATGCTAGTAAAGTAATGCTCAAAATTCTCCAAGCCAGGCTTCAGCAGTACATGAACCATGAACTCCCTGATGTTCAAGCTGGATTTAGAAAAGGCAGAGGAACCAGAGATCAAATTGCCAACATCCGCTGGATCATGGAAAAAGCAAGAGAGTTCCAGAAAAACATCTATTTCTGCTTTATTGACTATGCCAAAGCCTTTGACTGTGTGGATCTCAATAAACTGTGGAAAATTCTTAAAGAGATGCGAATACCAGACCACCTGACCTGCCTCTTGAGAAATCTGTATGCAGGTCAGGAAGCAACAGTTAGAACTGGACATGGAACAACAGACTGGTTCCAAATAGGAAAAGGAGTATGTCAAGGCTGTATATTGTCACCCTGCTTATTTAATTTATATGCAGAGTACATCATGAGAAACACTGGACTGGAAGAAACACAAGCTGGAATCAAGATGGCCGGGAGAAATCTCAATAACCTCAGATATGCAGATGACACCACCTTTATGGCAGAAAGTGAAGAGGAACTAAAAAGTCTCTTGATGAAGGTGAAAGAGGAAAGCGAAAAAGTTGGCTTAAAGCTCAACATTCAGAAAATGAAGATGATGGCATCCGGTCCCATCACTTCATGGAAAATAGATGGGGAAACAGTGGAAACAGTGTCAGACTTTATTTTTTGGGGCTCCAGAATCACTGTAGATGGTGACTGCAGCCATGAAATTAAAAGATGCTTACTCCTTGGAAGGAAAGTTATGACCAACCTAGATAGCATATTCAAAAGCAGAGACATCACTTTGCCTACTAAGGTCCATCTAGTCAAGGCTATGGTTATTCCAGTGGTCATGTATGGATGTGAGAGTTGGACTGTGAAGAAGGCTGAGCACCAAAGAGTTGATGCTATTGAACTGTGGTGTTGGAGAAGTACTCTTGAGAGTCCCTTGGACTGCAAGGAGATCCAACCAGTCCATTCTGAAGGAGATCAGCCCTGGGATTTCTTTGGAAGGAATGATGCTAAAGCTGAAACTCCTGTACTTTGGCCACCTCGTGCGAAGAGTTGACTCTGATGCTGGGAGGGATTGGGGGCAGGAGGAGAAGGGGATGACTGAGGATGAGATGTCTGGATGGCATCACGGACTCGATGGACGTGAGTCTGAGTGAACTCCGGGAGATGGTGATGGACAGGGAGGCCTGGCGTGCTGCAATTCATGGGGTCGCAAAGAGTCAGACATGACTGAGCGACTGAACTGAACTGAACTTCAAGCTCTAACTCAATATCACCTTTTCTGTGAAGTCTTTCATTGTCCTTTCCATAGAGCTAGCATCTCCCATGCAGGGTCCCACAGTAAGTTCTCCAGCCTTCTAAAAAAGCATTTATCATAGGTTACAATTACTTGATTATATGTCCTTTCTTTCATTAGCTTGAGTGTTAGGCCATGTTGGAATTGCCTCTGAGCCCAGAATGTCCATATCAAACACAGAGAAACCGTGTATGTATGGTATCTTGTCTTCATGGAAATATTCCATAATCACACTCACTTCTTTTTCATTTAAAATTAGCATGCTCAACCCCTGTCTCCTGAGAGCATAGGGTACTTTTTAGGTTGCTGATACCAAGAAACAGGTGCACAGGAAATTGTCACAGAGTGACTGGCAGTTTCAGGCTTTATGGCAGAAATACATCTCAATATCAATAGTAAATTGACCTTTTGACTCATACTTGGCCCTTTGGTGAGCTTGATATAGCAGATTAATTTTTCCGTGACTCAATGTCTAGACATCTGGAGACAGTTCATTTAGCCAGCATCAGGGTCCCACCTGAGGCCTCCATTCTTGACCTGATAAGTCCCATGTTCCTGTCAAGGACTCACAAGAATACAAGGAGCTTTTGCTCATCAGATTTGCAGATGACAAGACAGTCATGGGGATGGTGATTATGTCCGATGAGAGAAACAGGATCCAAAGTGATAGCAATAAGCTGGAACAAAGGGTCAACTCATTTAACCGAGATTAATCCCATGTCCAGGAACCAGCCGCACGGGGACTGGAGGCTGGCATGGGTGTGACTCTGCAGAAGTGTGTGGGGGCCAAGGCTGGTTTACTAGGGAGTGGTGTGGCTATTAAGAATGGAAGCCGACTGTGCATTATAAAAAGTAGGGGGGCTTCCCTGGTGGCTCAGATGGTAAAGAATCCACCTGCAGCGCAGGAGACCTGGGTTCCATCCCTGGCTTGGAAAGATCCCCTAGAGGAGGGCATGGCAATCCACTATTGTTGCCTGGAGAATCCCCATGGACAGAGGAGCCTGGCAGGCTACAGTCCGTGGGGTCACAAACAGTTGGACACAACTGAGCGACTAAGCACAACACAGTACAACTAAGCCCCAGCACCACAACTGCTGAGCCTGTGCTCTAGAGCCTGGGAGCTGCAACTATAGGGCCCACACACTGCAACTGCTGAAGCCCGTGTGCCTTAGAGCCACAGTGAAAAGCTTGTGCACTGCAGTGAAGAGTGGCCCCTGCTCATCGCCACTAGAGAAAACCCATGCAGCAACAAAGACCCAGCACAGCCCCAAACAAAAAAATAACATTACTTTAAAAACTAAGGGTTCTCGAAGGCAGGAGGTGATGGTTCTGCTGCACTAGTCTCCAGTCTGACAGCCCCTGGAGGTCATGCTCATTTCTGCTCCCCATCCTTTAGTGAGGTGTTGACAAACTGATCCATGTTCCAAGAAAAGTGACCTGATATTAAGGGCACTGATATCTGAGAACCTAGGGGAATGTCACCCTGTAGAACAGGGGCTGAAGAAGGAACGCCTTTGCAAATATCCAATTTATCAGTTGCAGAGTGATTTTGTAAGACTAACACAAAGAAGCAACATTCACTGTAAAAGTGCCAGCCAGATATATTTCTATTCTACATGAGAGAATATTCTAGTAAGCCAGCACTTACTAGAGCTGCCCTGGGATGCTGGAAGCTCTCTTTTTCTTGAATTATTTGTCAGGAGTATTATGGGAAAGATTACAATGTTGGAGAGAGGTACCAACTTCTGGGTCCTTAAGAGGCTGAAATTCCAAATTGTTTTCCTTTTGTTTCAATGCCCTGAATTTCCCCAGGCTATCTCAGCTCAAGGGGAGGGGTGGGCAGGGGACAAGTGGTGTTATTAGAGATGCACGCTATGGTGTGTCTATCCTGCCAAGGACAGATCACTGACCTTGAAGGAAAGTCTTGTCCCTCTGTTCTCTTGGTGCTTGGGCTAAGTGCTTTCGGTAAGGCTTCTCTTTTCTTCATGCACATACACTCAGTCCTGTGGCAGGCCCAGCGAATCTTAATCCCCCAGATACTGAGCCCAAGTTCCCTAGCTGGGACCACTCTAATAACTGGTGTGTGTGTTAGTTGTTCAGTCATATCTGACTCTTTGCAGTCCCATGGGCTGTAGCTCTCTAGGCTCCCCTGTCCATGGGACTCTCTAGGCAAGAATACTGGAGTCAGTAGCCATTTCCTCCTCCAGGGGATCTTCCCAACCCAGGGATCAACACCAGGTATCCTGCACTGAAGGCAGATTCTTTACCATCTGAGCCACCAGGGGAGCTCTTTGATAACTAGGTTGCTTGCACTTTAAATCCATAAATTTCACTCACACACCCAGTGGTAAATCCCCGGAGGGTGGGGCTGTATCTGTGATTATGTTAAGCTCCTCCCTCATTATCATAAGAAGGAGTGTGTGCAGACAGACTTGGATTCAAATTCCAAGCCTTTACTAGCCATGTGAATCCAGCACCATAGGAGCCTCTTGAAGGTTCAGTCTCCCTGTCTGTAAAATGGGGGTGATAACATTATCTATGTCATCAGTTGGAGGAATTAAATAAGATGTGTAAATGCAGAATTTAGCAAAATGGTAACGCATGGTAAGTACTCAACATACTAACCACAGTGACTCTGCTACGACTACAAGACTGAATAGCCTACCTTCTGCTGGGCTTTTCCTGGCCTCTGCATCTGTCCCCACCTAGGCCCTGTGTCCTTCCCTTTGGGTTCTACCTGGGACTATTGTTTGGAGCATTCTTGCTTCCTCCAGGGGAATTGCACCATTTTAAGGAGTAGCTATTGTCCCCGCATCCCTTCCTTCCTCATGGCACACCACTCTCATTTTCCTCCCACGCAAAATCATTCCAATTGTAACTTTCAGGTTGCTCTTATTTCAGGGGGAAGGCTATTCTTGCCTATGTCTTGCATTTTAACAACTTTCACTGCTATTGCTCATTTTGATTTGTTTAATAACATGTTTTAAACTAATCCCTTGTAATAAAAGGATTTCATTACTTATGGAGACTATTGCATAATGCGGTGAGCTTTGTTAGTTACACTCTTCAGATGAAGCCTACCAGAGTCAAAACTTTTGCTAACTCTGCAAGTTTTGGTGATGAGTGTTGCCCAGGGAATCTGAGAAGGCGATATTCGTGGCCGGGATGGGTCTTCAGGATGCAAAAGAGCAGAGTTTGGGTCTGTAGAGGATCGGGTGCAGAGGGTGGAAGAATCCCCATCTCATGGCTGGTTGATGACTCTGAGGAGGAATCATTGTTTAGCTGCTAAGTCATGTCTGACTCTTTTGCCACCCCAATGGACTGTAGCCTGCCAGGCTCCTTTGTCCATGGGATTTCCCAGGGATGAATACATTTCCTTCTCCAGGGGATATTCCCGACCCAGGGATTGAACCTAAGTCTCTTTCTTGGCAGGTGGATTTTTTTTTTTTTTTTCACCACTGACTCACTTGGGAAGCCCAGCCTTAATGAAGACAAAATGTCACAGTGAGTGAGGAGTTCCTATAGTGGAGACAGACCAGGGCTTACAGATCCCACCTAACCCTACCCACTGGCAATGACAATCACAACATCCAGTTTGTCACTATGTATATCCCATCACACTTGATTATCTAACAGATCCAAGGAATGATGCCTTATTCATCTTTGTTTTCCCACTATCTAACTGGACCTGACACAAACAAGGTGTTTGGTAAACTGAAATAAATCCTTCTCCCCCTACATTTTCCCCACCCAGGTGATCTCTCCTAAATGCACATGTCTTCAACAGCCACCACTTAGCAGATGACAGAAACTTCTGTCTCTTACCCTTGACCTCTTGGGATCTACCTATATCTCCAGGGACCCACTCATTTTCACCACGGGGCTATGTTACATTCACTTTCAACTTAATTTGTCTAAAGCTAGACTTATCACCTTCCCCTACCCTCCCACCCCCTCTTACCACACCTGGTACTTTGCATGTGGTACTTACTGCAATGAATGGCTCCACTGGTACCACTGCACGCTCAGTTGAGAACACAGGAGATCTTGATATCTCTCCACCTTTGCGGTGATCTAATCAATCACAAAGTTTCGTTGGTGCTACCTATGAAGTACAGTTCAAATCCCTCCACATCTCCTTACTGTATCTGTCACCACGTCCATCAAAGCTACAGCCACGCCTCCTGTGGACTTTAACTTATACCCATCATCACACCATTCTCCAACTGGGAACAAGATTCTTTCTCTCTAATATAATTAATATAATATAATGTCCCACCCCCTTGCTCTATGCCCCTTAAATTATCCCACCAACATCCATAAGTGGTCCATGGGTTCTTGGCAAGAGTGGGCCTTTCTGATCTTTCTGATCTCATTTAATACCATCTTTTGTGTAGCTTTCAGATTTTCTGTCACATCTCTTATTTGAGAGGTCCCTTAGTCAGTATAAGCTAGGCAATGCTATGTAATAAATTAACCCTCAAATTTCAAATAGCAAATTATTATTTATTTCCTGCCCACTTGAAGTCCAGGGCAGGGTAGTTGTTCTCCATATGGTAACTCAGCAGTCCAGGCTGCTTCCACCTTCAATATCTCCATGTCAATTCCTGGCCTCTGTGAGCATCTCAGCAGGGGAACAGAGGTCATGAAGAATCCACCCTCTCTATTAACTGTCCTCAAACAGGGACAATATATCCCTTCTGTTTATAGCTATTTGGCCAGAACTAGTCATCTGAGGGGCTTCCGTGGTGGCTCAGATGATAAAGAAGCTGCCTGCAATGTGGGAGACCTGGGTTCAATCCCTGGGTTGGGAAGATCCCTTGGATGAGAGCATGGAAACCCACTCCAGTATTCTTGCTGGAGAATCCCCATGGACAGAGGAGCCTAGCAAGCTATAGTCCATGGGGTTGCAAAGAGTCAGACATGACTGAGTGACTAAATAAAGCAGAGGACGGCAGTCATCTGAGTCCCAACTGAACTGCAAAGTAGGCTGAGGAGTCTGGATATAAACACTGGACAGAGAAAAAAGTGGATATGATAAGACTTAATCATCTATACAGAGGGAGATCACCCTGGATCTGCCAACAAATTCCATGCTTAAATGGAATCCCATCATATGTGAAAAATCACTGGGTAGGGTTTCAGCAAATATGTCAGCAGAGCAAAAACAACAAGATGAGACCAGGAGGCTAGTTCTTCTGAATGAAGCTGGGTAGGAAATGAATGATAGCTCTCCCAGGACTAAGACACTTTGCCCATTAGTTCAATCTGTCTGCAGTAGAAGATCAAGGAAGAGGTTTCAAAGGAACATATCACAATAACCCCTAAGAAAAAGATTCTCTTATGTCTTCATACATGCAAATCAGCAGACTTGGCATGAGTTCCTGAAAATCCTGGGAGACTTGGCAAAGTCTGTATGAACAGGAACAATACCAATATGATGAGTTTGGGGAAATGAGAATTGAGCACAATAAACATTTTCCAAGGATTGCGGGGAGGTGATGATGATGAATTAACCACAATAAAATGCATTAAGCAAGAATAGAGGACTAACTCCCTCCTGGGCTCACTGAGTCCCCAAGCCTGAGACTGGCTCATGCCATTCCTTCTGCCCTGGATGCTTCTCCCACTCTTCTCTTTTCTTCCTAGATCTAACTACTCTTTTTCCTAAAAATTCAGCCCCATTGTCCTATTTGTCTGTCATGCAGGTCAGTGGTCCCCAGCCTTTTTGGCACTAGGGACTGGTTTTGTGGAAGACAATTTTTCCATGGGCTGGGGAGTGGGGGATAGTTTCAGGATGATTCAAGCACGCGCCATTGATTGTGCATTCTATTTCTATTCTTCTTACATCAGTTCCATCTCAGATCATCAGGCATTAGATCCTGGAGGTTCAGGACCCCTGATGTAGTTTGTAATTATGTATTGCTGTGTGCAAATCACTTCCCCCAAACTTAATGGCTTAAAAACCCAAACAGCCATTGTCTCATGGGTTCTGTGGACTCCTAGGAATTCAAGAGCAGCCTAGTTGGGTGCCTCTGCCTCAGGGCCTCTAGCAAGGTTGCAAAGTGTCTGCTGGGGCTGTGGTCTCATTTGAAAGCTCAGCCGGGGGGACTCCTGTGGTTGTCAGCAGAATATAGCTTTTCACAGATAGGGGCTTCCCCTGGTTCTTCGCCATGAGGACATCTCCACAGGACAGCTGACAACGTGGTAACTGACTTTCCTCAGAGTGAGACAGTGCAAGACAACATGCAAGATGAAAACCACCGCCTCTTTAGAACTCACAGGCTCTTTGAGTGTCTGTCATCTCAGTAGGCACATCCATCACTTTTGCGTATTATTTCTTCAGAAGCAAGTCACCAGGACCCGCCTCGCCCCACCCCACTCAGGGGAAGAGACTTATGTTAGGGTAGGGATACACGAGGTGGAGATCACTGGGTAAGAAACTTACATGTGTTCCTCTCTCCCGGAAGTAGCCGTGGCCACACAGAGCAAAAGGAGGGAAGTGGAACAGTTTCTGTAACATGCACAGCATGGCACCCTAGCCATCTCTCCACAATGTCCCACAGCCCTGGTCTGCTGCTTAGTATCTAAGAGCCGGAAAGGAATTCAGACATCCTCTTGTCTAATATTCTCAGATGAGGGAAAGATGAGGGAAAAGGCATAGAAATGGTGTGGGACCTTCCCAAAAGGATGGAGTTATTTGCAGAGTGGGGCCTAGAACTCAAGTCACCTGCTTTTCTCAAATTTTGGCTTCTTTCATCTACTCTGTCCTACTTTCTATCTTCCTAAACTCCTCTAACTTTCTCAGTACTAGTCCTATGGAATTATCTCTCAAAGATCTCCTAGAAACCACTCAGGCAAGTATTTGATCTTGACCCACTTATGTTCTCACCTCCTTTGACTTCCATGAGACCACACAGATCTGGTCCCACCTGCTCTCAGTGGTCAGTTCCTAGTCTTCCCCTTGTACCAAGCACAAAATTTTATAATATACTGGACACTCAATCTTAGACTCTGTTCTTAACTTGTAAGAAAAGTTATGACCAACCAAGACAGTATATTAAAAACAGAGACATTACTTTGCCAACAAAGGGCCATCTAGTCAAAGCTATGGTTTTTCTGCTAGTCACATATAGATGTGAGAGTTGGACCATAAAGAAAACTTAGCACCGAAGAATTGATGCTTTTGAACTCTGGTGATGGAGAAGACTCTTGCGAGTCCCTTGGTCTGCAAGGAGATCCAACCAGTCCATCCTAAAGGAAATATCCTAAATATTCACTGGGATGACTGATGCTGAAGCTGAAACTCCAGTACTTTGGCCACCTGATGCAAAGAACCGACTCACTGGAAAAGACCCTGATGAGGGGAAAGATGGGAGGAGAAGGGGATGACAGAGGATGAGATGGTTGGATGGCCTCACTGACTCAATGCACATGAGTTTGAGTAAGCTCTGGGAGTTGGATGGACAGGGAAACCTGGCATGCCGCAGTCCATGGGGTTGCAGCATCGGACATGACTGAGTGACTGAACTGAACTGGCTCTATGATGGACTTGATGTTCTTGGGCCTTTGAAGATTTCATGCTTTTGCCTTGACCTTGTGACGCATCTCATCTCCCCATTTCCAACTGTCTGCTGGGCATTCTCAGTGACCTGTCATTGATGTCTAAACTCAACCATGCTAATGAGAACAACCTCAACTATCCTTTAGTGAGCTGATGTATGTGCCAGTTCCTGGACTGAGTGCTTGATTTAAATTTCTTATTTAATCCTTTCAAGAACACTGTACTGAAAGTAATACATTTTACATGATATAGATGAGAAAACTAGGTTCAGAAAAGTAAAGTGACTTGTCTTTATTCCACAGTGGAACAAGATACTTTCGATTCAAAATCTGGGCTTTGAACCACTCTCCTCATGATGTTTCCCCTAAAACTGTTCCCTTAAGACTTCCCTATTTCTATTCTTCCCTTCTCCGCTGTATTCAGCATTAAAATCTTGGCATTTGGAGCCTGCCACGTGGGCTTCATTGGTGGCTCAATGGTAAAGAATCTGCCTGCCAGTGTGGGAGATGTGGGTTTGATCCCTGGTCTGGGAAGGTGTCACATGCTGTGGAGCAGCTAAGCCCATGCACCGCAACTACTGAACCTGGGCTCTAGAATCTGGGAGCCACAGCTGCTGAGCCCACGTGCCACAACGACTGAACCTGGGCTCTAGAATCTGGGAGCCACAACTACTGAGGCCATATGCCACAACTACTGAACCAGTGCTCTAGAATCTGGGAGCCACAGCTACTGAGCCCACATGCTGAAACTACTGAACCTGTGCTCCGGAATCTGGGAGCCACAGCTGCTGAGCCCACGTGCTGTAACTACTGAACCTGTGCTCTAGAGCTGGGGAGCCACAGCTACTGAGCACATATGCCGCGATTACTGAACCTGTGCTCCAGAATCTGGGAGCCACAGCTACTGAGCCCTCATGCTGCAACTACTGAACCTGTGTTCTAGAGTCTGGGGGCCACAGCTAGTGAGCCCACATGCCGCAACTACTGAACCTGTGCTCTAGAGCTGGGAGCCACAGCTACTGAGCCCACATGCCACAACTACTGAACCTGTGCTCTAGAATCTGGGAGCCACAGCTACTGAGCCCACATGCCACAACTACTGAACCTGTGCTCTAGAGCTGGGAGCCACAGCTACTGAGCCCACATGCTGCAACGACTGAACTGTGCTCTAGAGCTGGGGAGCCACAGCTGCTGAGCCTACGTGCCGCAACTGCTGAACCTGCACTCTAGAATCTGGGAGCCACAACTACTACAGCCAGAGCACTTTAGAGCCCACACTCCACAACAACAGAAGCCATTGCAATAAGAAGCTCATGTACTGCAACTAGAGAAAAGCCCAGGCCAATTCAGTTCATTCGCTCAGTTGTGTCCAACTCTTTGTAACCCCGTGAAGTACAGCATGGCAGTCCTCCCTGGCCATCACCAACTCCCGGAGCTTACTCAAACTCGTGTCCACTGAGTCGATGATGCCATCCCACCATCTCATCCTCTGTCATCACCTTCTCCTCCCGCCTTCAATCTTTCCCAGCATCAGGGTCTTTTCAAATGAGTCAGAGAAAAGGCCAAGCAGCAATAAAGACCCAACACAGTCAAAAAAAGATCAACATTAGTGTTTTAAAACTAATATTAGTTTTCTAAAGGCTATCCTTTAAAGACTGAAGGATATTACTTTTTAAAAATACATGCCATGCCATGAGATATCTCTATGCCTTTGTATATATTGTTTTCTCTGCCTGGAAGGCTCTTCTTCTAATCATCAATATGGTCAGTACATTTCATCCATGTCATCCCACTGCTGAGGTCATCATTTTCTCCTTGATGTCACATGTCTGGGTCATAGTGAACTTGAAACTGTCTTCATTGCTTGGGTCTTTTTCATAGGAGTCAAGGTGCCCTGATGCTGAAATGGTGCCTGAGGATGCCTCTACAAAAGCAGCTATCACCTGAGCTGTTATGTCCACCTGTGGGTATCCCTGTCTGTATAGTACACTTTATAGGAGCAGGTGCTGTGGAGCTTTTCAGCTTTGCAGCTCCCATCCTGGCAGCAGACACCTGATGGTTAATGACTCATCTCTGATGCATCTCATTCCTTTAATTCCCACAGCTCATCAGTAGGCAAGCCCTGCAGAATTCTCTCTGGTAGATTTCTCAGACCTCTTCCTCACTTTCTATTTTCCCAGCCGTCACCCCAAGTATGTGTCTCCTGACCTCTCATGTGGCCCAGTGCCATCACCTCCAAACTCACCTCCTGGCTCATTCCTTGTTCCCACGTCCAGTTCATCCTGATGATTTCTGCTCTATTAACACTGCTTTGTAGACATCACTTGCCTGCTCAATGACCCCCTGATGCCTGTGTTATAAAGCCCAAGCTCTTTAGCTTTGCTTTCAATAACCTTCCCAATATGCCTGCACGCACCCTCTAATCTTCCAGTCACTGCGGCTCTGCATAAACAAACTGTTCTAGCTACGCGTGCTATTCACCGTGTCTTTACTGCTCCGTTGAGTCCCACTTCCACGCCATTGCCCATGCTGCTCCTCCTGCTTGGAATGCCACCCTTCTTCCCTCCACATATCTGAACTCTTCCCCATTTTGACATCCCAGTTTAATTCTTGATTCCTCCACTAGCTGTCTCTTGCCCATATCAACTTTTCTCATCTGGTGTAGAGGGGAAAGCTTGAACTTGACTACCTGAGAGATATGGGTCAGAATTTCAACTACTGGCTAGATGCATGGATCTGGGCAAGTTATATAACCTCCAATGCTAGGCAACCTCTCTTGCTACCATGAAACTGAGCTAAGTATTTGATAATACTTTGGACTTAGATTTTTATTTAATGCTATTACATTTAGGGAAAGATTGAAGGCAGGAGGAGAAGGGGATGACAGACGATGAAATGGTTGGACGGCATCACCAACTTGATAGACATGTTTGAGCAAGCTCCAGGAGCTGGTGATGGACAGGGAAGCCTGGAGTTCTGCAGTCCATGGGGTTGCAAAGAGTCAGACATGACTGAGCGACAGAGCTGAACTGATTACATTTACTGTTTGCATAATGCCTGGTCTCTGATTTTCAAACTAATATGATTTAGCAAGAGCTCAGCAGGTGGCACAATGGCAAAGAATCTGCCTGCCAATGCAGGAGGTGCTTTCTGGTTCAGGAAGACACCCTGGAGTAGGAAATGACAGCCCACTCCAGTATTCTTGCCTGGAAAATTCCATGGATAGAGAAGCCTGGCAGGCTACAGTCCATGGGGTTACAAAGAACAGGACATGACTGAGTATTCACAGACACAAGCTAAGCAAAATAGGAGACTATGGGACTTCCCTGGTGGTCCAGTGGCTAAGACTCTGTAGTCCCAATGCAGGGGGCCCACGTTTGACTTCTGGTCAGGGAACTAGATCCCACATGCTGCAGCTAAGCTTTTGCATGCCACAATGAAGAGCCTTTGTGCCACAATTAAGACCTGGCACAGTCAAATAAATAAATAATTCATTCGCTAAAAGCCAGAACAAAACAGGAGGTGACAGTATCTATGTGCTGGGATTGTGAAGAGGATGAAATGAAGCAATGTGTGTCCCGAAAACAGGTTTCAGTTGGTAACCTAAGCTGTGTTAGTCCAGGATTCAGATGGAGTTGGGCACACCTAGAGTGTCTATGGAGGAGACACATGACATTTTTGCACCAAGGAAAAGAACCCACCCATGGTGTCTATGACACCAGGTGACTGGGCTTGACTGAGACGCTGCCTTGGTGACAGGGACCAAGCACAGCAATGGAGGGCCTGGGTCCCAGGGCCCCCGCTCCTGCATTGGAATTCTACCGCTTCCGCTTCTTAACTGTAAAATTTGGGTCAAGTTCCTTCATCTCTCTTTTTCCTTCCTGGCTTAATTTTTAAAATAGGGATTAAAGATGGAACCTATTTCATGGGGTTAATGTGATGATAAGTAAATTATCTATAAAGAGTTCAGCCCATCTCTGGCAGACTCTAAGCCTTTAATAAATACTAACTATTATGTCTTACAGTATTATTCTTGAGGCTGGCCTGTATGGACTTGTTTCTATCCCAGGGCAAGTGCAGGGGTGGAGTGCTGTGTGAGTAAAAAGAGAAAGAGATGTTTTCCTAATCATACCTAGAAGAGCCCAGTGGGAGCCAAGGGGAGCCTGCTCCAGAAAGCATCTGTTACAGAAGGTAGCACAGGTGAGAAAGATGCCTCGGAAGACAGCCCGAAACTGGGTCACCCGTCAGGAGGAAGACAGCCATGGCTCTCAGCCCTGACTGCAAGTTGGAGCTGGGGGCTTGCAACCAATGCTGATGCTGGACGCCACCCCCAGAGCTTCTGACTGAATTTGTCAGGCTACCCCCCACCCCATGTGTATTTCTTAAAGGCCTCTTAGTTGATTCTCTTGGGGATCAGGGGTTGACAAACAATAGGCTAAAGAGAGATTGAGGTTAGGAAGGAGGGGGGGGGATGTGAGTGGGTAAAGCAGAGTTGAGGGGAAATATCTCAGAGACTAGAGCTCAGGACCCAGGAAGGTGCTTGGGGAGATACATTTACGGAGAGTGACTGCCTTCTTAAATTTTGTTCCCTAGGCAGCTCACTTGACTACCTCAGAACCAGTCCTGCCTGGAGACTTTCTTGGGGGCTGACAGCAATGTCTTAAGTGCTTCACTTATGTCGGTGGGTCATGTCTTTCTGGAAGCAGATACAGTAAATCCCCTCCATATGAGCATGTTTCCTTCTGAGAGCAAGTTTGTAAGTCCAGTTTGCTCATAAGTCGAACAAAGTTAGCCTAGGTACCCAACTAACACAATTGGCTATATAGTACTTTACTGTAAGGGTTTCCTAGGTGGCGCTAGTGGTAAAGAACCTGTCTGCCAATGCAGGAGACGTAAGAGACTCAGGCTCAATCCCTGGGTCGGGAAGATCCCCTGCAGGGGGACATGGCAACCCACTCCAGTATTCTTGCCTGGAGAGTCAAATGGACAGAGGAGCCTGGAGGGCTACAGTCCATAGGATTGTAAAGAGTCAGACATGACGGAAGTTACTTAGCATGGATGCATGCACTGTACTGTAAGGTATATAATACTTTTCACACAAGTAATACCTAAAAAAAAACACACACACAAAAAAGATAACATTTTTAACCTTACAGCATATAGTACTTTGAAAAGTACAGTAGTACCGGCTACATCACTGCTGCTTTTATGCTTACTCCAGGACATCCCGGGCTTGAAATAAAGATTCTGTACTACTGTCTTCTATACCCCACTGCACAGTAAACTACACAAAGGCAAACCGCTTGTAGGGGATACACACATATGACAATGTATGGCAGACACGGGAGCTAACGTACGTGACTGAACACGTGAACACATGTTCAACTCTTTAAAAGTCCACAATTGAAAGGTTCATATATAGGGAACTATCTGTACACAAAAAGGGAAGAGATTAAATTTCTACTTTTATCCATTCATCCATCCATCCCCCATTCACCCATTTATTCGTTCAATAAAAATACACTGAGGACGTATTATGCACAAATACTTAGCTACGTCTCTGATCTGCTGTAATCTACCCAAATGGGTCCAAATTGTTTGTTGCCTCTTTGTGTATCTGTTAGGGGTTCTGCTTCTGACCTTAGCTTGTGAAGAGGAAGACCAAGAGAAAAGCCTGGGTCTTCTCCAGCTCTGGAAACAGAGTCTGGAGCTAGATGGGCTGGCTGAACATCTCTGTGGGGGAAGTCATGGTATGTGAGCTTTTCCCATCAGAGGTCTGGTAATTTGAAAGGAAAAAATTGTGCATTGACTTTGACACTGAGTAGCAGTTGAATCCTAACCAATGTATTTAACCTCCCCAAACTACATGGCAAAATTGTAAGATGGGAACATTAGGTGATAGTGATGATTCAATAAATAAGGAAGCATGTGAGGTCTGATTCATGGCAAGGGTTCATGACAAAGGCCAGAGAAGTCCTGAGTGTAATTGGTGGGACTTTTTAACTACTCTGAAGCTTTTGTTTTTCACTATGTGATCAGTCGGAGAACATCAGCTTTTCCCTGCTTAAGCAGATCCCTTCATAACCAGAGAAACTTAGAATTCAGGATCGGCAGGAATATAAATGTTAACAAGTCCAAGTCCTTTGTTTTTGCAAATGAAGAAATCAGCCCAAAGAGGGGCAGTGCTTTGGTTGAGGCAGCACAGCGTGTCACGGTCTCAGCACTGGATGAAGTTTGGAATACTTCCAAGCTCTTACTGCGGCACCCAGGAGCAGACACACCTCTGGATTCTGCTGAATACAATATGAACAGTTTTAAAAAGTACAGTTTGGGGAACCTCCCTGTTGGGTCCAGTGGTTAAGAATCTGCCTTGCAATGCAGGAGATGTGGGTTCGATCCCTGGTCCAGGAACTAAGATCCTACATGCCATGAGACAACTAAGCCTGGGCCACAACTAAAGAGTCTGTGTGCCGCAGTGAAAGATCACATGTGACACCAAGGATCCCGCGTGCACAACTAAGATCTGAGACAGCCAAATAAGTAAATAAATAAATATATATATTTAAAAGTTTTAAAAATATGGCTCTGAAGTTCTGAACTGATGCAACAGAAAGAAGGCTCAAAAATTTCAGTTTCTTGAGCATCTACCATGTACTTGTTCAGTCGCTCAGTTGTGTCCAACTCTTTGTGACCCCATTTCCTGTAGCACTCCAGGCTTCCCTGGTCTTCACCATCTCCCAGAACCTGGGAGAACCTGTCAGACTCATGTCCATTGAGTTGGTGATGGCATCCAAGCATCTCATCCTCCGTCGTCCCTTTCTCCTCCTGTCCTCAATCTTTCCCAGCATCAGAGTCTTTTCCAATGAGTTGGCTCTTTATATCAGGTGGCCAAAGTATTGGAGCTTCAGCTTCAGCATCAGTCCTTCCAATGAGTATTCAGGACTGATTTCCTTTAGGATTGACTAGTTGATCTCTGTGCTGTCCAAGGGACTCTCAAGAGTCTTCTCCAGTACCACCGTTTGAAAGCATCAATTCTTCAGTGCTCAGCCTTCTTTATGGTCCAACTGTCACATCTGTACATGACTTCCAGAAAAACCATGTACTATGCAAACATATTCACGCTGTCTCATTCAATCTTTATAAAACCCCACGAAGTAGGAATTACGATTATTTCCTCTATTCTACAGATGTGGGAAACTGAAGTTCAAAAAGATTAAGTGACCTTCCCAGGGACTCATCGCTGGGAAGTAGCAGTGTGGGGCTTGAATCCGGGTCAGTGTGACTTCAAAACTCACACTTTCTATGCTTTATCTCACTGCCTCACTTACAAAAGCTGTCACCAAATAATCTATAGAGATTCCTGTATCTGGAGTGGGTCTGGAATCACACATCTGGGATGACAGAGGAGGATTGATAGCCTTTCTCACTGTGGGGACACGATTAGACCACCTCTCTAATAATCTTTCACACACAGCTGAAAATATATCAGAGGGAACTTCAATAATGAGGAAAGACATTGGAAAGTTCACCTACCCCAATTCTCTGCCTCCTCCAGTGTGCATGAAATTCTGCCATTAGTGATTCTTTCCTTTGGCTAATTTGTGACTCTCACAGCATGAGTGAGTTTATTCTCCCCACTCCCACCTGTTGAACTCCGACTCTTCTTTCAAGGCCCAATACAAAAGTACATGCATCAAGTACAGGAACTTATGTTCTGAGTCATCACTCTGGACTATGTGCTGGAGATACAAGGACTATCAAAGATGCATAGGTCTTGCCTAGACTACTCACTGTCTGGTGGGAAGGCCAGCTGAGAAAATGCACACTTCCAGTACAAACTGGAAAGAAAGATGGATGTAAACACAGGGACATTCAGAGGGGGCTCCAAACCCAGAAAAGAGGAGACAAGGACTGTGTCTGTTGCCAAATTTCTCTGGAGCAGAGTATTTCCACCCAAAGGGCTCACCTAGCGTTTCACACAGCCCCTGTCAGAGCATTCATCCTGGCCACTTCTGAAGGTCTCTTTTCTTGTCTGTCCTAGGATGAGGGCTCCTTTGTTGGGGCCCTGGGCCACTCAGCTCTGTGTTCCCTGTGGCTAGCAAGGGGCCTGGTACATAGTAGGTGATTAGTTGTTGTTCCTCAAGGGAAAAATGGATAGCAGTATGGGGAAGACTAAAGATAAGACATAACAGGGATTCTTGGAGGATAAGGAGACTAGAAGAAAGACACAGACATGTGAGAGAGAAAGGTTGGGACTGGGGCCCTTCTAAACCACATTGGACCTTCTTTCTGTTTCAGCCAGAGCTGGGGGCCTGGGAAAGAACAGAGGCCTAGGAAAGTCTCCTGCGGCCCTGGAGAAAGGCAGTGATCATCTTTCCATCATCCTGTCAGCATCTGATCTGTGCGGAGGGAATGCTCAGGGTATAGCTCAAGGTCTAGCTGGAGGAGCCCCATTGGGCATTCTCCACCTTCCAGCTTTTTATCACTTTAATATTGCTTTTCATATTGATTGAGGTCCAATTCTATTGTGAATAATTCACTAATTCACTGTACCTTTTCTTGAAATCTCTTTAATCAGATTTTTTTTTTTGTTTTTGAGTTACAGTGATTTATATCTGTTGAATAATGACCTTGTCAATGAAGATGATGGTGAAAAAAGAAATCTTAGACTGAGAAGTTTCCCATGATGGTGGGAACAGTGCAGACAGCGGAGAAGGCATAGGGAGATGCCTCTGTCTGGCATCTCTCCTTGGGCTGCTGGCCTCACTCTGTGTTCTTGCTTTTCCTTGGCTTGAGGACCTCCTAGCACACCATGTCATTTACATGTCTACCATGTGTATTATTCATTGTTAATCTCCCCCTCCCACCCTATAATGTAAGTTCCATGATACTAGGAATCTTTGTCTATTTTGTTCACTGATAAATTCCTGAAATCTAGAAAAGGGCATGGAATTTTGAATGTGTTCGATCAATATTTGTATGAATGAACGAACAAATGATTAAGAGTCAGCAGCATGTGTACGTGTGTGCTAAGCCACTTCGGTAGTGTCTGACTCTTTACAACAGTATGGATTGTATCCCTCCAGGCTCCTCTGTCTGTGGGATTCTCCAGGCATGAATACTGGGGTGGGTTGCCATGCCCTCCTCCAGGGGATCTGTCTGAACCAGGGACTGAACCTACATCTGTTACGTCTTCTGCATTGGCAGGTGGGTTTTTTACCACTAGCACCACCTGGGAAGCCTAAGAGTTAGGACAGTTCAGTTCAGTTCAGTCGCTCAGTCGTGTCCGACTCTTTGTGACCCCATGAATCGCAGCACGCCAGGCCTCCCTGTCCATCACCAACTCCTGGAGTTCACTCAGACTCACGTCCATCGAGTCAATGATGCCATCCAGCCATCTCATCCTCTGTCGTCCCCTTCTCCTCCTGCCCCCAATCCCTCCCAGCATCAGAGTTTTTTCCAATGAGTCAACTCTTCTCATGAGGTGGCCAAAGTACTGGAGTTTCAGCCTCAGCATCATTCCTTCCAAAGAAATCCCAAGGCTGATCTCCTTCAGAATGGACTGGTTGGATCTCCTTGCAGTCCAAGGGGCTCTCAAGAGTCTTCTCCAACACCACAGTTCAAAAGCATCAGTTCTTCGGTGCTCAGCCTTCTTCACAGTCCAACTCTCACATCCATACATGACCACAGGAAAAACCATAGCCTTGACTAGACGGACCTTAGTCAGCAAAGTAATGTCTCTGCTTTTGAATATGCTATCTAGGTTGGTCATAACTTTCCTTCCAAGGAGTGAGCGTCTTTTAATTTCATGGCTGCAGTCACCATCTGCAGTGATTTTGGAGCCCCCCAAAATAAAGTCTGACACTGTTTCCAATGTTTCCCCATCTATTTCCCATGAAGTAATCGACCAGATGTCATCATCTTCATTTTCTGAATGTTGAGCTTTAAGCCAACTTTTTCACTCTCCTCTTTCACTTTCATCAAGAGGCTTTTTAGTTCCTCTTCACTTTCTGCCATAAGGGTGGTGTCATCTGCATATCTGAGGTTATTGATATTTCTCCTGGCAATCTTGATTCCAGCTTGTGTTTCTTCCAGTCCAGTGTTTCTCATGATGTACTCTGCATAGAAGTTAAATAAGCAGGGTGACAATATACAGCCTTGATGTACTCCTTTTCCTATTTGGAACCAGTCTGTTGTTCCATGTCCAGTTCTAAAAGTTGCTTCCTGACCTGCATACAGATTTCTCAAGAGGCAGGTCAGGTGGTCTGGTATTCCCATCTCTTTCAGAATTTTCCACAGTTTATTGTGATCCACACAGTCAAAGGCTTTGGCATAGCCAATAAAGCAGAAATAGATGTTTTTCTGGAACTCTCTTGCTTTTTCCATGATCCAGAGGATGTTGGCAATTTGATCTCTGGTTCCTCTGCCTTTTCTAAATCCAGCTTGAACATCAGGGAGTTCATGGTTCATGTATTGCTGAAGCCTGGCTTGGAGAATTTTGAGCATTACTTTACTAGCATGTGAGATGAGTGCAATTGTGTGGTATATGGTAGTTTGAGCATTCTTTGGCATTGCTTTTTTTTGGAGTTGGAATGAAAACTGACACTTTCCAGTCCTGAGGCCACTGCTGAGTTTTCCAAATTTGCTGGCATATTGAGTGCAGCACATTCACAGCATCATATTTCAGGATTTGAAATAGCTCAACTGGAATTCCATCACCTCCACAAGCTTTGTTGGTAGTAATGCTTTCTAAGGCCCACTTGACTTCACATTCCAGGATGTCTGGCTCTAGGTGAGTGATCACACCATCGTGATTATCTGGGTCATGAAGATTTTTTTGTCCAGTTCTGTGTATTCTTGCCTCCTCTTCTTAATATCTTCTGCTTCTGTTAGGTCCCTACCATTTCTGTCCTTTATCGAGCCCATCTTTGCACAGGTTAATGCAACCCAAGGTTTGGAGGTTACTCTGAGTGAAGGGAGGAGGGAATTTATAAAGCTGTGGGCTCATGACTTCTGGAAACCTGTTGGAACCAAGATGGAAAGGAGCAGCCAGCAGCATGGTGATGATGATGATCGGTATGATGATGGTAATCGCGGAGGGGGTGATGCGGATGGTGGTGGTAATCGTGATGACAGTGGTTGTACTGATGCTATGGATGGTGGCGGTCATAATATGCGGCAGAACTGGGACCAGAGCTCACGTCTTAATGTCCAATAAGCCACCATTGACTGATCTCTTGCGTTCTAGGCACACTTCTAAGTCTCCACACTCCACACTGGAGATTTAGGAGTCAGAGACTCAAACACTTCACTGCAAGTGTTTCGCCTGTAGGTGATACAGGCTCAGATAGTGAAGGCGCCATTTGGTGGTGACCATTTAGAGAAGCAGAGACCGGAAGGCGGGAGGGAGAGAGGAGGCTTGCCCTTGCACCCCTAAGTGATTACACCCCACTTTCCACTTTGGCTCCATCTTCCACTCTCTCCTGCTGCTGCTGCTACTGCTGCTAAGTCACTTCACTCGTGTCCGACTCTGTGCGACCTCACAGATGGCAGCCCACCAGGCTTCCCCGTCCCTGGGATTCTCCAGGCAAGAACACTGGAGTGGGTTGCCATTTCTTTCTCGACGTGTGAAAGTGAAAAGTGAAAGGGAAGTCACTCAGTTCTGTCTGACTCTTTGTGACCCCATGGACTGCAGCCCACCAGGCTCTTCTGTCCATGGGATTTTCCAGGCAAGATTACTCCCCGAAAGCCTGGAAAGGCCATCGCCTTCTCCGCCACATTCTCCTGACCCAGCCTAATCCATGCTTCATCCTTAGGTGTGTTAGGATGAAAAGAGTACCTAAAGCTAGATCCTCATCTGACCAAATGTTCCCCAGTTCATGCTGGCCATCACGTGCAGGCCTAGTACTTGGGCCCCAGCAGCGATAGAGAAGCAGCTTCTGTTCTCAGTGTGACCATAGCTTTGTAACAAGCCATGATAAGTGCCCCTCCCCATCTTCCTGGCATTTCTGATGGGGGGAAAGCTATGGGTAGAAAGTCAGAGTGGGATTTCCTGAGATGTGTGTGTATGTGACAGACACTGGTGGACGTACCAAACGGTGACCTGAGTTCAGTGTGCCTGTCTTTCTGCTCCATCCAACTCTTGAGATCTTATCACTTTGGGGAGCTGGAATAGTGGGTCCTTTTCAGATAAGCCTTGGACTCTATCTACTTCATTAATTAACTTCCCAAGAAATCTGTCTTAAAGAGGGACAAAATAAGCAGACCGAGGTTATTTTAGAGACCTGTCTGCATAGGTCTGGGCCAGAGGTCTGTTCTGAAATACAAATTATTAATTTCTCTATTGCCTGTGAGGAGGTTGGTCTGGGTCAAAGCTGCAGACCACTGAATTTCGACTTCCCAAGAATCTCTCCTTTCCTCCAACTACAAAAGCCATTAGGATAGGAGTTCCCGTACTAGGATGTTTGGAAACGACTTGAGAAGTACCTTCCAGAAGGAAGGTAGGCGCAAACAGAGGCTGAGGCCCTTATGTGCCCTGGTCTACCTGTGTGGTCTTGTCAAAGGTCCCATCCGAGGGGAACAGCGGCCCAGGGATCTGTTAGCACCTAAAGTTTGAAGCACAGACAATCTTGGGACCAGCCTTCTTGTCTTGGGAAGATCAAGTAAGAGGAAATGGTCTTGGAGGACAGGTCTTTAGGGGAGGGCTATAAAGTAGGAGAAACACAGAAGGTGGATATGGACTGGTGTAGATGAGTTTGTGAGCATTGGGGATCTTTCCAACTCTACTCCTCTCCTAAATATGCCTGGTAATTGATAGATTTGGGAGGCAGAAGTCCCTCTTTGGAAAAGAAAAACAAAACAAAACAAAACTGGAGTCTTAATCCTCCGTCTCCCTTGGACCACACAGATCAGCCTACAATCAAGACTTAAAAATGTAACTTTCACTCATTTCCATTTGATTCCATTCCAGGGGCCTATTCTATGCAAACTGCTGTCCAGGGTCTGAGAATTCAAGTCACTCAGAGTCTGCCTCTCACCTGTCCATACCCTTAACCCTTCCTGGTTCCTATCTGGCCTTCCCCCAGCCTCTTCTTACTACCAGCTGGTGTCTCTGCTTTCAGTCCACCTCCATCAGTTTCAATAGTTCGAGTTATGATGAAGTAAACGCTTCCAAAATCTCAGTGGCCTAAAACAACATGGGTTTATTTCTCATTCACACTACGTACCGAAAGGTCACTGGAGGTTTCTGATCATCTTGGTCACTGAGGAGCCCTGTCTGACAGAAGGTCAACTAAGTGAATGACATCATCATCTCAACACTCCACCAGAGGAGAAAACAAGGGCAATTGTGCTTCCAGCTTTTAAGTGCATCCACCCAGAAGAGACATATGTCACTTCTGCACTTATTTAATTGGCCGAAGGAAGCCATATAGTCATATCTAACTTCAAAGGTTCAGGGAGATACAATCTTCCCTTGTTTTTTATTGAAGAATTTTTTGATGTGGACCACTTTTAAAGTTGTTATTGAACTTGTCACAACATTGCCTCTGTTTTTCATATTTTGATTTTTTGGCCCCAAGGCATGCAGGAGCCCAGCTCCCCTACCAGGGACTGAACGCACACCCTCTGCACTGGAAGGTGAAGTCCTAACCACTGGACCTCCAGGGAAGTCCTCTCCCTTGTGTTTGAAGACTAGCAAAGCAGAAGAATTGGTGAGCACTCCAGGTATGTGGGCTTCCCCGGCGGCTGGTAGATGGTAAAGAAAGTGAAAGTGAAAGTCACTCAGTTCTGTCTGACTCTTTGCGACCCCTAAGTCCATGGAAATCTCCAGGTCAGAATACTGGAGTGGGTAGCCTTTCCCTTCTCCAGGGGATCTTCCCAACCCAGGGATCAAGCTCAGGTCTCCGGCATTATAGGCGGGTTCTTTACCAGTGTAGCCACCAAAGAACATGTTTGCAATGCAGGAGACTTGGGTTCAATCCCTGGGTCAGGAACATCCCCTGGAGAAAGGAATGGACACCCATTCCAGTATTTCTACCTGGTGAATTTTGTGGACAGAGGAGCCTGGCAGGGTATGGTCCATGGGGTTGCAAAGAGTTGGATACGACTGAGTGACTCACACACACACACATCAGCTGTGCACCTGCTCTCCTGTAATCCACCTCCCTAAGTCCTCCTCTCCTTTTCCTTTCCTTGATCTTCCACCTTAACACTATTTCTTAACTCCTTGGCCATTGTCATGTGCCCTTCCTCCATTCCTTCTTTGTCTCCATGCCCTTCTCCCTAAATCCACCATCTGCTGTCTCTCATCCTGTCCTTCTCTTCCCCATCCAGCCCCTGAAGGTCATGCCTCCATCACTTGGCCAGCCTTGGTTAGACGTGATTGAACACAATCTCCAGCTCCAACTCCACAAGTTTCCTTTGCCCCTAATTGAGCTTAATGATTTATGTCTTGTAATGGACACAAATGGGCAAGAATTCCTGAATCTCATTAATAATTTTAAGCATGCCAGAAGTAGGATTTTAAATCCTAAGCAAAAATTAAATGACCATGAAATCTTTGTTTGCTTCCCAGGAGACAATCCCATTTCAACTTGACAGCTTAATTAAAATCTGGGTAAATTGGACACAACACTTAATAAACAGGATTTGGCAAGCCTGGGAAGGAGATAGAAGGGAGGTGAGAGTGGGAGAAAATGAAGCTCACAATGTAACAAAAGGAAATTAAGTTATGGGAGTTCTCTCTCCCTTAGCACGACCTTTCTGGGAGCTTCAGATATCTTCAAATGACATGCCTGACCCACATGATTCTGAGAGAACTGATTCTCTTCTCTGACTCTAATTTTCTCCAGGGCCATATTATTCCACAGGGCAGGAAAGCCATTGTTCGAGAATGCTCTTGGAGGATCTTTGCTTTCTTCCTTTTTGGGGTTCATATCTGACTCCTTCTGGACCAACTTTCTTGCAAGCCCAAAGCTGCTGGGAAAGTTGTTGGTAGGCTGGAGGGGCTGGAAGGATGGGAATGAGGAACCGCCTTGTCTGGTGGGCCCCATGCACATGTTCATCTTTAGCTTCAATCTTTTTTAAATTTTATATATTTTTAATTTTACATTGGAGTACAGCCCATTAACAATGTTGTAATAGTTTTAGGTGGACAGCAAAGGAGACTCAGCCATATGTATACATATACCCATCCTTCCCCAAACTTCTTTCCCATCCAGGCTGCCATGTAACATTGAACAGAGGTCCATGTGCTATACAGTAAGTCCTTGTTGTTTATCCATTTTAAACATAGCAGTGTGTACACATCCTTCCCAAAGTACCCAATTATCTCTTCTCCCATGGCAACCATAAGTTCATTCTCTAAGTCTGTGAGTCTGTTTCTGCTTTGTGAGTTCATTTGCATCATTTCTTTTTAGATTCCTCAGATAAGGAATGTCATACGCTATTCCTCCTTCTCTGTCTGACTTACTTCACTCAGTATGATAATCTCTAGGTCCATTCATTGCTGCAAATGGCATTATTTCATTCTTTTTAATTAACCTGTCTTTTCTTTCACTTTATGGCCTTGCCTTTTCCTGCGATTTGCTCTTTGACCATGAGTTTCTATGGTCAAAGTATTTCCACTTTTAGTAAGATTTAGATTCTTCTCTGACTCTGCTGTCTTTACCTGCTGTGGGTGATCAGGCTCAGAGGTCCAGCCTGGGACCTGGCTGCAGACTTCATCAATGAGATCAATGACCATCCCACCCAGAGTTCATGAGTGGACTTAGACAGAGGCTCTGAGACGTTCTCTGGTTTCCATTCTCAGCATCCATCGCAGAACATGGGGTCTCATCATGTAAGTAAGCTCACTGTGTAGAAGGGGAAGACTGGGAATAGGAAGAAGGCAGGTACAGAGCTTCCTACCTCCACTCACTCAGATGGGATTACTTTTCCATTTACATTGAAGAAGGTCACATCTCTCCCCCATCAGTTGCCTGTTGGCTTGACCTTATCTTGGCATTCAGGAGTAATTTACCTATGTGTAGTTGCCATGTGGTGTTCTCCAGGCAAGAATACTGGAGTGGGTGGCCACTTGATGGGAAGAGCCAGAGACCCTGATGCTGGGAAAGATTGAAGGCAGAAGGAGAAGGAGCAGCAGAGGATGAGATGGTTAGAGAGCATCATCGGCTCACTGGACACAACTGAGCAAACTCTAGGAGATAAGTGAGGACAGAGGAGCCTGGCGTGCTGCAGTCCATGGGGTTGCAAAGAGCTGGGCATGACTTAGCGACTGGACAACATAAGTTGCCACACACTTCTTTTAAAGTAGGTTGCCTATCTCTCTTGTGCAGGAAAAAAGTGTTTCAAAGAAAGAAGGAAATTCAAATGCATTTCAAACTATTTTATTCTTCAGTGGAAAACCTCGACTGGTGGAACTGGCCACAAGCACCTAGACATTGATCTTCCAGGCAGGTGCAGGATTGGCTGGCCTTTGAACACAAGCCACTGTTGAGAAAGAAAAGGATTTTCATCACCACTGATGGTCTCCTCTGACTTCCATGAAAGAACATGTAAACTTCAAGCTGGTGGAAACCCTGGCAAATATATGGGTGAAGAAGCTGAGCCTTGCAAGAGAGGAAGTGACTTGCCCTCAGTGAAGTTGCACTGAGCTATCAGGCTGATGGCTTCTTCTGTCAGTAAATAACTTTAACTTACAATGACACTCAGGCTTCCCAGGTGGTGAAGTGGTAAAGAATCCACCTGCCAATGCAGAAATGTGGGTTTGATCCCTGGGTCCGAAGGATCCCCTGGAGAAGGAAATAGCAACCCAATCCAGTTTTCTTGCCTGAGAAATCCCATCGATAGAGGAGCCTGAAGGGCTACAGTCAATGAGGCCACACAGAATTGGACACAGTTGAGTGACTGATCCGCACGCAAATGTTTGGCTATTGGACTTCCCGGGTGGCTCAGATGGTAAAGCATCTGCCTACAGTGCGGGAGACCTGGGTTAGATCCCTGCGTTGGGAAGATCCCCTGGAGAAGGAAATGGCAACCCACTCCAGTTCTCTTGCCTGGAAAATCCCATGGATGGAGGAGCCTGGTGGGCTACAGTCCATGGGGTCGCATAGAGTCGGACACGACTGAGCAACTTCACTTCATTTCATTGGTATTTCTAGCTTCATGCAAAGCTATAGTTTTGCCAAGTTGCCTGCTCGGTGAGAATACATTTCATTCTTTTACACTGACTTCCATAAAAAGCAAAAGAGGTGTTCTTGCTTCAAGGACCTTAATGGCCTAAGTTGTTGAGTTTGGGTAGGAAAGGGTTGACGTGATAGAGTGAAAGATGAAGGTGCTTCGTGGTGGCCTGGAACCAGAGGTAGAGACTAGGAGTGACTGCAAATAAATAGGAATGAGGTGATTTTTTTTTTTTCCTGGCATGATGGAAAGTTTCTAAAATTAGATTGTGGTGATGATTTTACAACTTTGTAAATTTAATAAAGGTTATTGAGTTGTACACTGAAAAATGAATGGGACTTCCCTGGTGGCTTAGTGGATAAGAGTCCATCCGCCAATGCAGGGGACACAGGTTCAATCCCAGCTCAGGGAGATTCCACATGCCGCAGAGCAATTAAACCCTCAAGCCTCAACTACTGAGCCCACACGTTGCAGCTACTGAACCTGCAGTGCACGCCCCAGAGCCGGTGCTCTGCAACAAAAGGAAGCTGCCACAGAAAGGAACCTGAGCACCGAAGTTAGAGAGCAGCCCCTGCTCATTGAGACTAGAGAAAGCCCAGGCTGCGATGACCACACAGCATGGCCAACAATAATAATAACAATCATAAAACAAATAAATAAAATTATTCTCTTAAAATGAATCAATTTTGTGGCATATCAATTATACCTTGACAAAGCTATTTCTCAAAAAAGGAAAAAAGAAAGAAAGGCATGACTGAGAGTGAGGGCTCAGATAACGCTTGCAGGAAACAGAAGATTATAAATCCTGGAGCTCCAGGTTGGTTTGTGTCTGGACTCTTGAAGGCTCTCTACCTCCAGGAAACAGGGCAATGTTTGAAGCTGATGGCCCCATTTCTAATTGGTTAGACTCCAGATCCTTGTCTAAGAGCTCAGTCTTGATCAGACAGCTCTTCAGTTTCTGTCAAGTGCATGTTGAATTGGGTGACATTTAGGAGGGACAACATATGCATTGTTAACCACACAGCCCTCTGGGCGGTGGAACGCCTGTTTGATCCTCATAGAGCAGCTGTTTGTGCTCCATTAGCCTAGATATCCCTGGAAATGTGTTTGCAGCTGTTACAATAATATTCTTTTCATTTCATCAAAGTTGAATTGATGCTTTTGAACTGTGGTGCTGGAGAAGACTCTTGAGAGTCCCTTGGATTGCAAGGAGATCAAACCAGTCCATCCTAAAGGAAATCAGTCCTGAATATTCATTGGAAGGACTGATGCTAAAGTTGAAGCTCCAATACTTTGGCCACCTGATGTAAAGAGCCGACTCGCTGGAAAAGACCCTGATGCTGGAAAAGATTGAGGGCAGGAGGAGAAGAGGGTGACAGAGGGTGAAATGGTTGGATGGCATCACCAACTCAATAGACATGAGTTTGAGCAAACTCCAGGAGACAGTGAAAGGACAGGGAAAGATAGTGAAGGACAGGTGTGCTGCAGTCCACGGGGTCGCCAAGAGTCGGATACAACTTAGCAACTGAACAGCAACAACAAGGAATGAAATGACCACATGAAGACTATATAGGCGTTTCTCGCCAATAGAGTGACCCTTGTGTTACTACTTGATGAGCTTTCCATAAGACCCAAGTTAGCAAGTACCCCCACAGAATTTAGTACCAGGGAAAAAATGTTTCTCTCCTGAAAACTTGAATTACTTATTTGATTGGCAATGGGAGCAACTGAACCCTAGGGCAGGCATCTTCTTCCCCTCCTTTGTCTTCCTCTTCCTCCTCCTCTTTCTTCTTCTTCATCTCTGTCTTCTTCTGTTTTGTCCTGATTGCCAGGCCACCCTGAGCTAAAGTGAGAGGAGAGCCACAGGTACGTCATCTCTGATACGAGTGTTCCCTGCTCTCTGGTCCATTTCAGGTTGCTCCCACACATTCATTCAATCATCAAACGTTTCTCAAGCACATGGCACGGTCCACGGGCCGTATAAGACTCTGGGGTTGGCTTGATGGCTAAGACATGATCCTCGCCCTCATGGAGGGAGACAAGGGAATAATGGCAAATCGAATCTCAAAATAAGGGCCTGCTCCAGTTGCTACAGGAAGAGAGAAAGGAACAGAGAAACAGAGGACAACTTTCCAGGGCAGTATACTAACTATGGGCTTCCCCGGTGGCTCAGAGGTGAAAAATCCGCCTGCAATGCCGGACATAGAGGAGATGCAGATTCGATCTCTGGGTCAACAAGATCCCCTGGAGGAAGGCATGACAACCCACTCCAGTATTCTTGCCTGGAGAATCCCATGGACAGCAGAACCTGGCGGGCTACAGTCCATGGGGCAGCAAGCATGCACTTACTAACTATATTTCTGAATTCCTGATGCTCTGGCATTTGTGACCTCAAATGGGGAAAGACTGTCCCTCCCAAGTCTAGCCAATTCTTAGTGATAACAAAGTGCTAGGGAACACACCTTTCATATGTAAACTAATCAATCCAGAGCCCACATTCAGAACCACTTTTACCAGGTGCTTACACTCCAGGAGCCAATATTCCTCTGCCCTAAGTCACCCTAGGGCCAGGTATAGACAACTGGAGGCCATCCTTATGACCCAGAGCCTGCCAACACTATTCAAATGAGCCAGTCCTAAGCTGCTTCCCTGCTCTGGTTTGCCTTTCTCACGGAAAACATAATCCAGGTTTTGGATCCTGCTTCTTCCACACCTCCCCTGCTCCCTGATCAAATCTGGTGCTTTCCCACGTGACTCTGCATGGCATGGCATGCCCCTCCTCTCGGGAAATGTAAGAAACAAAATCATCTTTCAATGGCGTTCATCTCTCCGGGTCATCACTCAGTTACCTTCATGAATGAAATCCTGTGGGAACAGTTGATACAAGTAGCTAATGCTTGATGGGAGAGGGGGAATTTTCTAGATGGAAAGGTATTTAAGAAGGAGAACTAGCTTATGCTCTGGCCCACAGACTTGGTGAGACAGGAGCACTAGGGTGCTCTGTCTAATGCATATTTTTAGCTCTTTAAAGGCAGTCTGTTAACATTCCTTTTGCCATGTGAGTGGAGAATAAATGATAAATAACAAGGTCTGCACCAATCTTAGCTGGCACAAGATTGAATTTCCTTATAGTCAGGTTTGGGCTGTTCTTTCTTTTGTTTTCTCAAATACAGAACATAGCACAGAGCAGACTTTGAATTCTGACTCTGTCTCTTGTTAGCTATGCATCTCTGTGTCTTTGTTCGAATTCTTAAGCTTTCTCTGCTTCAGTCTAGAAGAGGAAATAAGACCAAGAGCTTCCTCAGAAAAGTTGTTGTGAGGATTACATAGCTAAATATTCATAAAATACTTAAAATGGTGGCCAACATGTAATAAGGGCTATGCAAGGGTTTGCTACATTATTTTCTGACTCTTGCTATGTGAAGGGTACTATGCTAAGATTTTAGAAGCTATAAAGATATAGAATGTATGTTCCTAACCCACAAAGAGTTTACAAGCATGAGAGCCTAGTTTGGAAGATTGAAGGGTTGCTCATGAAACTATATTTGCATGAGATGTTGAAAATGTTGAAGGTGATAATAGATGAATACGTGTGTGTGTGTATTAGTTGCTCAGTTGTGTCTGACTCTTTGTGACCCCATGGACTGTAACCCTCCAGGTTCCTCTGTCCATGGAATTCTCCAGGCAAGAATACTGGAGTGGGTTGCCATTCCCTTCTCCAGGGGATCTTCCCAACCCAGGGATTGAACCTGGGTCTCCTGCATTGTAGGCAGATTCTTTACCATCTGAGCCACCAGATGAATATGGTGACCCTTAAATATTCTCCAATACAAAACAGAAAACAAACTGAACTGTGGTACAAACAGCACTGGGTTTTGCGTCCAACAGACCTGGGTTCAAGGTCTGGGTCAACTGTCTTCCAGCTTTGTCATTTTCGAGCCATGTGATCCAATTAGTCAATTGCTGTGAATCTTAGTTTTCTCACTAGTATAATGTAGGTAACAGTATCTACTACAGCAAATGGGAGCAAAACAGATAACAATAACTGATATTTATTGAGCCCTTGCCATGTGCTAGGAACTGGGCTAAGAATTCCATGAGGAGGTCAGCTTAAAGAAAGGTCAGCAACTCCATGTCCAAGGTCAGCAATAAGTGGCTGAGCTGGAATTTGAAACTAGACAGTTTGATTTCAGTGACTGTTCTAAAAAACTGTTGTTTTATGCTAAATCACTCAGAGTAGTCCTGGAGCCAGCAGGCACTCAGATAATGATAACAGTTATCATTAACTGTGTAATATCCTTAATCTATTTGACTAACAGCCAATGACCCTTTAAGACTCCCTTCAAGTATTATATTTTTCTTCTCATCCCCAGAACCAGCCTGGTGATGCTCCTATGATACATCACTCTGGGCAAGCATAGGCCCAATTCTCTGAAAATCCTCAGCTTTGTATTTTCTTCAAGTGAATAAAAGGGAAGGTCTTATCGAGTCCCAGGGACATTAATCAAAGATTAATCCAATAAAGTTAGTAATGAAACAGTCTGATTAGAAAAACAACATGAACTGCAAACATCTGCAGATGGGGAACATTAGATCAAATCAATGCTTTACTCCAAATGTATTTAATGCAAAAACACCAAGACCTGAAAGCCAAGGAAGCCCAAGGGATTCTGGGAGCCAACTTGGGGCTGACTTGGCCTGGTAGCAACCCTACAGTCTTAAGCCAAGTCAGCTCAGGTATTGGAACCAGTGCCAGGCCAGGGCAAGGAGCAAAGCTGGCAACTCAGCCCATCAGAATGTCTCTAATAGCAGATGATGTCAGCATGATGATGTCACTTCTAAATACTTCCAGTTCAAGGTGGGAAGGCAGTTCAGTTCAGTTCAGTTCAGTCGCTCAGTCGTGTCTGACTCTTTGCGACCCCATGAATCGCAGCACGCCAGGCCTCAATAGCAGACACCAAGGCTAAACATCATTTGGGGAACTGTCTGAAAGCCCAGGACTTTTTAGGGGAAGCCTGAGCTCCTTCCTGTTCTAGCTGGAACCTGTGTGGGCTCTGGGGGGTGAGATACATTAGAGAAGGAAAATTAGCTCCACGGTGGCGTGAGTCCAATTCTAACTGATGCGCAAAGCAGGAAGCCGCATTCCCCACTATTATGTCAGGCAGAACCCCTGAGTCTCACTGTGCACTTGGGAACCGATGCCTTCTGCCTGCTACCTGCTAGTTGCACAGGAGTCTGCTGAGCCCAGCTCTCCGGTCTGACTGATCCATGCATGATACCATTGCCCTGGAGGCGACTCACATGCCCATTTCAGCTCAGTTCAGTGCAGTTCAGTCGCTCAGTCGTGTCTGACTCTTTGCGACCCCATGAATCGCAGCACGCCAGGCCTCCCTGTCCATCACCGACTCCCGGAGTTCACTCAGACTCGCATCCATCAAGTCAGTAATGCCATCCAGCCATCTCATCCTCTGTCGTCCCCTTCTCCTCCTGCCCCCAATCCCTCCCAGCATCAGAGTCTTTTCCAAGGAGTCAACTCTTTGCATGAGGTGGCCAAAGTACTGGAGCTTCAGCTTCAGCATCATTCCCTTCAAAGAAATCCCAGGGCTAATCTCCTTCAGAATGGACTGATTGGATCTCCTTGCAGTCCAAGGGACTCTCAAGAGTCTTCTCCAACACCACAGTTCAGAAGCATCAATTCTTTGGCGCTCAGCCTTCTTCACAGTCCAACTCTCACATCCATACATGACCACAGGAAAAACCATAGCCTTGACTAGATGGACCTTAGTTGGCAAAGTAATGTCTCTGCTTTTGAATATACTATCTAGGTTGGTCATAACATTTCTTCCAAGGAGTAAGCGTCTTTTAATTTCATGGCTGCAATCACCATCTGCAGTGATTTTGGAGCCCAAAAATATAAAGTCTACCACTGTTTCCACTGTTTCCCCATCTATTTCCCATGAAGTGATGGGACCATGAAGTGATGGGATGCCATGATCTTCATTTTCTGAATGTTGAGCTTTAAGCCAACTTTTTCACTCTCCTCTTTCACTTTCATCAAGAGGCTTTTTAGTTCCTCTTCACTTTCTGCCACAAGGGTGGTGTCATCTGCACATCTGAGGTTATTGATATTTCTCCTGGCAATCTTGATTCCAGCTTGTGTTTCTTCCAGCCCAGCATTTCTCATGATGTACTCTGCATATAAATTAAATAAGCAGGGTGACAATATACAGCCTTGACGTACTCCTTTTCCTATTTGGAACCAGCCTGTTGTTCCATGTCCAGTTCTAACTGTTGCTTCCTGACCTGCATACAGATTTCTCAAGAGGCAGGTCAGGTGGTCTGGTATTCCCATCTCTTTTAGCTGGAGCCAAATCCAGACCCTCCCGGTTTAAGATCTGTGGCTCCACCCTTAATAAGAGCAATGCCATGTGTACCCTGTTGCCTCAGGGAATGGCTTTCCATGAACATCATTTTCTGTTCAGATCCTGGGCGAGTGTTTAACATGCAAAAGGCAATAGCTGGGCTTATGCGCATATATTCACTTGACTAAATTATGTTAAGAAAGGAGAAAATAGCTTAATTCCATAACCAAGTTTTGTCTCATTTGTGGCTTTCCTTTTCTGTTCTGACTAATTTTCATTCCCCAACGAATGGCATGGCAATGTGAAGCAGTGGCAGGAATACCAGTAAACAGACTGACTTGAGTCCATCTCTGGGTTGTGGCTATAGGTGATGGATGGTGGAGAGGCAGGATACTCCCGAGTAGTGTAAGGAGAAGAAGTCAGATTGGGTTTGAATATGGCTATGGTACCTCTAAGCTGTCTGAATTTCAGTTTGCTTATCTTTAAAATGTAGGATTTTAAAAGAATTGATGCTTTTGAACTGTGGTGTTGGAGAAGACTTGAGAACTCCTTGGACTGCAAGGAGATTCAACTCGTCAATCCTAAAGGAAATTAGTCCTGAGTATTCACTGGAAGGACTGATGATGAAGTTGAAGCTCCAATACTTTGTCCACCTGGTGCAAAGAGCTGACTCATTGGAAAAGACCCTGATGCTGGGAAAGATTGAAGGCAGGAGGAGAAGGGGAGGACAGAGGATGAGATGGTTGGATGGCATCACCAACTCAATGGGCATGAGTTTCAGCAAGCTCCACAAGTTGGTGATGGACAGGGAGGCCTGGTGTGCTGCAGTCCCTGGGGTTGCAAAAAGTTGCACTGAGCAGCTGAACTGAACTGAAATGAAAATGTGGGATAAACATTAACTTAAAATGTTTAGCCACAGGGAAGATAATGGTAGAGTAGATAACTCAATTAAAAATTATTTAGTGCTTATTAGATCCCTGATAAGACACACTTATAACAATCATCCCCTTTTCTCCATTAGAGTAACAATGCTTTTGTCTTCCATGCCTTCTGTGAAAATTGGCAAAAGTCAAATGAACGGATGGGTGGACAGACTGGATGAGTAGATGGATGGGTGGTAGGGCCTAAGAGAAGTCCGGAAACTACAGAGCAACAAGTCAATTTATGAAGAAGAATCAAGAAATCCTTTCTAGTGTCTCGGGGGAGGATAACAGAATGGGAAAGCCACATGAATGGGGAAGGAGCGAACAAACAGAATAGGAGATGAAAGAGGACAGAGAAAGTGCCCAAGAATGTTCAGGAAAGACAGTGTGTGTGGAATGCACTAGTTTTGAATTTCTTGATGCCATCAATCCTGGCATTCAGGGCATGGGCTCCTGAGGTATCAGCACAGAAACTGGAGTGGCCCTCAAGAAGCCAGGTGCCCAATGTGGACCCCTTCCTTCCTCCAATTTGGGAGGGACCAGGAGTCAAACTTAATATCTTGTCTGAGCAAACTCCTGGCAAGAGCCTTGACACTAACGTCAGGAGTGTGGCCAGAACTGGGGTGAATGGTAGGGATACTCCAAGTCAGCATCCATCTTCTCTCACCCATGGTCGCTGCACCCCACCCCCTGTCCCCCATCCCTCCACCAATGAATTCATCCAGATCAAATGGAAGCGTGGATAGGAGATGGAGAGCATGGAATATTTTCTGAAGCTCTGATAAAAGATGAATCTTGGGGAGGAGGTGACAGAAGAAGCTGGAGGATTTGACTTATGCCTGGGGGTGGGGTGGGGGTCGGGGAGGGTGAGACCAGCCATAAGGCCTCAGCTGAAAGGCCTTAGGGATGTATTAGAGTTGGGACACAGGGCAGGATCCTAGCCCAGCGTGACTAAGCTTGTTCTATTCTAGCAGTGTTTGGCTCTGTCCAGCTCAGCCCAGTTTCTACTTGTCCACATCTACCCAGTGCATCCAGTTCAGCCCAGACGACACCAGTCCAAAGCAACTTTCTCTAGCACCACTCAGCAGAGCCCTGTCTGTTCCATGTAGTTACAATGACTTGGACCTACACTTTATGATCACTGATGATGGATAGACAGACAATGACAAATGGCCAGCCTAGAGGTAAGCATCAAAGATGATGTGGAAGTTCTCACAAGGCAGATCTCAGGATCTGTGTCCACCTGGGACAGGTGGTGATGAGGGTTCTAAACACTGGAGCTTCTAAGCCTGCCCACTCTAGGCACTCCTTACTAGTTTGCCCTTCTCAGCAACAATGGGAAAACATGACGATGAGCCAGTGCAGCCAGAAACTATAGCACTCTGGACCATGCAACTCTCAATAATAACTATATAGTTTTGTGCTTAATTGGATAGGTAAGTAAAGTACATTAACAATTTAGAAACATATATAAAAGAAGGGAAATATTAATTGAAAGAATCCTATTCTTCATCTTTTTTTCCTTTCTGAGTTGAGGAAAAAAGTCAACAATATAGGTTAGCATAGTAACACATTTTTTTGCAGGGCTTGATAATTACTGTTTTTGAAGGACACACTTACTTGGGACTTAAGATCCCTGGATGAGCACCAGCCCCTCCCTGTGCTCCTAACTCACCTCGGGCCTCCTAGTACATCCCCATGAAGTCAGGCTGCGACCTTGTCTTCATCAAGGAGCTTTTGTATCTGTTCTTTCATCTGCTCACTCCTTTTTGTGAATCCTGGACCCACATCTTTGTCAAGTTCCTTCCCTGAGTGGGGTACCCTCAAACATCCCTCCCTCACCCCATTTCTATGTTAAAAACAACAACAACACAGGTCCAGATGGAGTCACTTAGGCCAGGTCATGCCATCAAACTGGGGCTTGATCCTGAGTCTTCAGCCTCCCCCAGAAATGTAGTTTTAACCAGTCAGGAACTATCTGGCTGGCATCAATGAGGTAATCTGTCACACGGGCCCTCTTCATTCCCCAAAGGAAGATGAGGTAACCCACCTAATAAGACCCTCCTTTCCCAAAAAGCAGATGACCTAATCCTTTTTCCTGTTTATGACTTCCTCGTCCTTCCTTTAAAAACCTTACCCTTCCGTAACTTTCCGGAGCTCCTCTTTGCTTGTTAGATAAGATGCCGCCTGATTCATGAATCATTCAAAAAAGCCAATTAGATCTTTAATTACTTGTTGAATATTGTTTTTGATAGATTTGGTGTCCAAAACAGGATCCAAGGCAAACTTCTAATGGCACGTGGGAACAACAAGAAACATAAGGTGTGGTACTCACGAATCCTTTTTGAATTCAGTCTTCCTCACGGATTCTGAGAGCCTTGGGTGAGTTTCTCTTGATTCTGAACTCTGTCCAGTCTGCATCGAACTCCTGATCTAACTGGTTTTCCAGCCAGTTTCCCATTTATCTGAAATCACTAGTTCCATGTTGGGAGCTGCTGGTAGTTTGGACCATAGTCTCCCATTTGGTTGGAAACCCCAATCCCTTGGTTCTGTTCCCAGATTCCATGTTGGGAGCCGCCTGCAGTTTGGTCTGTAGTACCCTGTTTGTTTGGAATTCTCCCCCAGATTCCACCTTGGGTGCCACTGGTGGCAGCTGCACTTCCCCATTTGAGGTTTGTTGGTCCAATCCTTCCCCTCGTCCCAGATTCTACATCGGCACTGTTGGTGCATTTTGTTTGGCCAGGTGCAGTAATTAGTTCCTGCTGGAGTTTTAAGATGCACAAGCTTGTTTGTCTTGTTCTCGGTAGATAAAGTCTACCTAGAAGAGATAGAATCTTTAATTTCTAAAGAGTCAAGTGCATCATCCTCCAGTACCTGCTTATTTTATGTCTAAGAACTATAATCCTAGAAACTGTACTTGTCTACGAAAATGGCAAAATATTACTAAAAACAACCTAGAATTACAACAGCCATTAAGGGAATGTTCCAATTAGACAGGATCGTTCATTTAAGAAGTGCACTTGAAAGTGAGGGTTCCCAAATTAAACGAACAGAATGGGATACCTATTTTAATTGGTATGCACAGCTCCCAAAAGGCTTCAGGATTCCAAAATAGCATCATTAAGAGACTCGTTAGAAAGTGCCAATGAAAAACTAGAGTCACAAGAGGCACCAAAAACAAAAGATGATAGGACTAAAATGAGTCCTACTGCTCCTCTCTATCCTTTACCTGAGTACTTTTATTTTACTAATCCTCTGTCTGAACTGCTTTTCCACTCTGAAGAAACTATCAAACACTGACATTTTAAAATAAAACCACCCAAGGTTACTAACCTCCTTAGATGTCCTTCACCTCTTGGTCAAAGATTGAACTAAGGGCCATAGTTAATGCATTTCCTGTACCTAAGGAGGATCCCCAACTTTTTGGAAGAATTTAGAGTCAGGGCATATGACCTCAGGTTTTGCATATGTTGGTAGGATCTTGCTGCTGCTGCTGCTGCTAAGTCGCTTCAGTCGTGTCCGACTCTGTGCAACCCCATAGACGGCAGCCCACCAGGCTCCCCTGTCCCTGGGATTCTCCAGGCAAGAACACTGGAGTGGGTTGCCATTTCCTTCTCCTGGTAGGATCTTGGGAAGCCCCAGAATGGAAGCAGAATGGAAAAGTCCTGAGGATGATATTTGAGATCCTCAACTAGGAAAAAAGCTCTCAAACAGCAACTGATCTTTTACAAGTCATTCCTAGGGTTTCCACTGTATTGATTGGTCTACTATTTAAACATGCAAAGTGGAAGTTAGAAAGTGAAAGTTAAATCCCTCAGTCATGTCTGACTCTTTGCAACCCCATGGACTGTAGCCCACCAGGCTCCTCTGCCTATGGGATTCTCCAGGCAAGAATACTGGAGTGGGTTGCCATTTCCTTCTCAGCCCAGGGATTGAGCCCAGGTCTCCCACGTTAGAGGCAGACACTTTAACCTCTGAGCCACCAGGGAAGCCCACAAGGCCCTCTTGAAAAGCTTCCCCCTATAGCATTCTGAGTTCCATATAGTAAATAGAGTCACCCAACCTGCTCGCTGCTTTATTTGAAAATAGATTATCGGCTGAGATTAGTATATTGATAAAAAGGCAGAAAATAGGATGGGAGGCTTATGGCCATAGCCAAGCATTTTGAAAGGACCTTAGAGCAAGATCACAGACAACAATTCACTAAGGTGTTTGCCTTATAGCTACATCAGCTCCAAGGTCAGAAATCTAAAAATAACACATGGAGGGAGGTGGGATCAAGATGATGGAAGAGGAAAATGCTGTGCTCACCTCCCCTCAGCAACACATCAAAATTACAACAATTTATGGAACAATTCTCACTGAAATTGACCTAAAGACTAGCAGAATGGCTATTCTACAAACAAGGCAATAAAGAAAGATCCACATGGAGTCTGGTAGGGGAGTGGAGACTGGAACTAGTTGGGAATCATACTCCCAGCAGGGGACCCAGAAGAGGAGGGGGGATATCACAGGCTCAGATATCCTTCTTGAGAAGCCAGAGGTTTGAGCCACACATTAGATACCCTAGCCCCAAGGTCTAACACTGGGAAGATGGGTTCCTTAGCTGGTTTGAAAACCAGTGGGGGTTTTATTAAGACTGTGAGAAACCAAGACTCTACTCTTGAAAAGCTTGTGCATAGACTTGCTTGTTCCTAGTCATACCGTGGAGGTAAGCAGATTGAAAACTGACTTGCCAGAACTGCCTCAGGGCATCTCCAACCCCAAACAGGACTCCTGCTCTAGCCCCTTATGCTCCTGTGTTGCTGCCCGTTAAGGCTGCCATAGCCAGTGAAAGTGCAGACACTTAGAGGGAACAGTGTTGCCTTGGGTCCCAGCCCTGCCTCTGATCAGAACACTTGGAAGGAAGTAAAACCAGCTCCAGGCATATCATAGATATTTATAGGATACTCCATTCAAAACCAGAAGAATACACATCCTCTTCACGTGCACAAGAAAGGTTCTCTAGGAAAGGCCGCATACTAGGCCACAAAACAAGTCTCAACAAATTTAGGAAGACATAAATTATATCAAGCATCCTTTCCAACCACAAGGATATAAAACTAGAAATCAATTACAGGAATAAAAATAGAAAACACAGAAACACATGGAAACTAGACACGCAACTAAAAAACCATTGGGTCAACAAAGAAATCAGAGGATGCCAGAAAATGTCTTGAGACGAATGGAAATAAAACACAACCTTCCAAAATTTATGGAGTGCAGCAAAAGTAGTTCTGTTTAAAGTGCCAGAAGCCTACCTCAAGAAACAAGAAAAATTTCAATAAACGACCTAACCTACCATCTAAAGGAATTAGAAAAAAAGAACAAACTAAGTTCCAAGTCAGCAGAAAGAAGGAAATAATAAAGATCAGAGTGGAAATAAACAGAGACCCCACTCCCCCCAAAAAACAGTAGAAATAAATCAGTGAAACCATGGGCTGGTTTTTGTTTTTAAAATGATAAACAGAATTGATAAGCTGTTAGCCATGATCATTAAGAAAAGATACAGAACCCAAATAAACAAGAAATAAAAGATGAGAAATTACAACTGATATAATCATCAAAGACATCAAATGCTGGTCCCACGGGCTGATGCTCAAAGGTCATCTGCAAAATCTGCAATGTGAGTGTCCTCATATCTAACCCCAAGGGAGGGCTTCCGGACGGCTCACTGTCAGAGTTGATGGGACCTCAAGGGATCCTGCAATAAACTATTACCAGTAATTCCTGATCAGGGGGAAACTAAAATTACAGTTAATGGAAACTTTGCCAAATTCTAATTGATACTGGAGCTATGCTTTCTACCTTAAACCCACTCTTGCAGGACAGTAAATCCCTAGGAGTGAAAAAATGTTTTCCATAGTTGGGATGTCTACTAAAATTTAGAGAGAATTTCCATTTCAATCAGTACAAATGACTCTGAGACTTTTTACTGAGATGCAATCTTTTTTTTTTTTTTTTTTTTGGTGTATGACACAGCCCCAGTCAATGTATTAGGTAGAAATCTCATTTCTAAATGAAAAGAGCTGATACCTTTTGCTTCCAACGGAGACTTCACCTTAGAATTTCTTGACCAACTTGAACTTTATCTTTTATATTCTTTACAATTTGTCCCTGATTTAGAAGAGAAATTCCAATAAAAGTCCCTTAATTTAATCAAAGGGCTCAAAAATCTAATATTGACACTGGGAAAATAAAAAGTGCAAAGCTTTTTAAAGAAATCTTTATTCAGATAAAGATTTAAGACATGACTAAATTTTCCTAAATTGCCTCATATCCACTGAAGCCTGAGGCTGTACAAGGCCTCTCACCTTGTCACATAGCAGAACACAATCACTCTGAGGCTGATCTTTCCTGTACCGGCCCCTGCAACATGCAGATCCTCCCAATCCTTAAACCTAATGGCAGGATGAGGATTTGTCCAGGATTTAAGAACTATCAACAAGATAGTTGTTCACTGTTTCCCAGTTGTTCCAATCCTCAGCATCCTTTTATCACAAGTTTCACCAGACTTAAAAGAGGTTGATGCTGTGGACCTTAGCTCAGCCTTGGTCAGCATCCCTGTTGACCCCATGGCTAATATCTATTACCCCATGGCTAATAGATGGCTAATATCTATTCACTTTCACTTGGAACAATCAACAAGGTACCTGGACAGTCACACCTCAAGGCTTCACTGGGGCCTCTTCTTGTTCCTTCCAATTGCTCCCTCAAGATGTGTTCATGCTCAGTTGCTCAGTCAGGTCTGGCTCTTTGTGACCCCATGGAATATAACCCACCAGGCTCCCCCGTCCCTGGGATTCTCCAGGCAAGAGCACTGGAGTGGGTTGCCATTTCCTTCTCCAGTGCATCAAAGTGAAAAGTGGAAGCGAAGTTGCTTCCAATTATCTCTAGACACTGCTTATTACCACATCAACCATATCGTAAGTGCTGGAGGAATTCAGCTATCTCCAAAAAGGATGAAACTAATCCGAGGATTTCCTAGGCCCACAACTAAGTGACAGCTTCGTGGATTTCTAGGCCTAGCTGACTATTGCCTTATGGGTTCCTAACTTGTCCCTATTAACTTCCTAATTCTATGAATTTACTCAAATTTCTGCCCCTGAACCTTTTCCATGGGGAGATAAACATGGGCAAGGCTTTTTAAGACTGAAATAAGAACCTCCTGCCCTGGGGCTAACTTACCTATGCAGGAGAGAGAGAACCAGATCCTGGGAACATTGAGAGCTTTGTAATAAACACAGGCCTGTTATGGCATCAGTTTGAGTCCATTATTCCTGCCACCCCAGCTGTCCTAAGGCTACAACCACAGCTGCAAAGTTAGTGTCAGCTTCACCAGATCTAGCCCCAGGAAATGGCATTTGTTTACAAATTTCCTCACTCTGTCCAAAGTTTTCTTAATTCTGAAATGACCCAACATTTCTCTGCAAGCAGACTAACCTCCTATGAGATCCTCCTGCTCTTGCCACCTAATCTGGATCTTGAATATTCACAACATCCTTAATCCTGCTATGTTACTATCTCTGCCTGTCCAAGGTGAGCTCTGTAACTATGAGATGTTAATGTCCCACTTTGTAATCTGACCCGATAATTTATGATACACCTTCTCAACTAATCCTGATCTAGTTTGTTTGTGGATGGTTCAGATTGTAAAAAACAAGAAAGGGGGTTAAAGGAAGAGAAATGAGAAAGGGGAGAAAGTAAAGCAAGTACAGGACTTACTTCCTGCCATTATCTTAGCTTCTGAAATTGCCCTCATCAAAACTGAGGCTCATACAGAAAGCGTGGGACCTGAGGATCCGGGAGATGCACTGGCTGGCTTTCATGCAAAGGGTATGTAAGACTCTCTAATCAACAGAGATTATAAAGATGGTGGCACACATGGATAAAGTCCATTCTACTTCTGCAAAAGTGACCCCTCTGTTGCCAGACTTTAGCCATCCCAGTGTCCTTGTAACATGACAACAGTCTGTTCCTGAATCAGATTTATTAAGATGGGCAAACAATGGTTTTAAATTAAGTAAACAGTCAGAGGGCCATGGCCATTTGGTTCTTCATGTCTTCCTGGCAAATCTCAGCTTTCAGTTTTTGCACTGCTTCACACACCATGGTGGAATCATCACAGTCCCCATCACCCTCAATCATCAGGCAAGATGGAGAGAACTAATGGGATCCTCAAAGTTAAAATCTCTGAATTTGCTGAAACTTTCTGAATTCCTTTGGCCTAAGGTGTTGCCTCTGACCTTGCTGACTATATCATAGTGTTGAGCACTATAGCGTAGCGCTCCCTTTGGGAAACAGAAACTCACTCCACATGAGACAGTCACAGGTAGACCAAGGTCTCTTGGTATACAACTTTCTGCTCATCTTTTGTTTCGCGCTAATGTAATCAGCTACTGTAAGACTTTAATATCTTAGGCTAAAGCTATCATCTACAGATTAAAGAAGTTTTCCTGGTTCTCAATTCAAAGGATCCTGTTGATCACGGTCTGGAGCTTGGTGATTAGCTATTCTGGAAACGCCAAAAGAGGAAGACAGTCCTGGAGCCCCGTTGGAAGAGAATGAATAGATGAAGAATAAATCCATGAATGCCTAAGAAAACAGAAGTATGAGTGACCATTAGAATGGGTGAAAAATAAGTGAGTCAGTGAATGATGTGTGAATGGTCCCAGTCGAATGGATGTCACAGACCACAATGAACACCAGGTGCTTCTTCAGCGTGGCCAGCCCAGCCTGGGTGAATGTGTGTCGTCCTGGCGGCAATCCACTACAGGATCTTCACTAGAATAGCAATTTTCCACCCTATTATTTTGAGTTTGGATTGTATGATTGTTACCATTTGTCCTCAAATGATTAGTAAAATTTTGAGCTGGTTAAAGAAAAGCTTCTGCAATTGTGAGCCCCCTAATGAATATCTGTGCAGTTCAGCCTAGACTTCCGGAGCTGGTCTGTCATTATGTCAGTCTGATGTTAATTAAAATGGTAATTGGATGAGAGCTTTCAAAGGCCCTCTTTGCTGGCCTCGTGAGGCTTCCCACTGGGCTGATTTTGGAGGGACAGAAGTCAAAGCTGAGAGGGGAAGGAGAGGAAGATACCCTGGGTTCTTGTGGGCCTGGAGCTAACACAGACATCTATCTGCTTGGCTGGGCTTCAGAGAGCATTTTGATACTCTGGTTTCATTCTGAGTCAGTGGTTTAAGAACCAGGGAAGTAGCAAGAAGGAAAAAGAAAAATAATAAGATTGGTGTTTATAGCCCCAGTTTGAGGACTGACTTCGCCAGAGACTCTGTGTGATTTTGAGAAAGTCTCTTGTCCAGAGTGAGTCTCAGTTTCTTCATCTGTGAAATGGGATGATACCTACCCTAACTGCAGCATCACTAAGTGGGTCAAATGAGATACAAGTGAAAGGCTTGAGTAACTCTCGAGTGCGGCACATGATGGAGATCATGATCCTGAGGAACTGTCCAAAGAGGGTTTTGGCTAGTGTTGGAACAAGCCTGTGAGTGCTATGATTCGACTCAAAGTTCAATAAATACAAACAAAATTCTAAGTGGCATTTACGCATTGGTGTCTCTTGCTTGTTGCTCTGGATTTGTTCAGCCCAAACTCTGGTTGGGCTGTTTTTCAGCTCTCACTACTGCTTTTTACTGTGCTGAAAAGAAAGAGGTTGGAGGTCAGCTCTGCCCAACTGTCCAGCAGAACAGACCAGATGGCCTTGGCAGTTCTTGGAATGCTGCTGATGACCTGGGTGCCAGGGGTGATGATCCTGACCTGCCTTCCCATGGCTCCTGGTAACTGCAGAGAGGAAGGGAAAGGGGGGCACTTCCTTCATGAGAGCCATCTACGGACTAGGTGCTGTGCTAGGTGTTTCCCCACCATGACAATGGTCCCTGAGATCAGCATTGATCTTCCTTTCCAGAGAGGCAGGACCAGGGAGGCCAGATTATTTGTCTGAGCTCAGACAGTGAGGAAAAAGTAGAGTCAGCATTAAAATCCTGGTCTTGGTGAGGCCAAAGCCATGACTTATCCATTAGATGGGGCCCAGGTCCTGTTTCTCCTGTAGTCTCTGGGCCGGATATGGGCAGCTTCTCCAGGGTAGGAGTGATTTAGCACAGACTTGGGGGAAGGCTGCTGGGCTCATCTCACTGCCGCTGGGAATGTGAAAGGAGGAATGGGCAGAGGGAGAGAACGTGGTGCCCTGTGACAGGTCCAAGGCCAGAGGGATGAAAAGACCATGAGTTTGGATCCAAAGAATGAACTCTGTGGCTAGCAGTAGGTCAAGGACTGAGGCTGTGAGAGCGACTGGAGATGGAGAAGAAACTAAGGGCTAATGGAGGTGGAGTGTCAAGGCTCATCCACCTCTGCTGCTTTCTGCACAGCATCAGATAAGGTGCTGTGAGCAAGCTGCTTTTTATTCCTCCTTGTTCTCAGTGAGGTGTTTCTGCCCCCACACCTTAAAGGCACTTGGTTTCTGAGAGTCTGGGGTTGATGACCAGACCGTCTCCAAGGGTTGTTTCTATCTCCAGGGGTTCTGTGGAGATAGAAACATATGTATATGTGTGCTAAGTCGCTTCACTTGTGTCCGACTCTTTGTGGCCCTGTGGACTGTAGCCTGCCGGCTCCTTTGTTGATGGGATTCTCCAGGCAAGAAATACTGGCGTGGGTTGCCATGCCCTCTTCCAGGGGATCTTCCTAACCCAGGGATCGAACCTGTGTCTCTTATGTCCCTCCACTGGCAGGAGAGTTCTTTACCACTAGAGCCATCTGGGAACACAGGAGCGATGCAACTGGGGACCATCGTGATATCTCCTGGGGTGTATTTTTCCAAGGTTCTCAAAATCAAGTGAAGTGGAACACAACTGGCGAAGCAGGGGTTCCGATTTAGGGGTTAAGAGCCTCGATATTCCCACCCAAGACTGAATGCCTCAGCAGGAACAGAAATTAGCAAATTCATTCATTAAGGGCTCATTGACTTCTATTATAAAGACTAATCATTTGTTTTTATTGAGATCTTTTCCCTTGATTAAAGCCATTAGCACCAATGAATAACCATCGATCAATCAACAAGCTTTCTTAAATGCTCTGACTTGTCCTGATTGCCACTGAATAGAGTCCGATTTTACCTCTTAAGTATCTCTCCAAGTTGTCTACTTGTCTGCCCCCTCCAGAGAAGCCAGTCTAGTCCAAGCCTGCATCCTTTCTCACCAGGACCACTCTGCTAGCCTCTGGGCTGAACTCCGCATCACTTCTTGCCTGGTGCCATGTCTCTGCCTCGTCACCTCTTGCTACAGTCACTCACTTCCAACAGCCTTGTGTGGTCCTTCATCTGTCTACTCCCTTCTGCTGCAGAATTTTATCTGCTCTTCCTCCTGCTCTCAGTCTTTATCCACCTACCCCCACCTCCAGGCTCATCAGATCACACTTACTAGTCAGCTGTCAGCCCACATGTCAGTCCTCAGCGAGGACTTCCATGTTCCCCGAGCTGGGCCAGACCCCACCAGTTGTACTCTCTCCTGGCACTGGCCCAGTTTGTTTAATGTGCTTGCTTAGTTGATGTTTATCTTCTCTCCCTTAGCTGGTGAGTTCTACAGAGGCAGAAACTAATGTCTTATTCACACTTGGTTTCAGGATGGGGACCAGGGGGACACATCCTTTAAGGAGGCCTTCACTCTCGGGGGCTAACTCTGAGCTTTTATGAGTCAAAGCATTTGGGCCTCCTTTAATCTTGCTTCTGGGCCATCACACACCTACCACAGTCCTACCGCTGCTTGGTTCCCCAACACTTAGCCTGAGACCCCCACAGGGAAGATACACTCATAAATACTTGTAGAATAAACACATGGGAGACAGGAAGACTCAGGAAATGGAGCTAGTTAGCAGGTTGTGCCTAAGGTAGAGAAGAAAATAGAAGAGCTTAAACCAGGTAGTGGCAGGCAGGGGACGGGGGACAGTGGAGGTGAGATAACCTGGAGGATGGAGGAGAGGGGATGGGGTGGCAGTTCGGATGCTCAGGCTGGGAAGGGAAAGTTTCCAGGTTGGTAACTGGCAGTGCCTATGGAGAGGGGTGAAGTTGAGCTGACTGTCCCCTGAGAGGACCCCCTCCTGCTCCCACCTCAGAGGCTGCAGTTGGGGCTTGATTAGGACCTCTCTGGCGAGGGGCATCTGTCACGGGGGATAGGGAGGGGGCTCTCTTCTTTCTCAGCTACCCCCTTGTGGCTCTCATGTCCCCAGAGGTCACTACAAATGGCCAAGCCATCTAAGGTTTTCCCAGGACTTTTAGGGAGTCACCTTGTCTTTAACAAGGTCCGTTTTAACAGAGAATGCCAAACACGTTTCTTTTTTAAATTTTAATTTTGTTCTGTCACTGATATCACCGGAGGCCCCATGCTACCCCTCAAAATGACATCTTTAAATGTCCCTGGATATGCAGATATGCCGTGAGAGCAAACAGGTTCCAAAGAGTTTCTCTCATCTCCTCAGGCCTCTCTTTCTCCCTCTCCATTCCAAAGAGGACACACAGCTAGGCTTTCTCAACCAGGATACCTCTGGACCAGATGCCTTCCTGGCTTGTCGGAGGGATCGACCATCTGATGCTAATACTCCGGTTTGCGTTCCCAAGCACACCTCACCTCCCCTACAGCTAGGGGCAGGCAGTCAGATCACCCTCTGGGGACTTTCTCCTTAACTTTCTCTTTAACTGCACTGATGTACTGATTTGCAAGTCTTTTAGCCTCTCTGGAGCTCAGTTAACACAAGATGGACTTGGACTAGAAAATAGGACATATTGTACATTCATTTGAAGTGCTTCAATTCTTCTGAAAGAGACAGAGAGACACGGGGTGGGGAGTGGACAAAGAGACAAAGATAGATGGCAGAATGGATGGATAAATGATGGATGGATGGATGGATGAATAGATAGATAGATAGATAGTCAGATGTTTTGTTTAATCAGTAAGTCGTGTCCAACTTTTCGTGATCCTATGGACTGAAGCCCTCCAGGCTGCTCTGTTCATGGGATTTCCCAGGCAAGAGAACTGGAGTGGGTTGCCATTTCCTACTCCAAGATAGATACATAGATGACAGAATTCATTCAGTTCAAGGTGGTCCTAATCTCCACTGACCACTGATCTCACCCCTGCAGTGGTCAGTCAGTGTTGTGGGAGCTTCAAGGGCCTCATATTACCTTCTGCAGGGAAATACAGAGACAGGAATCAAGGGAGACGGAGGAAGAACAGGCTGAGAGAGATACATAGGTAAGGAAAGCAGAGGAGAGAGAGGGAACAGGGGGAAAAGAGAAGGAGGGTTCTGATGACATCTTGTCCCTCTGACACCAAGGCTAAACATCATTTGGGGAACTGTCTGAAAGCCCAGGACTTTTTAGGGGAAGACTGAGCTCCTTCCTGTTCTAGCTGGAACCTGTGTGGGCTCTGGGGGGTGAGATACATTAGAGAAGGAAAATTAGCTCCACGGTGGCGTGAGTCCAATTCTAACTGACGCACAAAGCAGGAAGCTGCATTCCCCACTATTCTCTCAGGCAGAACCCCTGAGTCTCACTGTGCACTTGGGAACTGATGCCTTCTGCCTGCTACCTGCTCGTTGCACGGGAGTCTGCTGAGCCCAGCTCTCTGGTCTGACTGATCCATGCATGATACCATTGCCCTGGAGGCGACTCACATGCCCATTTCAGTTCAGTTCAGTGCAGTTCAGTCGCTCAGTCATGTCCGACTCTTCGCGACCCCATGAATCACAGCATGCCAGGCTTCCCTGTCCATCACCAACTCCCGGAGTTCACTCAGACTCAGGTCCATCGAGTCAGTGATAACATCCAGCCATCTCATCCTCTGTCGTCCCCTTCTCCTCCTGCCCCCAATCCCTCCCAGCATCAGAGTCTTTTCCTATGAGTCAACTCTTCGCATGAGGTGGCCAAAGTACTGGAGTTTCAGCTTTAGCATCATTCCTTCCAAAGAAATCCCAGGGCTGATCTCCTTCAGAATGGACTGATTGGATCTCCTTGCAGCCCAAGGGACTCTCAAGAGTCTTCTCCAACACCACAGTTCAAAGGCATCAATTCTTCGGTGCTCAGCCTTCTTCACAGTCCAACTCTCACATCCATACATGACCACTGGAAAAACCATAGCCTTGACTAGACGGACCTTAGTCAGCAAAGTAATGTCTCTGCTTTTGAATATACTATCTAGGTTGGTCATAACTTTTCTTCCAAGGAGTAAGCGTCTTTTAATTTCATGGCTGCAGTCACCATCTGCAGTGATTTTGGAGCCCCCCAAAATAAAGTCTGACACTGTTTCCACTGTTTCCCCATCTATTTGCCATGAAGTGATGGGACCAGACGCCATGATCTTCATTTTCTGAATGTTGAGCTTTAAGCCAACTTCTTCACTCTCCTCTTTCACTTTCATCAAGAGGCTTTTTAGTTCCTCTTCACTTTCTGCATATCTGTCATCTGCATATCTGAGGTTATTGATATTTCTCCTGACCATCTTGATTCCAGCTTGTGCTTCTTCCAGCCCAGCGTTTCTCATGATGTACTCTGCATATAAGTTAAATAAGCAAGGTGACAATATACAGCCTTGATGTACTCCTTTTCCTATTTGGAACCAGTCTGTTGTTCTATGTCCAGTTCTAACTGTTGCTTCCTGACCTGCATACAGATTTCTCAAGAGGCAGGTCAGGTGGTCTGGTATTCCCATCTCTTTAAGAATTTTCCACAGTTTATTGTGATCCACAGAGTCAAAGGCTTTGGCATAGTCAATAAAGCAGAAATAGATGTTTTTCTGGAACTCTCTTGCTTTTTCCATGATCCAGCAGATGTTGGCAACTTGATCTCTGGTTCCTCTGCCTTTTCTAAAAGCAGCTTGAACATCCAGAAGTTCACAATTAATGTATTGCTGAAGCCTGGCTTGGAGAATTTTGAGCATTTCTTTACTAGAGTGTGAGATGAGTGCAATTGTGTAGTAGTTTGAGCATTCTTTGGCATTGCCTTTCTTTGGGATTGGAATGAAAACTGATCTTTTCCAGGCCTGTGGCCACTGCTGAGTTTTCCAAATTTGCTGGCATATTGAGTGCAGCACTTTCACAGCATCATCTTTCAGGATTTGAAACAGCTCCACTGGAATTCCATCACCTCCACTAGCTTTGTTTGTAGTGATGCATTCTAAGGTCCACTTGACTTCACATTCCAGGATGTCTGGCTCTAGATGAGTGATCACATCATCGTGATTATCTGGGTTGTGAAGATCCTTTTTGTACAGTTCTCCTGTGTATTCTTGCCACCTCTTCTTAATATCTTCTGCTACTGTTAGGTCCATACCATTTCTGTCCTTTATCGAGCCCATCTTTGCATGAAATGTTCCCTTGGTATCTCTAGTTTTCTTGAAGAGATCTCTAGTCTTTCTCATTCTGTTCTTTTCCTCTATTTCTTTGCATTGATCACTGAAGACGACTTTCTTATCTCTTCTTGCCTTTCTTTGGAACTCTGCATTCAGATGCTTATATCTTTCCTTTTCTCCTTTGCTTTTCACCTCTCTTCTTTTCACAGCTATTTGTAAGGCCTCCCCAGATAGCCATTTTGCTTTCTTGCAATTTCTTTTCCATGGGGATGGTCTTGATTCCTGTCTCCTGTACAATGTCACGAACCTCATTCCATAGCTCATCAGGCACTCTATCTATCAGATCTAGGCCCTTAAATCTATTTCTCACTTCCACTGTATAATCATAAGGGATTTGATTTAGGTCATACTTGAATGGTCTAGTGGTTTTCCCTACTTTCTTCAATTTGAGTCTGAATTTGGCAATAAGGAGTTCATGATCTGAGCCACAGTCAGCTCCTGGTCTTGTTTTTGTTGACTGTATAGAGCTTCTCCATCTTTGGCTGCAAAGAATATAATCAATCTGATTTTGGTGTTGACCATCTTGTGATGTCCATGTGTAGAGTCTTCTCTCGTGTTGTTGGAAGAGAGTGTTTGCTATGACCAGTGCATTTTCTTGGCAAAACTCTATTAGTCTTTGCCCTGCTTCATTCCGCATTCCAAGGCCAAATTTGCTTGTTACTATAGGTGTTTCTTGACTTCCTACTTTTGCATACCCATTTCACAAGGCCAAAATCAAGACAGTCTTGATTTTGGAAGTCTTCAGAGAAGCACGATTCATTAATTTTCTCATTGTCCTCCCCTCACTGAGCAAATCGACCCAGCTTGGATCATTCGTCATCGCAGTCGACATTCTCACTTATTCTTTTTTCCATTTGCACTCTGGGCCCTTGCCAGTGAATAACTACTTCTTGGCATCACCAATCTTCTCCACCTTCTCCCATGGGCCTTCATCTTTGCTATTTGATTATTCTGATTTAATTTGGAGGGCCTGGGGCCTCCTGGAGGACAGTCTCCCAGGGGGTGACTGGCTTGGGCAGTAAGCCAGATTCTGGCACCTGGGACCAGCTGCTAATTACTGCAGGTGCCTGTCTGCACCCCGCTGGGTGTCTTGCCCACACAGGCAGCTGAGGATGGCACAGCTCTGCGGTTGCAGAAAGATGCCAATGGCTTTTTAATAGCCGGGGGCTCCTCCTCATTCATCTGTGCGTGCTGAGTTTATTTTGCCATTTGTCAATTTCTGACTCTAGGGGCCCTGGGTTCAGAATGGTTTTGGCTTCAAGATTGATGATCCAAGTGAATGACAGGTCCCCCCTCTCCCTTAAACAGTCGGTGCTGCCAATAGGAAGCCCCGCAGCCCGCTCATCTCTGAAAGGCCCATTTCTCCGCCTCTGCTGAGGCTGGAGATAAAATATTTATTTGGGATGCGGCCAATATACCCCAGCTGCCTTGCTAGACGGTGAGCAAGCTTCAGAGCGAGCAAGAGAAAGCAGCTTAATGGCTCAACCCAGGTTTTGCTTTGCCAAAGGGAGGAAAGAGAGAAAGAAAGAAAAAGATTCCAGTTCTCTGTTTGGAGAGCGAATATTCCTTGGATGGAAAGGAGCTCTTTATGGGGGTACAGTCCTTTAACTGTCACCGGTAGAATTAGAACGCAGGCTGGTGTCGGGTGCTGAAGTAATAGGGTGTTTGAGAGCAGGAAACACAATTTTTCTCAAGCGGAAATGGACATTTCATAGAATCTTTCATTCTCAGCGGTTGCAAAATCTTACAATTCACCCAGCGCAAATGTGTCAGCCTTGAATCCCATCTAGATCATTACTCCTTATATTTGAAAGCTTCCAGTGATGGGGAATCATGACTAACTTCTCCAAGCAGATGCTTCCCTGCTTGGAATAATCTGTCTGCTGAAAGCATTTTTTAAAAATTGAGTTGACATCTGTCTCTCTACCCACTGGATCCAGATTGGCTTTAGAAACACAGAACACATACACGGCATTCAGCTCAGTGACCTTCAGTTGAAAAAGAGTAATTTCATCCTCTCCAAGACTTCATTCCTCCAGGATGTCTCCCTAGTGGGTTCTTGCTCAGCACTGGGGATTCAAAGGTAAATAAATCTAGGGAGATCAGGGGCACACATTTCATGTGACATGCTTTCAAATCCCTTCACTGTGCAGGTTGTGGAGGAGAGATCCCCATGTCCATGCTGACATTCCTACTCCTCTGCTCAATCCCTTCCTAACTCACACCCGAGAGGGAAGGGCTGACAGTTCAGGGTCCAAGACACTCGCTAGCCCTGTTTGACAGTGGGCAGGACCACTGTGCCTGAAGAGTGGATGCTACCCTGTGGTCTTCCCTTTAAAGTCTGGCCACTTGGAAGTAAGCAGGCCAGGCAGGGCTGGAGCCTCAGGACAGGCTCACTCCTCTCTACTTCTCCTGAGCCTACAGCCAGGCCAAACCTATTGTGTTGACTAAGCCGTCTGAGAAGCAGAAGCCATTGGTGTGCAAATGTCTGTGTGAATATGTGTGTGTGTGTAGGTGTGGCTAATGAGTGAAATCCTCTGTCAGGGGAAATCAGGACTTGTCCAGCTAGGAAGAGTGATTCTAGGAATTCCCTGGTGGCCCCGTGGGTAGGGCTGTGTGCTTCCTCTGCAGGGGGCACAGGTCCAGTCTCGGGTTAGGGAACTAAGATCCTACAAGCAGTGGTAGATCACAGCCAAATTTTTTTTTTATTTTTAATTTTAAAAAAAAGAAAGAAAGAAAGAAAAAGAATGTTCCTTGTCTATCTTGTTCTTCTCTGGGAATAACTCCCTAGTTTGAAAGGCCACACTGCAGAGGAACTATCAGAAGGGCAGCATTCAGGAATTCCCTAGCTTCTGGCTTAGCATCACCTGGACAGCACCAAACCTCATTCTAATCTTCAGTCTCCCTAAGCCTTAGAGTGCAACACACAGCACTACAATGAACACCTGCCTTTGAAAATAATGATGTAAAAAAAAAAAAAAAAGCAGGGATATCAAACATGGAGCAGGTCCATATGCCTTGCCTGCCAGAGAGAGGTGGGGAAGCATCACTGGTACCCAATGGTCTCTCTCCTCCTTGTCCTGGAGGAAGTGGCTACGCTGAGTGATGAATGTGTGCGTAGTCTCCTCCTTATCTTGGCTACTGATCTATGGGCAATGATGGGAAGCTGCTCAGAGAGATTGAAGTGGGTGTGATCACCGAAATCATCGCAAGAGGTACGCCCAGTGAGGCTGAGGCACTTTTTCATCCATGATGAGTGCCCTGTGTAACCCCGTGTCACGGCAGCACAAAGCTGGTCGGCTCTGACTCTTGGTGGAATGATCATTAAAGAAATGACAGTGGTCTCTCATGCCAGCAAAGGTAGATGTGAGCAGTGAGTAAGAATGAAGAAGCAGATAAAGACTGTGTGAGAGGAAGATGACAGCATTCAAGTCTCCATGCATTTGGAAGAAAATGCAGCAATATCTATCAAAATTAAAAAGACATCTCCTCTTTGACCAAGAAATTCTGTTTTTAGGCTTTTTTCTTATTTTCTTACAGATATATTTGTACAGGTCAGTAAAGATGGATGTACATGGATATTCATTGCAGCATTCTTGGCAACACAAAGACAGAAAGACAAATATAGTCAATACAAATACAAATACATTTCCATCAGCAAGGGACTGGTGACATAAAATATGATCTATGTATACGGTGAACTACCATACAGCCTTGAAAAAGAATGAGGTCACTCTAGTGGAGCTGAAGCACAACTATCTTGGAGACACATTAAAGAAAAAAACCCTATAGAACAGCATGCTTCTATCTGTGCAAAATATAAAGGTCTATTCAAAGACATGGGGGATCCCTGGTAGCTCAGCTGGTAAAGAATCCGCCTGCAATGCAGGAAACACCAGTTCTGTTCCTGGGTCAGGAAGATCTGCTGGAGAAGGGATAGGCTACCTACTCCAGTATTCTTGGGCTCCCCTGGTGGCTCAGCTGGTAAAGAATCCACCTGCAAGGCAGGGGACCTAGGTTCAATCCCTAGGTTGGTAAGATCCGCTGGAGAAGGGAACGGTTACCCACTCCAGTATTCTGGCCTGGAGAATTCCATGGACTGTATAGTCCATGGGGATGCAAAGAGTCGGACACAACTGAACGACTTTCACTTCACTTCATTTCATTCAAAGACATAAGGGTTTATATGTGTGTAGGCTATTTCTGGAAGGATACACAGATAACTGGTAATAATGTTTATTTTGGGTTGGGAGTTATTGTTGTTCAGTCACCCAGCATGGTCCGACTCTTTGCAATCCCAGAAACTGTAGGATGTCATGCTTCCCTGTCCTTCACTATCTTCTGGAGTTTGCTCAAACTCATGCCCATTGAATCAGCGATGCCATCCAGCCATTTCATCCTCTATTGCCTCCTTCTCCGCTTGCCCTCAATCTTTCCCACTATCAGGGTCTTTTGAGGAAATAAGAAACAGGAATGAAGTTGGCTTGTTTTTCCTTCTATACCGTTTTACATCACAGAAATTCATTATCATAACCCTGTACTCTATTCCCCGCAAAACTAGTTCATAATGAAAAGAAAGCATATGCTTTCTGCACACCTGCCAATGCTGCACTTCTCATTGACCTAGATATTCACTGAACACCCACTGTTTGCAGGATACTGAGCTAGTCCCGTGGGGAGAGAGAGTGAAAAAGATATAGTTCATGCTTTCAGGGCACCCACTGTCTATATGGCGAGAAATAAATGTGTTCACTCAGTTATTCTAGAAGTCAGAGAGAACATTTTAATCTTGACTAGGGAACTGGAGAAGATTTCATAGAGCTTGATTGTAAATTATTGGTGGTAGAATTTTGAGACCTGAGGATGGATAAATGGGGTGCAGAATTTCCAGGGGAGAAAACCACATGAACGAGAAATGTAGAATGGGAAATGAAAAATGATGTTGGGGGACTTCCTGGGCAGTCCAGTGGTTAAGACCCCACACTTCCAATGCAGAGGTGCGGGTTCGATCCCTGGTTGGGGTTCTGAGATCCCACAGGCCACAATGTGCAGCAAAAAGCACACCAATGACAACAAAGCAAAGCCTTGTTGCGTCACCTGCACCTCCTGTTGGCTGTACTATGGGAAATACTTGCTTTGGGGTTAAGACACGGTTTACCTTCTGAAGTCTTCATAAGAATGCATATACTTGCTTTAGACTGAGGTTTTCAAGAGGCTAGATTCCATGGGAAAGAATGCTATAAACCAGCTCTTCTACTGTCCCCACTTGACCCCCCAAATAACTGGATTTGTAGCATGTGCCAATTCCCATGGTGTAAATATCCCCACTGTGGCTGACTTCAGGCTGCCAATACCGAATGGGAGTTGGGAAGAGACATGCATATTCAACACTCCTAGGCCTCAAAGAGCTTGCTTGGACATGCCACTGAATAAATGAGAATCCCAGAGCATCAGAGCCAAAAGGAAAATTGAAGAAATTTAAACTGAGCCTTAGCTATACATGAGGAAATGAAGGTGTTTGCAGAATGTCAGAGGAAATGGCAGAGTTTGGGACCTCATCTTCTAGGTCTTAGTTTAGTGAGACTTCTCCTTTTCTTTGGACATCACCAATATAATAGAGGGCACAGAATAAGGGAGAGTATAGTTTTGAAGGAAGAAGACATTATAAAGAAAAGTAGAGAGGTTTCTCTGATAGAGCAGTGAAGCGTGTACTAGAATGATCAACAGGAAGGATGTGTGCCCTGGGAGTTATATGAAAGGACCACAGCAGGGAGAAAGGGGAAGAGTCAGGAGAGATTTTAGGGGGAGGCCTTAAAAGACAAAATCCCCAATTGCAGTTCTGTTCAGGACTGACTTTTCTTCCTGGAAACATAATGAACTGATCTGATACTTGGAAGAGAGAGCCTGGGCTAGTTCCTTCCATGTCCTTGATGACCGGTGAACACTTGGGTAAGTCATTTCCTCTCTGCAGGAGTCAGAGCCTTTTTCCTTCACATGAAGCCAGGGGTAGGGTTTAGTAGATGATTTCCCGAGCCCTTTCCAGTGTGACAGTCTCTGTGCCTGTGAATCAGTGGCTCAGAAGAAGAAAGCCCAACCAACATCCATGTAAGACTAGAAAGCCCAACCAACATCCATGCAAGACTACAGGGAAAAAATGCAGCAAGATGGATTTATTTATTCATACCCAATGTGAGGCAGACAGAGAAATC